>NC_133503.1:130719166-131042500 GCF_049354715.1 Callithrix jacchus | reverse complement strand
TGTTCATGGCTTGTAACAATAAAAGGCAGGAAACAATCTAAATAGCCAACAAACAGGGAATTACTGAATGCGCTTTAGAATACTGTGCCATGTTAAAAATAGAAAGATACTGAATGGATACTTCTTCAAGATGTATTATTGAGCAAAAAAGGGAGATTGCAGAGCCTGAAAATACTATTAATGATAATAGAAAATAAAGCAAAAATAAACACTATGTAGTATCTCTAAGTGCATAACAAAAATATCTGGAAAGAAACACATCAACTGGTAATCGTGATTTAACTCTGAGAAGGAAGGGAGATGACTAGGGGTGACTTTACTTTTACAAGGATAATTTATTTACGTTATCACTGGAGTGCTTGGACATAAATTATTCAAAAATACTAAAATCAGTTACAAAGAGATCGTTTCAAGAGTATGGGCCAGTTTTGGCTCAAGGGTGTTGCTGAGCTTGATCAGAGGGAGGAATACCAGCGTGGGTAATCAGGAGCGCTCTGCAGAGGGGTGGGGCGTGAGGCCTTGCGGGGGTTGGTCACTGAGGGCAAGAAGGAACAGGAACAGGATGGGGAGTGAGCTGCCTTAAACATAAAGTATTTGGAAAACTCAAAAGGGTCTTCCTTCACTGTGCTTTCCTAAAAATGACTGTATAATTTTCCTGAGTGTTAAATAATCCATGCTTATTGTCCAAAAATTCAATTGACACAGAAAAATGTAAAGAAGAATTAAATATCACTCAGCACACCACCTCCGAGAGAGGATTGCCGTAGACATTTGGGTGTATACACTTTCTGTGACTGCTTGAGCACTACCCATCAGCTAATGCCTCTCTGTGCACAGCCCTACGAACCGAATCACCAGTCCCAGGGCTCAGCCAAGTCAGGGTACAAGCAAAGCCTGTCTTCAGTTGTACCCCTAATTAGGCTCCAGCCGAGAAGAAGCTGCCTGAAAATTCACAGGGTTAGGGATAAAGATGAAAATATATCTTCTAGACAAGAATAAATGTCATTTTTTTTCATAAAGGGGAAGAAATATATTCCTCAAAACTACATTTTACCCCCATTAAAATGTCCAATTTGTATTGCCAGTCAGTAAAAGGCCAATCTTCAGCACTGTTTCCTGGAGGGGAAGAGGACAACTTTATAGTGTCTCAGGGCATGGACTGGACCTCCTGGACTTGTCCTCAAAGTCATCCCAAGGTTCTTGGCCAGCAGTCTAAGAGCAGGTGAATTTGAAATGCTTGGATGGAAAAGTGCTTTTCCTCATTCCTGTTGATAACTCCTGAGCCTTTTCTGGCCAGATGCTTGCCAACAAGAGATAAATGTGTGCAGTAGTTGAGGAGGGAGGAGGGGCAGTTGCTGGGATGTCCAGGATTGGGGCAGGCCCCAGAGCTGTTTGACAAGCCTACATTTAGGGCAGACACCTCTCGCTTCTCCATAGAAGGACAGAGGACCATCTGATGGCCATGGACCTGAGTCATGGTGCTTAGATAGAGCTCCATTTCTGAAGCCTGCACAATTGAGGACCACGTAAGGAGCTGGCTATAGTTTACATCATGTGGTCACCATGGCTCTCCTAGGTTCTAAATCAGCACAGGTGGAGAAGACAATACCTTTAGTAGGAGTCCCATGTCCATGCTGCTTTCCATCAAACACAGCCGCAATGACTCATGTCTGACAGTATGCGCTGGATGGTGCCAGATCCTGGGGATGCCAGGGTGAATGAGACAGCATCCTCCACCTCAAGGAGCTTCTAATCCAGTGGCCCAGATAGAAATGAATGGCACGGACATTAATACAGATGAAATGACATAAGGCCATTGTAACTAAAGACCAGAAACACAGCAAGATGGAAAAGGCTTATAGGAAGCCTATCAGTCTTCAAAAGATGTTCGAATAAATATATACAATTAGCAGAGCTACTGTAGGGGTTTAACAGTATGGGGCTCTTGTGCTCAGCTAGCCAAGCAGTCACTTGGTGTATTACAGGGTGTATTCTCTGTTTCCACTGTATTAACCTCACCTCCTGGCTTCTTTCCACTTCTTTCCTCTGGACTGAGTTTCAAGTCCCACCTATTTGGTTCTTCCTTCTCATCCTGACTGATCCTAGGCATGTCCAAAGACATCCTTGGGTGTTGGGTCAGGATGTAGTGTCTCTTCACCAAGTTGGATGATGTGTTGGGCAAAGGTATGCATAAAAATTATTGATTGAGGGTAGAGAAGATCTGCCCCTTACCTGATGACGAGAACCTGCAGGAGCCGTTTTCACCACAGTGACATCCCATGGCAGCTTCACATTTGGCCTCTGCTGGTGAGCAGAGGGGTCAGGGTGAGTGCATTGAAGTTCTTCAGCCCCATCCTTGCTCCTAGGTTCTTCCTAGCTACAATGGGAGTCCCTGTTTTCCCCACTATATTTCCCAGTTTAGGCCTTAGCTTGAGTCTGTTCCCAGGTTTGAGAAGCCCTGGGTAGTCTCTGTCTTTTAAATCCCTCAGACACAGTGTTGGGTGGGACTCCAATTACGATGTTGCCCTGCCTAACCTTGGAATTGTAGGCCTGGGTCAATGACATGTGGTGATTCAAATGACCCTTTCCATATCCCCAGCTGTGCCTGGCACCAGAGCCCACATTTCAGTCCTGGGCTTGAAGCTTCTTTGGAAGCCCACAAAGACTCTTCCCTTCACACTGTGAATAATTCTTGATTTCATGCTTGTCCTCAAAAGAACTCAGCTTCCAATTGTCAATGTGTCATAGGCTCCAATTTTAGTTTTTTTTAAAAAAACTTTTTTCCCAAGAATTTGAAGACTTTTTCTGGGGGATCCTCCCCCAGAGTCCTCTGAAAATATTAGCTCCTTGGTCCCTTTCCTCATCAAGCTTCGTATAGGCTGTCAGGTGCAGGGACTCTATGGAAAGCTTTTGGAATGACCTCTAATCCTCTCACCTTGGAAGAAAAAAGATCCAGCGAGCAATTTCACAATGCCTCTGGGGAGGCTGCAGCCCTAGATTCAAGGAAGGTGCCCTCAGTAGAGGCAAGGAAGATCCCCCCCAGAATCTCTCAAGCTGTGGCCATTCCTCCTCTAGGCCCTCTCCTGTCCACCCCTCCACCGCACCACAGCCAGGGAATGGTCTGTGGTCCACAATGATGAGGTGTCATCATGGCCCACAGCCCACGGCATGCTAGAGGTTACTGGACTTTAGAACTCCATAGAAACCTCCAACTTGAAAAGCACTTTGGCCAGTCAGCATCTGTTTTATCTTCTTGGGGTTGCAACACCCAGTTTTCTTAGGGAACCACTTTCTTCCCATTGTGTGTGGCGGAGAAAAGGCAGTGTCAGCTAGTGAGCCCTCATCTGCCTTCCCCAAGGGGTGGCATATGATGCAGGCTAGACCAGTTAGATTGGGAATGTTAATATGATGAGAACAAAGAGTGGGGAGGCAATGGGAGCTCATTCCTTCCAGAGACGCCCACCACTGTCCCCCAACAGACCACAGATTAAATCCTGTCAGCCGAACCTTGATGTTGTCCTGGTTCTGGTCCTTTTTCTTTTCTTCTCTTTTTTTTTTAATTTTTGAGAAAGTTTCACTCTTATCGCCCAGGCTGGAGTGCAATGGAACGAGCTTGGCTCACTGCAACCTCTGCCTCCTGGATTCAAGCGATTCTTCTGCCTCAGCCTCCCAAGTAGCTGGGATTACAGGTGTCCACCACCATGTCTGGCTAATTTTTTGTATTTTTAGTAGAGATGGGGTTTCACCATGTTGCCCAGGCTGGTCTCAAATTCCTAACCTCAGGTGATCTGCCCACCTCGGTCTCCCAAGGAGCTGGGATTACAGGCGTGAGCCACCGTGCCTGGCCCCTCTGGTCCTTTTTCAAACCCAGTTCTCCAGTCTTCCTTTCAATTCTGTGAAGTACTGGATATTATAGTAATCTATCATCAATTTCTTTTTTTTTTTTTTGGCTTGAGTTTATAAATATCTATTTTTGCTGCTAGCAACCTAAGCATTTTAACAAAGGATTTCTCTGATTCTACCCCTTCACTCCGTGAGAAAACTGGAGGGCAAGCTTGGGTCTTGCCTGGAGTCACACAGCAGAAGGGAGCAGAGCTAGAAAGCTCAGACCCCACCCCAGTCTCTCTCTTTCTGGGAGTTCTCCTGTTTCACCAGGGCTGCCCATGTATCTCTGGTATTCAAGGCAAGGTTCAGACTGAGGAGCTCTGCCTCTCTGTCACTGGGCGATGATGGCCCCACAGCTCTGGAAGTTTGTCTCTTCATCTCAAGTGCTGAAAGCTAAGGAGAATCTTCAGTGTCTCTGATATAATCCATTTTCTTCCTGCTGCTCTTTGAACCTGGGTTACTGAGCACTTACTGAGAAAACAGCTCCACACAAGACTCCAATGGAAGATGAGAGGGGTCATGGCACAGGGAAAAATGCTGTCTTATTGTCCATAGACATAGAGACAAACCTGGGCCTGCACCTGTGCTATTGATTGCTGTGTGGAAGTCCAGCTGCCATAATGGCTGGACCCTCCCAGGAGTGAGGTCTTCAGGGTGATAGTGACACCTGACTTCTCTCACCTCTATGGGTCCTCGTTTGTATCCCCATCTCTCCATTTCCAGAGCCACCCTCTGAGCAGAGGCATGCACCCTTTGTCACCTGGACATGTTTCAACAGCCTTCTCCCTGGCCTCCCTGCCTCCCATTCTTTCTTATTCCCTCCACACTCCCATGTTGGCATGTAATTGGTGGGCCATTCACACTGCCCTCCCCAGCCTTTCCAGCGTTTAGTGGCTTTCCATCCCTGTGGAAGGAAGTCAGAGCTGGAGAGGTAGACAAAGCCTTCTCAACCCCTTCCATCTGTGCTGCTGCTGCTGCTGCTGCTTCTTCTCCTTCTCCTCCTTCTCCTTCTCCTTCTTTCTCCTTCTCCTCCTCCTCCTCCTCCTCCTTCTTCTTCTTCTTCCTCTTCCTCTCTCTCTCTCTCTTTCTCTCTCTCTCCCAGCTCTGCTTTCTGTCCTCCCTCAGCACAACATGTCCTTTTCACCCAGGCTGTGCTTAGCTCAACCCCCTCAGGATTCCCTGGGTTGAACCCTTTCCTGATCTCCTCCTTTAGAGAGTCTTTCCTGACTCATGAGCTGAGTCCACACTTCTTGCTTAAAGATCCTCTGATCCCATCCTCCTCCCCCTATGTTTGTCGTCTCTCTCTGGTGCTCCCCATTTTTGTGGTCTCTCCCCTGGTGCTCCCCCCAGGTTCATGGTCTCTCCCTCTGGTGCTCCACACAGTACTTCGCTAATGCTTGCATTGCACTAGTGTCTCCATTCTATTTTGCATGGTCATTTGTTGTTGGCATAAACTCTCTTTCAGGGGTTTGTAAGTACCTTGAAGGCACAAACGAAAGGTCTTTATCAGCCCTGTGTCCCACCCATAGTGCCTGGCACATAATGCTCCATAAAAACGTGTTGAATTTTTCCATTCAACAAATATTTGTTGAATAGTGAACAGTAGACATGTCAACCTAAACTGAGTGCTAGCTCCCACCATTCTCTTCTCCCCCAAATAGATTTTTCTGATTTTCCACCAAGAAACCCTGGTTCTCTTCTACCCACCAGCTTCCTTCTGCCCTATAGACTTACTCACCTGCTCCCAACTTAAAGCTTAACATTTTGTCACATTTGTGTCATACGTTTTAAAGAAATGAAATGTTATAGGGGCAATGATTGCCCATTGGGATGCCTTCTTGATCCCCTTCTTCTCTCTTCTTCCCAAAGATAACAACTTTTCTGAATTTAATATTTACTTACATATTGAACATGTATTATCCTACCCTACACATGGTCAGGCCTATTGAACTGAAATCTTGAAGAGAACTGATGCTAAAACCACCTCTGCAAAATTGTAACTGAGGAAATATTGACAGTGAAAGATATCAGACCTAACCCATCTTGCTTCTAACCTTTAAGCTGTCCTTCTTCATTCCTGGGCATAGGCCTAACTCTGGTAAAATATTCAGTTCATGGTTTGACTCTAAAACAAAATTGGTAATAGCCCTTTCCCGAAAAGACCCCCTTATTGCCTGGGGACCAGTCTGCCTTTGCAGGACTAACACATTACAAGATTAGAAATTACAATTTAGGGGTCACGCAGCCTCTGGCTCCAAGAGCTTGAACCTCCCCAAATTGCTCCTGGGGATGATATCACCATTGTAAAACCTAAGATTAGTACTTGAGATATTTTGCAGACCCCGGGCTCGATGGATCAGCTGACATATACCAGACTGGTAATCAATTATGCTATCACACCCAGGAACAGAAGACATCAAGAAAACCTAACTTTGACCCCCTATGATTCCATTTCCAACCTAACCAATCAGCACTCCCCACTTCCCAAGCCCATATCCACCAAATTATCTTTAAAAACTCTGATCCTTTAATGCTTGGGAAGACTGATTTGAGTATAATAAAACTCTGGTCTCCCACACAGCCGGCTCTGTGTGAATTACTCTTTCTCCATTGCAATTCCCCTGTCTTGTTAAATCAGCTCTATGTAGGCAGCAGGCAAGGTGAACCCTCTGGGCAGTTATAATGCTTCAGCAAATAAATAAAATGTGGGTGTTTACAACTGTGGTGTAGCAAGAAATCCCTGTATGACAATACCTTAGCTCCCAGCCAATGAATGCAAGCCAGTGAGCCCACAGGTAAGGGACCCTATTTGCAGGGGCTTCTTCACCCCATGAGGACTGTTGAGACCACAGAGCTTTGGGCATGTGTCCCTGAGAAGCAAGGGAGGTCCGAGCAAGATGACTTCCCCCGTCTTACCTCCACACAGCTCTAGCAGTAAACCAATGTGGGAGTCATCCCAGCCAGCCCTCTAGAGCCAGCCTGGACCAGCCTTTGTGGTGTGGTCTAGCTCATTGTATATCCTTAATCTCAATATAGTGGATTAAGTTTGCATATTTTCAAAATTTATAAAAACAGTGTGCTATTACTGTTTGTATCACTCTGCAGCTTGCTTTTCTTTTTTGCTCAACTTATGTTTTAAAAGCTTATAACCATGTTAAATCTTAAAAAAGTATTCCAGTGTATGTATATAGAAAAATGTGTAGCGTTTTTTTCCTGGTGAAAATTGCCCGCTTTTTAAATTCTGACAAGCAATCCTGCAGGGAATGTGCTTGTGTGTTTCTCTCTTCTCATCTTACGCTCTGTGACAATCTGCTGGGTGTATGAAGTGCTATCTTCCTGTGGATATAAGTTATGTTGTTTTGTCACTAGAAAGAGTTGGACCATTGAGGCAGGGGACAGCAAACTTTTTCTGTAAAGGGCCAGATGGTAAATATTTTAGACCATACAGCCTCTGTCGCAATACTTGACCCTGCCCTAGTAGCAGAGAAAGAAGCCACAGACAATACGTAAGCTAATGGGCATGTTCCAATAAAGTATTATTTACTCAAATAGGCAGCCAACCAGCAGGCTATGGTTGTCCAGCCCTGTTCAAGAGGAGCTATCTGAAAAACACACAATAGAAAAACAGGCAGATCTTAACAAGCAACATGAAGAAGGTAATGCCCAAATAGCCAATAAATACATAAACAGTTCAATCTCCTTAGTCATGAGGGAGTTTGTGATCAAATTTCCTGCCTAGCACAGCCCCAGAGAGCCTTCAGGAACCTTTCCTAGGGTGTCAGGAGGCATCTGGGTAAAGGAGACCAATAATCTGAGCATCCTGAGGTAGCTCTCCCTGCCTGGAATGAGGGGGACAGGTCCTGCCTCTTCTCTGTTTACACCGAAAGTGTCCAGGACCCCCCTTGGCACCCATAGATGCACATAAAAAATGCATCCCCTGCCGTTGAGCAAGTGGAGGGGGCAAGGACAGCATCTGGTGAAGTCGCTGATAAGGGACAGAAATCATTTCCAGACTATCCTTCTTGAAGGTTAAATTCTTTGTGAAGGGAGAATAGGACAATGGGATCACAGAGCAGAGGCAAAGAGATTTCCAGAGACGTTTTTGCTTGGTCAGCTGAAATACGTTTCCTCTGAACACTGCTGATATCATACATTTTCAACGACTCCAGCTTAAGGAGAGTTTACCATTTGAAAAACATCCCACAACCCTGAAGTGTGATCAGCAGGGAAACTAATAGCTGCAGAGTTTGCAAAACACTCTGCCTTCCCTGGATTAAGTTTGCAACCTGGGAAAACACGAGAAACAGATGGTTCGTGATCTGGGTTTAACAACCTGAGAGGAGCTGAATTTCTGCCTATGACAAACTAATGGAGGAAGCCTGTGCACTGCCCCACTGTGTGGCTAGGAGGGCCCCGATTATGTGGGTCTTAAAGTCAGGGAGGACCCCATAATTGGGGCTTTAACAGTTTTAATATCTTGCCAGTTGGACAAGACTAGTCCTATTCTAAGCTGTCAAGGACGAAGGTTTCATTACTGCAAATGTCAAACAGTTCTCAGCTGGATGAGGTGGCAGATGCCGGGGGCCACATCTGACTTAAGATTTGCATATAGGCCACTCTCTTCCCCCAAGGAACCCCAAACCATATGCCATTCCAGAAATCACCACTGCGAGACGATCCTCTCATCCTCACCCCTTCCCCATACTGCAAACAGCACAGGAGCAAACTGCCCGAAAAACATCCATCTGCTGACTCCACAGCAGAGGCCTCCGGGATATGAACCAGCCAGGGCTTCAATTCTCTGTTACTTAAATCTGATTCCCTAATTAGCTATTCTAGTCAAAATTCCCTGATACAGAACATCTTCTGTATGGTATCAATTCAATTCTCTGAGAACAGCGATAGAAGGATATGCTGTAGCCCTGACAACTACTTCTAGATAAATGTCTTCCTTGGGAACTGTTTTCCTTAAAGCTTTTGACCCAAGTCATGTCTAAGATCTCATCAGAATGCAGGAATAAAGGGTGTGAAAGCACTAGTACTAACTTGGATTACACAGGCTTTTATCCATTCCTGACTTGCCTCCAATGAGTGTCCCACAACTGATACTGACATTCCCCAGAGGTGACTCACTCATGCTCCCAAACAAGTCCTTTTCCACTCCTGGTGTGACTACCTTGCCTGCCAGGAGCCCATCATCTCTCACTGGGTAGCATCTCACTGGCAGAGAGCCCCACTCTGCCAGGGGTGCATGGTCATATACATCCCAACAGGACCCGGGGGCCCTTCACAGTACTGAGCAGTGATTGGCCCATTCCCTAACTCTGTCTCACTCTACTTCTTGTACTAAAGTAGTGCCACCTGTACCCTCATGTCTCACTGACCCTTTCATAAAAATGACTCCTTCAGCACATAAGATGCAGCTGACATCATAGGGTCACCATTATACAGTCCCTTTTCTATTCTCTCTCTTCGGCAACCCATATCAGCTCTCCAACCTGTCCAGTGGCCAACATCAGAAGCCCTCCTGCAGACTACCTCATCAAAGTGATGCAACCCAGGGCTGCCTCCCAGCTCGAGGTCCACCCACACTTGCCAGAACATCGATTTGAGCTCATGGCTAAATATCCATGTCACTTATGGAAATTGAACCAGCGAAAGCTCACTAGACCGAAGAAAAGGTTATCTGAACTACTAAAGCCTAAATTTCATAATTTTAAAGAAAATATTCACTCATGTATTCACCAGCAAAACATTATTGTACATTTGCTGCCAGGAGGACAGACACATAGCAAAGCATGTCTTCACTCCCACACTCCCATGGCTGACACTGCTAGTCAATCAGTTACTTTCCCACTGAATCTAGATCAGACGGTGTCTTTTTCAAGATAGAATTCCAGGCAACTACTACCAGTTCATAGGAATTGGCCTGTGAAATACAATCCATTTGCTACTCCCGATCAACTGCACATTGATGACATTGATCCTGGAGATTTTAAGATGAGTAAAAATAGGATGCCAACTTTGAGCAACAGCTGGGTAGCCAGACACATGGCATCTAACAATTGATACAGAGTGGAAGCTTAACTGAGGAGGGAGTAGCCACACACACAAAAACAATAAAATAGCACAGTGGAAAGGAGGAAATAGAGCAGTCCAGGAAGACAGCAGCAAGATCAAAGGCAAGCGAACATGAATGTCTATTGTGTGTTGGGGACAGTCTCGTGGGGACAGATTGTGGCACCAGAAGGGAAGATGGGAAATATAGGCTGGCTCCAAACTTCGAAGGTCCCAAGGAGGGAGAATGTCAATCAGAAGACAAGAAGACAATTAGATGTTCCTGAAAAGGGTAGTAATCAGATCAGAGCTGAGTCTGAGAACATTGTTTCTATTATCATAATGGATAGTAGATTATAAAGACATATGACTGGAGCCGGGAGACACAATCAGAAAGCTAAGTTCATAGGCTAGGGCTTCAGTTAATATGTATCAAATGAATGAATGAATGAATGAGGAAGGCTGGGGGTGAGCCATCAGGAATCCAGCCCCCAGCACTTCCCCAACTAAAGCAGCTCTCTTTCATTTATAATCTGGAGTTTCATATGGATTTTCTTTGAAGAAAGTATTCTGTAATTTTTTAAAAAGAAGTCTGAAAACCATGCTTTGACTAAGAGGGGAGGAAGGCCTGGATGAAGGCAGCACCCATGAGAGAATGGGGACTGAAGAAATTTTTTTTTTTTTTTTGAGATGGAGTCTTGCTCTGCTGCCTAGGCTGGAGTGCAGTGGTATGATCTCAGCTCACTGCAACCTCCATCTCCCAGTGATCACCTCAAGTGATCCTCCTGCCTCAGCCCTCCTGGTAGTTGGGATTACAGGCATGTGCCACCATGCCTGGCTAATTTTTGTATTTTTAGTAGAGATGGGGTTTTGCCATGTTGGCCAGGATGGTCTCAAACTCCTGACCTCAGGTGATCCACCTGCCTCGGCCTCCCAAACTGCTGGAATTACAGGCATGAGCCACCACGCCTGGCCGATTGAAGGCATTTAAGAGAGATTTCCAGGAGCACAGAAAGGAGGCGGTGACTAACAAAAGGTGAACATGGGCTCATTTTATTTCTTTTATTTTTTACTGTTAAGACCAGAATAATACAAACAAGAATGCTAAATAAGATCTACCAAAATCTGTCTCAAAAACATTTGTATTTTTAATGCTAATTTATAGTTAAGCATTATTTTAAAGATCACGTTGTTAAATAAGTCAAAAGTTTCCTTGTAAATTGGTTGTTAGTTTGATTTGCTTAGTTGACCCCCTACAGCCCATACCTGTACCTCAGGAGATAGTAGTTCCCAATAGAATTATTAGTCTGTAACTGAAATAGCCTACATATCTTATTAGACGCAGCTGATAAACTCTAAGAGGGTTATTCTTGGCTTACCCAGAATTTGTCTTCTAAATCGTTAGAGAAAGTTAACAATTCCAATCACTTTCTCCTTTGGGACATCTAATTCATAAGCGAGCCATATGCTTCCGTGCACCAATGCTAAAAAGACAAGTATCTTAGACCGAATGTTTGTGTCCCCCCAAAATTCCTATGTTGAAATCCTAACCCCCAATGTGATAGTATTAGCAGTTTGGACCTCTGGTCATGAGGGTGGAGACCTCATGAATGGGATTAGTGCTGTCACAAAAGGGATCCCTGAGAGATCCCTCTGCTCTTCACCATGGGAGGATACAGCCTCTGTCAACCCGGAAGTGGGTCCTCACCAGACACCAGATCTGCCGGCACCTTGATCTTGGATTTCCCAGCCTCCAACACTGTGAGAAATACATTTCTGCTGTTAGAGCCACCCAGTCTATGGTATTCTGTTACAGCAGCCTGAACTAAAAACAATAGGGACCTTCAATTCCCATCTGCTTCCTCAGTTCCCCTGGCCTCCCCAGCCTTATGATCCACCCGCCTTGGCCTCCCAAGTGTTAGGATTACAGGCGTGAGCCACCGCACCCAGAACTATGCTATTTTTTTTCCAAGAAAGAAGACTAAGAAAACAAATAGCATTTACTACAATCCATTTCCAAAAAGACAGACAATTCATCACTGTTAAAGTGAACTAAAATATGGCCTGAGAAGGACTCCATACTTCTATATTTGAGTCCTCATGGATGAACTGCAACCTAGCTTAATAGGTAGATAAGACTGAAAACCTATCTCAGGAGTACAGGCCTGTAACAATAGCTAAGTGTTGGCCAATCCCAGCAGCCATACTTCAACCAATCACTGCTTATGTTCAAACTATTCAAATAAAACAAACGCTGAGCTGCAGCCAATCCAGCCGTTCTGTACCTCACTTTGGATTTCCATACCTCATTTCCCCTTTTTTGTCTATACATCTTCTTCCACCACGTGGCTGTGCTGGAGTCTCCTCTGTGAATCTGCCTGATTCATGAATCATTCATTGCTCAATTAAACTCCTTTAACTTTAATTCGTCTGCTGTTTTTATCTTATCAACACCAAAAAGTGAGAAAATTATCTCCAGAATAAAGGGTGGTTCTTTAAATTGAAGACACTTTGCTTTGTGAAAAACTTTCTGAACTAGACTCACATGATGTATTTCACTTTCGACCAATGAGACCATTGCCAGTGACCAGTGCAATCCAAGGGCTGGGTTTAGAGGCAGCAGAGTAGAACAGTAGTAAGTCCCAGTGTTTCCCGCTCATTCCCCTGATTCCAAGACCCTGGAATCCAGAAACTGCAAGGGAAACTGGCCACTTGAGGGAGAAGCTTTGTTGCTGCTTTCTGAGTGCCTTCGGGGCCTGGAATTTGTCTTCCTTTGAATGAAAGAGTTACAAATGGTGGTTTGTTGCAATTGGAATGTTAGGAATAGTAAGGCACTTCAGATAAGCTTCTCTAAACTGACCTTGGAATTTGAACCACCATTTATACTACCATTTCTGCGTGGAAGTGTAATGTGATTTCCAAGCAAATGATTTGGAGGTGAATTGTGAGCACAGTCTGATCGTAAGTTGGAGGCAGCCTATATTCCTTTGGCCTCCTGGTCCCTTTGGCCTCAAAGTGCATTGTTATCCTCATTCCTAATCCCCAGATGCCAATATTGATGTTTAAATGTCAACTTTTCATTAATGACCTTAGAGCACTTTCTGAAAATGTGTGCTCTTACCACCTCTGGGACATCTGCCTAAGTTGTGGTAGGGTTCTGGCTGGGAGTTAAGAGCCCTAGTTCTAGTTCTGTAGGTGCCACACATTAGCGTAAAGGCTTTGGGCAAGAGAGAGGGGAAGAGCTATACCTTTGAGGTCCTTGCATTGCCAACGTTCTGTGATTTATGATTTTATGGTGAGTAGATCACAGTGACAGGATCTTTCCATAGCTCCCTTTTTTGTCCAAAATGCAGTGAGAATCATCCAAGCACTTTACTAGGATGTCTTTATTTTTATTTTTATGGCTTTTCCACCAAATATATTGCTTTCATTAGCTGGCCTAGGTTTTGGGGACACAGATTTGGCTATTATGTCCACAAATGCTCTTGACAACAGGCAACGGAGGAGGTAGGAGCCAGAAACTTTGTAAGTTTCATAACTTACAGTTCCTGCTGGGATGCTGATTTGATGAACCTGTGTCACCTTAATAAATGATGAAGGTTCTCTTTTCCCTGAATCTTTCCTTGTGTCTTTGTTCCAAAACAGGCCAAAGAATATGCTCTAGAAATTGGCCATCTCCCCGTTCTGAAGGTGAAAGATTGCTGGGTGTCACCCCCAAAAGGAGACCTCTCTATTATATGTTTCTGTGGTTCCAAGCTCACTGTGAGCTGTGCCTTTGACTTGGCAAAGGAATTCATCGTTTGAAAAGTTATTTCTAGCCCAGCACAGCTGTTCGCTGCTTAAGTTCAGCAAATGCCACCATTTTTGCAGACTGTCCTAATACCCCCAGTGAAATGATGGTAACCTATGTGTGTGACTTTGATGAGTGAACAAAGAATGACCACTTGTCCAAGGTCTCTCAGAGGTCACCCATTGTATATTTGATTATATTCTCTCTTCTCTTATCTGGTGCAATGTAGGCTCTTAAAAGCAAAAACTCAAAGAGGTTTTTCATATGAGGTTCCTGCCCTGATTTTTGTGAAATTAAGGAATCAGATAATAATATGATAATGCTCATAACAACAACAGCAATTCTCATTTATTTGGTGCTTATTATGTGGCAGGTAATATACTAGATACTTCATAAAAATTGTCATGCTCATTTACAGACGAGAGAAAAGAGGCATAGCAAGATGATGTAATTTGCTAAAGAAACTTCTTAACTAGGAAATATCAGGTGTGGAATTTAAACCTTGGCAAAAGGCTCATCATATTCCACTATGGGGCATGGATTACAATACGATGTAGAGACATGGATGTGGATGTAGAGCTCTGTAACTGCCCTGCCTCCGTTTAGCTTACAGATCCTTGTCAAGGTTCTTTAACAGCTTGTCCCTAATTCTGCTAAAATAAGAGCCACTCTTAGCCTGTTCCCCACCTACACGATGACAGGATTTCTTCCCTCAGCATTTCTTCTGTGTCTCTGGGAATACCCAAGTGGCAATGGCAGGAAGTTGCAGCACCATGACTCATGTGACCGCTTGCACTTCCCTGGCCGGCTCTGCCGGCCTCCTGATCACCTATATGATGCTGTCTGGAGCTCCTGCCAACCTGCTAAAGCTCTGGGATGGCGCTACACCACCTATGACCTCTAATAGATCTTGCATCATCGCTCCTCCCTTCTTTAGCTGCTTACAAGCCTTTGATGTCCCTGCTCATCCCAGGTCTCTCTCTGGCTGGAGGGGAAAGAACTTGACCTTCTGTGCCCCGCTCTTTTGTTTATTTCATTTTGTGTGTGGATGATGGGGGTGGGAAGATGCAGGCCAGCAGCGGCCTTCCCTGGGCCCACTCTGGATTTACAGTTTGTCCTGTTTCTCCCTATACTCCTCCCATCCAGTGCATGTTAGCACCAGGGATGCTGATCAGAACAGTTCACATAGTTGAGGGCTGTGCTCAGACATCTGGCTTTTTATTTTGATCCTGCAGCTGAGTGATCTCCAGGGCTCCTTATTCTTTCTCAGTTAAAGGGAAATTTCTCTCCCAGGGCTTCATGGTATACATGTCTGTATATGAAAATCCAAAGACTCCCAGACCCACAGAATCAGGAAGTGTGGCTCTAGGGAGTGAGGTGGCATTTCCTCACAGACACTGGGTGTCCAAATCCCAGGGGAAGTCAGGGGAGGTGTATGTATGTGGAGTATTGGCTGGATAATATTTTGAACTAACTAGCTATTGTGATTTTATCCATTTTATCCCTGTTTTTTCTCTTGCCCTCCTGCACTGGCCCCACCCCCGCCTCCCAATCAAGCAGATAATCGCTGACTCTGTGCTCAGGCCTCACAGGAGGTTTGTAGAAAGGCACAAAGCAAAGACTTTCCTTCTAAGCTTTGGACACAAAAGCCTAAGCCCTTAGCAGAAGAGGACTCAATGAAAAAATAAATAAACAATAAAAAATAAAAGACAGATTATCCTGAAGAAATATGGAAAGAAAGAAGTAATTTCCCCAAATAGAGATCCTATTTGGTTAGCAGGAGGTGAAGGCAGAAGTGACAGAGAGACAGAAGTGACAGATGGGGCTCCAGGAGCACAGAACCAAACCCTGCTTCCTGAGAAAGTGATATCAGCATGATCCAAAGGCAGCCTCAGCAGAGAAGCTCGGGTACCGGGAGCCACGGCACAGAGTGACTAGGCTCAAGGGGTCAGGCCGTCCAGGCCAGGGCAAGCCTATCTCAGGGATAAACTCTGTAGTCAGAGAGGCAAGGACCAGGTGGGCCCCACCCCACAGGCCTTCGCACTGCATAAGCTCCAGAAACACTGGCATTAAAACTATGGGCAAGGGTCTCCTGGGAAGACTGGGGTTATGCATTTTCTGTTTATTTATTTATTTTTTTCTGCCAGCCAGAAGAAATAAGAGCTTGGCATTAGAAATTAAGTTGTCATAGAAAACAAAAGAAAATTCTTAAATCTTGTGTTTGCGGACTGGGATTCCTGCCCTCTGTCACCTGCCCTTGCCCACTTTGTGATCACCCAGAAGGGGAGAAGAGAACCTGTGCTCATACTCTGTCCCGGGCATTTGGCTAGATTCAGCCCTTCTGTCCTGGACCCAGGAGTAGGTAGCCTTGACCACGAATGCTTCGTATTATTCTTTCTTTTCCATTTCAATAATGATTCAACAAAACAGTTTTAAATGAAAAGCATTCGGTAAACATTGTTCAGTTTTTCCAGGACCTTAAATTTCAGAGGGATGCCACAAAATCATCTTCAGAGAGGTTTATGGTGCTTGTAAGGCTGAGAAAACAAGAGTCCTTAAGAAAAGCTCTAATTAAATATTGTAGAGCATTGTATTTTCTGCCTTGTAATTGTGATGGATGGTATGGCTTTGTTTTTAAACAACACCTAATCTTTAAAATGACTCTACCGAGAAACCTAGCATTTTTTTCCCCAGAATATGTCCACTGTGTCTATTAAACTGACTAAACATTCAGAAGAAAGAGCACAAATCAGGCCCAGGAGAGTCTGTTGCAAAGTGTAAGCAGGAGAGGGGAGATGTTACCAATACTGAAAATGCACTAAAATTCTGATGAAAGTACCAGATCCAAGCCCATGCGGCCTCTTAGAAACACTCAAACTGTTGAAAATAAAATGGAAAAAAGTGATTACACACTGGCACCAGCATCTAATTGTTTAATGAACATTACATGGCCTGGATCCTATTACTCATGTTTCTCTTCTTTGACACATGTCCACTGATGAAGGAAAGTTCTTTTTGGGTTGCAAAGTGGCTCTCAGAAGTTGGACGCTCTGAGAGATGACAAACAGGCAACATCTTTTACTTTTTGCTCACAAGTAAATTTCTGGCAGTTTTTGACAGGTCATAAACACACATGAAATGCTAAACTTAGTGGGTTGTTAGATGCTTTCCTTAAAGTTGAAAAACATTTTTAAAATAAATTTCCTTATGTCTACTTTTTTCCACATTCTCAACTCTGACATTCAAATGCACTTCACGAACCAACATGTAATAACATTTGAAAACCGAATTTGGAAAACCTTCATGAATTCAGACTTCACTCTTAGAGAATTTTCAAAGCATTCTTGAGACAAGCAAATGGAGGCTGTGAATAAGAATACTGAAAATAATGTTTACTTAAGAGAAATATTCATGTTTGTTAGATATTCACAAGAAGTTAAATATATTTGAAGTTGTGCTTGTTTTGTTAAAGCACTGACGTTGGTTAGAACTTTCTAGAAAGGCTTTCTACCGTTGGTTTCTGTGACATTACTCTTGCATTTCCAATGGGCTCTCTGGGTGCATCTTCTCGAACACTTTTGTGGGCTCTTCTTCCTCATCCAGCTACTTCAAAGGTGGAGCTACTTAGGGTTCCATCCATAAACCTCTTCTTTTCTCACTCCACAAACTCACGCAAAGGTCTGAATTACTTCTATGCAGATAATGCTCACCTTTATGTCTCCAGCCTCGGTCTCTTCTTTGAGCTCTCTCATGTATATCCTGTCTCAGTGGGTGACTCCGCTATCTATTGCTAGTCTAAGCCTTAAACCTGGAAATTATGCTTAATTCCTCTCTCCTTTCCCCTCATCATCCTAAATATCATTAACCATCCACTCTGCCTCTTCCCACTGTCACCAACTTATTCCTGCCATCATCCTTTCTTGTCTAAATTTCTATAGCAATCTCTTAACTGATCCATCTGCTTCTAACACCTTTCTCCTAAGACCACAAATCTCTAGAATACAAATCTCGACATGTCACTCCTCTGCTTAAAAACCTTGTTCAGGGCCAGAAGTGGCTCACACCTGTAATCCCAGCACTTTGGGAGGCTAAGATGGATGGATCACCGAGGTCAGGATTTCAAGACTAGCCTGGCCAATGTGGCAAAACCCTGTCTCTACTAAAAATCCAAAAAAAAAGCCTGGCATGGTGGGAGGTGGCTGTAATCCCAGCTACTTGGGAGGCTGAGGCAGGAGAACTGCTTGAACCTGGGAGGTGGAGGTTGCAGTGAGCCGAGATCATGCCATTGCACTCCAGCCTGGGTGACAGAATGAGACTGTCTAAAACAAACAAAAACCTTATTCAGGACTCTCATTGCCCTCAAGATAAAGCCCATACTTTGCTTAGGCTGACAAGGGCCTTCATGACGGAGACCACATTCCATCCTCAGCATGACCCTCGCATACCAGACTGAATGCACTGTTTGCATTTTCTGTTCCGGCTGCTTAGAATGCTATCCCCTTCACCTCCACTCTCTCCTGGATCTATAAAGCTTTCTTCCAGCGAAGTTATCACCTCCCCTGGGAAGCTTTCTCTGCCTTTCCAAGATTGAATAAGGGACCGCTCCTGTGTGCCCCTATAGTACTTATATCCTATAATACCTGTATCACAGCACTCAACACTCCGATTGGCAGCAGTAGCTTTTCTCGTCAGTTTTCTCAGTTGACTGTAAAAACCTTCAAGGAGAGATGTGTCTTGCTTATCATATCCCCAATGATCAGCTCATTATAGATTCTCAAAAAACATTTGACAGATGAATGCAGTTACTTTAAAGATCTGTTTCTCAGTTTCCCAGTTCTAAATTCTGAACAAGGAGAATCTCCTTTGCCCAGCTTGTGTCAGTTTCCATCCCTGGTCCAATGTGCTGAGCGAGGAGTGTGAGAGTACGGATGGAATCTCTCAGGAAGGAGTGTGGGGTTAGAAGCAATGGGTGTCATGCATACCCGAATTATACAATGTTCTTCATTGAAACAGTAAAACTGCATTTTGTTTTTTTAAAAATCATATGTTGCATATTCATTAATTCATAAGCCTCCTTTCATTAGTTCATTATAAAGAGGTATAACTGTACCTTCATTTTAACACATAAAATAAAAATGATTAGTCACTTTTTACTTATTATTAGAGACTCATTCATCCAACTGTTCACAAATATTACTAAGTTCCTACTATGTTTGAAGCTCTTTGCTGGGGATTGGGTAGATAGCAGAAAACAAAATAAAATCATTGCTGTCATGGTGCTTACATCAAAAAATATAAAACACAGGGCCGGGCGCAGTGGCTCACACCTGTAATCTCAGCACTTTGGGAGGCCGAGGCAGGTGGATCAGCTGAGGTCAGGAGTTCGAGACCAGCCTGGCCAACATGGTAAAACCCCATCTCTACTAAAAATGCAAAAATTAGCCAGGTGTGGTGGCACATGCCTGTAATCCCAGCTACTCAGGAGGCTGAGGCAGGAGAATCACCTGAACCCAGGAGGTAGAGGTTGCAGTGAGCCAAGATTGTACCATTGACTCCAGCCTGGGCAAGAAGAGTGAAACTCTGTCTCAGAAAATAAATAAAATAAAATAAAAATAAAACACAGATGTACCATTTTAAATTAGAAAACTTAATATTAAAGAAGACAATAGGGTGCTATGAGGAAAATAACTGGGGGAATGTGATTCAGTTATAACAGCCAAGAAAGGATTCCCAGTGGGAGAAAAATTACATCAAAGTTAAAGTCTGGCTTTTCTGGGGAAAATGACTGGGAGTGGAGAGTTGGGGGAAGACAAGGATGGAACTGGAGATCCCCGTGGAGTTATTATGATAGTCTCAGCAAAAGATTATGATGCCTATGACTGTTGATGGATTCAGGAGATTTTGGGGGCAGAACTGATTACACTTTGGTGGTTTCTATGTAGGGTGAATTAAAGGGTGGTGCCTAAGCTGGGGTAGAGGTTAAGCACATGAACTCTGACACTAGATTGTCTGAGTTTAAATCCCAATTCCATTAGTAAGCTATGTGACCTTCGGCAAATTAACTTCATTGTGCCTTGGTTTTCTTATCTAAAAAGTGGATGATAATAGTAGCTATGTTGAAGATTTGTTGTGAAGATTAAACAAGTTAACATGCATAAAACATTTCAAACAATGCCTGCATGTCAGTTTACTTAAAAAATTGTGAAAGAGAGATAAGCTTCCATGCTTCTGGCTTGAGCAATGGAGCAATACAAGCGACATGTATTGAGATGGGAAAGACTAGCAGAAAAAGAGAGTTTGACAGAGTGAAGATCAGAGTTTAGCCTTATACAGGCTTGAGATTGCTCAGACCTCTTAGACATTTCTCCTTGGGTAAGAGTCTGATCTCAGAAGAGATGCCTGGGCTGGAGATGTCAATCCATAAGACTTCCAAATATAGGCAACATTTGAAGCCCAGGGAATGGAAAAGACAAGCAGGAAAGAGCATGTAGAGTGAGCAAAGCATGAACACAGGGCCAAGGACTGACCATGAGAGTTCTCAAAGCCAAGTAGAGAAGGAGGGGCCAACTACTGCTGTAGGTGCAGTGCTGTTATACACATGCATTACACAAGTAGAAATGGAAACATCTGGTATACTTTGAATAAAGGAATATTAAAACAAAGGACATCCCTGCATTTCTATTTTAATGGAGCTTAAAACTCTAATTTTCTGTTTAGCCCTGTTACATTGATTTTGTGGCTTCTCCTATCCCTCACTGGAATCTCTTCATCCCAAGATTTAAAAGAAAGTCTGGAGTACTAGGGGATATGAGTAGTTTCATGCTGGATTTTCAGTGGTGAAGACAGAAGATGGGGCACAAACTAGAACTAGGTGATGAAATGTCTTATAAGCTGTCATAGGAGTTTGAACTTGGTAACAGTAAGGGGCCATTCAAAGTATTAAGTAACAGTGAAGCATGATTATTTCATATTTGAGAAATATCTCTGTTGAACAAGGTAGAAAATGCATTGAAAAGAGGCAAATCCAGAAGCTGAGAGGCCAATGGTGCATCTGTAACAGTAACCCGGAAAAGAAAAGGCAAGACAAAGACAAAAGACAAACTAGGGCTATGCAGGAGGCCACTGGTTCCGATTCAAGTAACGACCACAGCAAGAAGCAGATAGGATGAGGTGATTGACTAGTTAGAGAGGGTAAGAGAGAGGATGATGCCACGGCCTCTGCTTTTGTTTAGACTACCCTGTGCCTTTAAAACATTACACTTTCCCTAATCCATCAGCACCCTCAATGCCTTCTGTAGGGATAACATTAAATTTTCAAATAAGTTCTCATCCTGTCTCCTGATGAATGCACGCAGTCATTAACTAGCTCGAGTGGAAAATAAAGATGCAGACTTACTTCATATGCACTCTGGGCCCCAGGCCTGGGTAGAAAAAAGAAAATTCTATTACCTAAACCACAGAAGTAAAATCCTCCATAAAGAATAAAATATCCCAGTGATTGACTTGGGTCTCCACATCATCTGGCTTAACTAAGTATAAAAGTATTAATATGCTAGACCCTATTTATAAAATAATCTAGCTCATCATTGTGAGAGAAAGCCCATGTTTCCAACAGCAATCTTTTGTAATAAATAAGAAGTCCCTCAACAAACCCTGTTAAACCCCATGTGGATTTCTGTTAATGGGGAAGATTTCCCAGTGACCTAGCTTAACACTGCTGCTTCACATTAATTTGCTCTCCAGCTATACATAAATAAATAAATGGCTGCCTCCTTGATGTGAGCTCGAAGACCCAGGGGAAGGCATTTTTACCTCTAGATATCATCCCCAGCCTTCTTATGCTGTTTATAATTATCATATTCATCATTTTTTTTTCTTTTCCCTCTTCCAAATTTCTTTCTTCCTAGTCTCTCTTGAACCTACTCCTATTAGACTTATGCCCCCACCATTCCATCAGAACTGCTTATCAAGGTCACCAGTGACCTCCATTTTGTTAAATCCAATGGCCAAGTGTCAGTCCTCATTTAACATAATCCATCAACTGAGTTCAGTGCAGCCAATTACTACCTCTTCCTTGACACACATTCTTCATTTGGCATCAAGAGTAACACATTATTTCCATTTTTTCCTACCTCACTGGGCTTAGCCTTCCTTGCTGGTGTTCTCCACGATCTCTTAATGTTCAGAATGCCCCAGGAATCAGTTCCTAGTCCTCTTCTCTGTAACTTAAACCTTGATGGTCTCATCCACTCTTGTGGTATTAAATAACACCTTTACCCTGATGACTCTTCAGTTGGTACCTCCTTGGTCTCCAGCCTTACTCTACATCTCCACTTGGATGTTAAATAGACATCTCAAACTCAATGTGTCAAAAATGGAACTCCTAATCTCCCTTCGAAAACTGTTCTACTTAGAGCCTTCCTTATCTCAGTTGATGGCAACTTGATTAAGCCAGGGGTCATGCCAAAAACCTTGAGGTCATCTTTCTGTCTTTCTCTTACAACCCACATCTAATCACCCAGAATCTACTGTCTTCCTACCTTTCCACTGCTACCATCCGGATCCACCATCTCTTGGCTCAAAGTCACTGCAATATACTCGCAGCTTCTCTTCCTGCTTATATGACCTTGTCTAGCCTCAGCACCATAGCTCAAGCAATCCTTAAAAAGCAATCAGTGGCATCACTTCTTTACTCAAAAATTTTGCAATAGCACAGAGTAAAAGCCAAAGGCTTGCAAATGCCTTCAAGCTCCTGCCTGGTCTGCTCTCTCCCCTAAGTTTCAACCTCATCTTTTGTGCTCTCCACTGCTCACTCTGCTCCTGACCACTGGTGTCCTTGCTCGTTCTCAGACATGCCAGACAAGCTCTACCTGTGCCCTCTGCCTTGAATGCTCTTGGATACTAGAGGCCAGCCCCACACTTCTTTCCAGCCTTTGTTCAGGTGTCTTCCCAATGCTACCTATCCTGCCATATTTCATACTGTCACTTGTCCCAGCCCCAGTGCTCCCAGCCTCCTTGCCCTGCTTTACTTTTTTCATTTCCATAGCACATACCACTTCCTACTATGTGATTCAATCTGCTTGTTTATTAGGTTCATTATTAAGTGTCTTTCTTGCTGGAGTGTAAGTACTACAAAGGCAGAGGTCTTTGTTTTGTTCACTGATGTATCCTGAGCACCAAGAACAGTGCCTGGAACATAGGAGGCATTCAGTAAATACTGATTGAATTAATGGATGGATTATCTTAGGCTTCAGCCACAAGAGGCTCCTACTATAAGGCAAATGCAATCAGCTTCAGGCTTCCAATCTGAGCTGTTAACATTACAAGCTTGAACTGGAACACAAGTTAGATGACTTTGATCCATTTCCTTTCCAGCTCACTACTTCAACACATTTTTCATCCCAGTGCTCTGGTCCTCTCCTCAGGACGGGGAATGGATACAGTTAATTGTGGCTGCTCAGGGTTTATCCTCCCTAGAGTAATTGTGTCCTCTTCCTTCTTATCCCCAAGGAATCTTCACTGCGATCCAATTTCTCAAGGCCTTAAAACTAAAAAAAAAAAAAAAAAAAAAAATGAGAACTAGTGGCTCCATTTTAAAAAATATCTAAGATTGTAAATTAAGCCAATTCTGCTGTTAAACCAGATTTAGCTCATTGACATCTAGAAGAAATACAAATGATTGCCAGAACTTTATAGCAAGAGAGACGGATAAAGTATAGTGGGAAACCCAGGCAGAGCTGGGTTGGGAGTTCTATGCTACTAGAGGCTAACATGAATGTCCCAGAGGAGTGAGGAAGAGGGGCATGACTAGAAGGAACAGATTATGGGGCACACATCTTATTTTTGCCTAAGGTGGACAAATGGGCTAACTTGCCAAAGGTTTTGTGAGCTCCCAATCATGCTGCTGGCACCTAGAATAGCCTGGTGGAGGCTGCCCCAAGAGTTCTAAGAAATAGCCATGGAATGAGAAATGCCCAGGCAGACACATGGCAAGTGATATCTCCCACTGGAGCTCTTCTAGAGACCCCAGGCCACTTCCACAATGCGTTCTATACGGAGAAAACTCTACAACATTAGGATCAACTACAGGCAGGTTGAGTTTTTATTTCACTAAGTACCCGAGCTCTTGTGCATAATTAATCCTCAAAAAACTCAGTTCTTTCACGGCACTGAATTGTTTAACCTTGGTCAAAAAGAAATCCACGATAAATACTAGGCACATAGTGGGCATTTGACATCCTTCTTTCTGTGTCTCTCATTTTCCTCCAGTACCCATCCTTCCAACCTCCTTTGAGATGACTATTTTCCATATTTGCCTCTTTCATAGCATATCTGGTTTTTTTTCTTATTTGGCCCCAGATGTCAGATTGGCTTGCATTACTCCAGGCTGAATCATTTGATTTCCTGTCCATGTTCCTAACCTTTCCAGATTCTCTTGTATCATTTCTCAGTCACTGCTGCTGTTTACAATACCTCTCAATTTAAAGCCATCTGCAAATCTCATTAACAAACCACTGATTGCTCCCTCACGATCACAGGACATTCTGAATGAAACAAGACCTGACACCAATCCTCTCCTCTCTATTTAAGGCACCAATTCTCTGGGTTACTTTATATTTATATTATATATCATTTTTACATTATATTATTATTGCACATGTACTCCCAATGTAGGCAAATCTGTGAAAATCAGGATTTTTAAAAATTATTCACAGGCTGGGTGAGGTGGCTCATGACTGTAATCCCAGAACTTTGGGAGGCCGAGGGGGGTGGATCACTTGAGGCCAGAAGTTCCAGACCAGCCAGGCCAACATGGTGAAACCCCATCTTTACTAAAAATACAAAAGGGTATGGTGGTGCATGCCTGTGGTCCCAGCTACTCGAGAGGCTAAGGCACAAGAATTGCTTGAATCGGGAGGTGGAGGTTACAGTGAGCCAAGATCTCGCTACTGCACTCTAGCCTGGGCAACAGAGCAAGACCCTGTCTCAAAAAAAAAAAAAAAGTTATTCATTTTACAAAAACTTAATTATATTAATCCCTTTACTAGTGACCTTTCCTAGTATACTTAAAATACTTTGCTTACAAAGTAATAATTACCCAACTTCTCAAGGCTGGCTACAGCCTTGGATATAGGTCTTTAATACCCTTTAGCTACATCTGTCTGTAAGAAATTTTTCCTCGTATTTAAGATTCAAATTCTTCCACATTAATATTAGTAAGCATCTGAGGAGCCCACCAGTTTTTTCACTGGTGATTCATTGGATCTTGGCTTCAACTCTTCTCACCCCTTTTCCTGATATACTCAAAATATTTCCAAATCTCACCTATTCTTCCTTCCTCAAAACTTTTTGTGTCCTGTCTATGTTCCAAGCACTGTACTCAGTGCTGGGGTACAATAAAGAAGAGAATCTCCATCCTCTGGAGCTGTTAATCCAAGAAAAAACATGAAGTTTCATAAATAATACTTTTTAGTACCTTCCATATTCTGGACCTGCAATGTGTATAATCCCTTTTAGCCCCACAGAAATCCCACCTGATAGCTGAGAAAATAGGAGTTTAGAGAAGTAATTTGCCTGTGATGCAGAATATGAATAGACAATTTACAGAAGAAATTCAAATGGACAATAGACATATGGAAAAATACTCAAGTATACTAGTTATTAAGCAACTGGTTTATTAAGTAAATGAAATGCTGTTTTTTACGTATCAAGATGGGAAAGAGTAAAATAATACTCTACACTGTTGAGGTTGCAGTAATACAGGTTCTCCTGCATAGGGCTGCAGGGAATATAAAGGTTTCCTGAGAAACCATATAACAATATGTAACAAGGACCATTACAAGAGGAACTCACTTTATTGTCCATCACAAGGGGAAAGAAATAAATGATGTTACGTCCATCCAATGAAATTGTACATAGCCACGCAAAATCATACAGAATATGTAACAACCTAGAAACATTTACCAAATATTAAATGAAAAAAGCATATTACAGAGTAGTAGATACTATCAGATAACAATATATACAGGATTGTATGTGTGTGAGCATGGAGAAAAGACTGGAAGAATAGGTAACATGTTAACAGGGGTTATTCATAAAAGATGGGATGGAGTTCTTTCTACTGGTATCGTCTAAATTTCAATAATTTTTAAAACCCAAACATAAAAATGATCATACATTCAGATCTAGTTATTCAACTGTATTGCAATAAACAGCAATGCAGACTAAGAGTCAAGTAACTTGCTCAGAACCACCCATCTGGTATGTTAAGTCTCTATGTCCAAAATCCATTGTCTTTCTACAACCTACTCATTCACCTCCATAACCCCAATTATATCCCATACAGATCAGTAATGATTAACAGCAATAGCAAGTCCTTGCTGATCTTTCTAGTGTCTAGGCTTTTTATCATAAGATTAATTTCTCCCACCAAAATGGCTTGCTGTTCTAAAATCTCTATGCTGGCACTCTTTCTGCATTAAGCAACCCTTTCTTTTTTTCAAAGCCTGCTTGCTGGCAGGTCATCACAATTTTCATCATCTGCTTTTGTTCTGTGAAACCTGACAAGGGCTTATGAGGTCTTCAGCTTCTCTCAACAGCAAACATTGGTATTTGGGTTTGAACAATTCTTTGTTGAGCAGGGCTTTGTTAGCCCTAGCCAGCTTAAATGCCTTCAGCGCTTCACTGTGACAACAGAACTGCCACCATACATTTCCAAACACATTCCAAGGGTGTGCAATTGAGAACTGCCCTCTGATGGGCCACAGCTCACCCTCTGACCTCATCTTTCTCTACTCCTTGGCTCTCTGGCTCCATTTCAGCCACACTGGCCTCCTTGCTGCCCTTCTTATAAGCCCACAAAGGCAGGGATTTGGTGGTGGGGAGTGGGGTGGAGGGGTGTTCCTTTCATCTGTACAACCAGTTCCTGTATTCAATTCCCTCTCTTTTAAGCACTTGATCGGTTTTTGATCCCTTTTAAATTTGATTCAGCTTCCCCAACTGTAAATGAACCAATAAAACTAATCACTGATTCCACATGTTCCCAAGCTGTGCACCTCTACCACAGGATCTCAGAGTCTTGCAAGGTCTGAACTGAAAACTGAGTCTGCATTTCCTTTTGCCTTCTATGTTTTGGGAAGGTATCTCTAAACGATCTCTTTGGGACAGAAGACAAAAACTACATGAATGCCAAATCAACTGTAGGGCATTTAAATTATGTGCATCTCTCTCATATTTTTAGCTCCTTGACAACAGTCTTTGTAACCTTCTCTTTAATTCTCCTCAAATAAATGAGTGCCTGGAAATCTCAGGCACTCAAGACCTCTACAGCAGCCTCTTCCCTGAGAGATTAGGTGGCTGGACTATGATGATTTAGACATGCAGGTATCTCCACACTTCCACACAGCAGTCATCACTGGGACATCACTTTGTAAGCAAACTATTTTAACTATTTTAAGTACACTGAGTGATGGATGTCAATCTTGGCATGAACATGGTTTGCAAGGCTCCAAATCCAGAGATTGGATTAAATTTGCTTAAATTTCTATTAGGCTGTGTGCGTGTTCCTTATTTTTTCCTTTGTTTTGGGCTTTTTCCTCTTAATGTCTACATCTGCTATATACACTCCCCACTCCCCAACTTTTTCTAAACCATTTTAAAGGTAGTCAACCCTGTGAATTTGATGTCATATGCCACAGAAAATGTAAATCATATTCATTAGATGAAAGATGCAGTTTCTCCCTTCATGAAGAAAACTAGGACAACACATATCAGAAGGGGCACAATATGAGTCTTCAAATAAGTCTGCGTGCTTCCTGCATTTAAAATAAAGCTGAAATCTGTTTGGTCTTAATTGTGATATTTGCAAAGTGTCATGCTTTCTTCTACGCCAAAAGATGTCTTAGCTTCTTCAAAATGTGAATTTGTGAGTGGACTACCTTCTCCAGCCAAACCAGGATCTGGGCAACCAATCCTAATTGTATTTATACATGTTAAAGTTCCCCTGTTCTTTCCACTCACTCCGAACGCAGATTAAATATAATAACTTCTCTTCTACTTGGAAAAGCACAATTTTTGGAGCCTTGAGTTGGCTGCACTGGAAATTAGAAATGTCTTTGATGATGCACAGCTGTCTTCGTTTCTTAATCACAGATGTCTACAGCATTCCAGGAGGCTGACTCATATACCTGGAGAGAGGGACCATGGTCTCTCATTCTTTCTACTGAAGCCCTTGTCTGGTCAAGAAGAGACCAATTTCTCCTTTGTTCTAGGAACTTAACTACAGGATGATCTTGAGTAAGATAAAACCTGACATTTCTTTACCACCATTTCCTTTTTGTTTTCTTACATTTGTCTCAAGCATAATGTGCAGCACTTAGTGATCTTTCTGCTATGGAGACTCACTGAAGACAAGATCCCAACATGGCAAAACTTAAAAAAGAGTTTTCCCAGCAATAGCTGCTGTTTGCAGAGAAGGAAAGAGAGCATCCTGTGTTGTAGCCTACCATCCAGTGAAGATCAGTATGGACATCCTGGAGTTTTTGAGCTCTCCAAATAGTCTCAGACGAAAGTCAAGCCTCTGAGATGAGCAATTAAGAACCAAAATTTCTGAAGCTCTTTGTCATATGGTTTTCAGCTTTATGACTCTAAATAGCTGTCTCTCCACAAAAGAATTCCATTATTCCACAATAGCAACTCCTCTTTTCTGATGTCTTGCAGCAAGATCATTACTCACCACACAATTAATCCAAGGGCTTTCACTTGGAACCCAAAGTGCGTAAGTAATTAAGATTTGTATTCTTTGAGGACAGAAGTATCAACAAAGATGTAGCTGGCTTCTCATGTGAGAAAAATGCTTACATACCTGCACAGTTCTACTTGGAAGTCCTATGCATTTTACTATATGTAAATTACACTTCAATTTTTAAAATTCCACTAGCGAAGACACCCATTCTCTCAGACACTTGCCCTTATCTAACTTACAGCTATAAATAACAGGATTCTCTATAACCATATGCTTTGTCCCATAAACAAAGCAGTAAAAAAAAAACCTGAGTATCTTCCCTCCAACTAAAATTACATTATTTTTCTCAGATCTTCCATTCAAGTACAATGTACTATCACTGGTCTGTCTGGATGAGCAAAAGGTGTAATTTGCAAGAAACTTACAGAGCTGAAGGGATGAGAAAACTATAACCCTGAAAAGTTGTGTGAGCATCTGAGGTCTTACACAAACCAGTGGCCTAGAGAGCAGGCCTCTAACCTCCCAGAGCCCGCAGTGGAAAGAGCACAAGTGGTCTCAACGCATAACAGAAAGAATTGACATTTTTTGGCTGGGCATGGTGGTTCAATGTAATCCCAGCAATTTGGGAGGCTGAGGTGGGTAGACTACCTAAGGTCAGGAGTTTGAGACCAGCCTGGCCAACATGGTGAAACCCCATCTTTACTAACAAAATACAAAATAAAGAAGACTAGCCAGGTATGGTGGTTGGTGCCTGTAATCCCAGCTACCCGGGACGCTGAGGCAGAATTGCTTGAACCCAGAAGGTGAAGGTTGCAGTGAGCCAAGATCACGCCATTGTACTCCAGCCTGGGTGACAAGAGCAAACCTCTGTCTCAAAAAACAAAACAAAACAAAACAGGACATTTTGAAAATGTATATAGCTCAGTCCCAGCCCTGAGCAACTACATTCAACCACCAAAAAATTCTTCCCAATGAAAAGATTTATCTCAAGGAACAAATAACATTAAATCAGGAATTAATAAGCAGTCAGGCGATTTGAGATTTTATTGAGAAAATATCTATTTTGACATTATATCCAGTTTCTGATTTATCAGAATAAATTCTTTACAATATTGATGACCATCACCACTTTAGTGTATTTATACATAGTCTCTGAATAAAATACAGTCACACTCGGCAAGGCTAGAATATTGAAATTATGGCCAACATTGCTTGCTTTAAGATTGTTTATAATGAAGCTATAGTAGTTGTGCAACTAGAACTGATGTTTTAAAATGTCTGCCATTCAAAGATAGGCTTGGTGGGACAAGACGAATATGCATACTACATACATATATTTTCTTCTTTACTGTCAATCGTTCAGACACTAACATGACATTACAAGCACCTCAAATTCCCACTTCAAAAGGAATAGAAAAATGGAAAAACATGATTTCCCATTTCATAAAATTAAAAATCAAGTCAGAAAAGAAGTAAAACTCATTTTTATGCATTTAACTTAAGATCTTGAGAATACTACTCCTTCTCTTAGAGAGAAGGAAGCCAGTACTGCAGAAGTAACCAATAGTCCAAAGAACGAATGGCCCCATGACCTTCTCTATGGTTCATGACTTGCTGAGGGCTGATGCAAACACTGGCAAGCTATTTTTCATGATCTCCAAGGATCTGGGATATGTAAATGAAATGATTAAAAGACATTTCTCTGAATTTGTGAGAGGAAGACTGAAGAATCAGAACAAAGATCCAACTGTCTTTCATGTGGCTACATGTCACCATTACATCACAACTCAAAACCCACAGGCGAGCCTTCTTTCATATACACATTCAAAACGGTGTTCCATATATGCAGTTGTATACATTGCAAAAACAAAATGCTTCCTTACACATGATTAGTAATCTGGTTTCAGACTCTGAAGTAAAATCAAGCATATTTAGTTAACCCTCTCCAATTTGGAGGCCTAGTGAGGTTTAAATGTTTTTGGATATAGAATCTGCCTAGAATTTAATGAAAACTATGAACCTTAGACTATCTTCAGTAATGAACAAAACCTGAAAATATTAAACTTCCTTTGCTTTGTCACTGAAGCAACTATAAGCCTTCTATGATGTATGTATCATACTAGCTTGTATGTGACTTTAGTGTCATAAACACCCATTGCCTTTTTGGCACTTTTAAAGCACAGCCTGGAAAGGTCTGGAAAATTATTCTGGAAATACAAGTTGGTTCCCTCTGCCTCATGGATGCTTAGGAACTGGTTAGTCCTCTGAAACCACCTGTTTAAACCCCTGTACAGTTGTTCCAGGCCAACTGAGATTCTAAGGAAAGGGGCTGGAATAACCAGGGGCCTCACAAATGCCTAAATAACACATATCTAAGCCCACAGCCATCCCTCTCTAAACACCATAATCCAAGTGAGTCTTGACCTGCCTCGTCCCATTTTACCACCAGGGGCACCGAACAATAAGAAACCTTTGCAATGAACATAAACTAGCAAAAACACTCTAGGGCAGCATTTCCTTAGGTGTATCTCTTAGAACACAAATCCCACAAGGTACCTACTTTTTTAAAAATCTGGCTGGGTGCAGTGGCTCACGCCTGTAATTCCAGCATGAATTACGCTGGAATTCACGCTGGCCTTGTGGGAGGCCAAAGTCAGCAGATCACCTGAAGTCAGGAGTTCAAAACCAGCCCGGCCAATATGGTGAAACCCCATGTTACAAAAATTAGCTGGGTGTAGTGGTGGGCACCTGTAATCTCACTTTCTTGGGAAGCTGAGGCAGGAGAATCACTTGAACCCAGGAGGCAGAGGTTGCAGTGAGCTGAGATCGCACCATTGAACTCCAGCCTGAGTGACAAGAGCAAGACTCCTCAAAAAAACAAAACCAAAAACTCCAAATAAATTAGGGAAATGATGTATAAAATAGAGGTGCTTCTTGGAGATTGAAAATGCACATTGGCATATCAAAGGTTCTGAAAGGCCAACAGTAACTCAACTTTGTCTAACCCACTGTTTCCCAAACTTACTTGGCCATGGAACCCTCTATTCACCTAACAATATATTCTGAAAAAACACTCCTTTAGGAACTGCTGCTCCCAAAACCAAAAAGATTATCTTAAAAAAATATTATAGCATAATTTCAAATGATTAATAAGGATACAAAGACTTATTTTCCTGTCTTGTTATTTTGTTGTCTATTTATTTTGTTCTGAATAATCTTCCATCACATTTCCCTTTCTATTCACAAACCTTCAAATCGAGTTACCCTTTCTGATACCTTTGTTTAAGAATGTTAATTCTTGCTGGGCACGGTGGCTCACACCTGTAATCCCAGCACTTTGGGAGGCCAAGGTGAGTGGATCTCCTGAGGTCGGGAGTTTGAGACCATCCTGCCCAACACAGTGAAACTCCGTCTCTACTAAAAATACAAAAAAAATTAGCTGGGTGTGGTGGTGGGCACCTGTAATCCTAGCTACTTGGGAGGCTGAGGCAGGAGAATCGCTTGAATCCAGAATGCAGAGGTACAGTGAGCTGAGATTGTGTCATTGCACTCCAGCCTGGGCAACAAAAGTGAAACTGTCTTAAAAAAAAAAAAAAAAACAGAGTGTTAATTCTTATCTGAAATCCATGGCACACTAGTCTGGAAAAAAAATAATTTTGTGTCCTTTTCAATTCCTAGAGTACCTCTCTACTTCAATCACAATTTAATTCCAGGGCAGGTGACCTGGGCTCCTAGCAAACACTACACCCCAAGAATTTGGGAGCCAAATTATTTTGCAAACCCTTAAAAACAAAAACTAAAAAAAAAAAATTATCCTTGTGTATCTGCAAAAATTAGCATTTTGAACATCTAATGAAACTTCAAGTTTGAGGATAATGGGATTACTGACCTTTGATTTCAAAATAACAAATTTTCTTAAAATCTGATTAAGAAATATGGGAACATTGAAAAGTAAACAAATTCCACAAAGCTGAATGGCAGCAAAAAATACTTCTTTATATCGAGAACATATACAAAAGACCGTCATTGCCACCCAAATTATCTCTGTTGCTCAAGATTTCAATTATAAAAATAACCAAATCAAGACAAGAACAATTACAGCTTAAAACAAACAGCTACACCTTCTTCATTAAAAGTGAGCATCTTGTCACACTGTGCATCTGGAGAGAGAACCAGTACAAGGCACGGGAGAACTACCATGTCAAGGGACAGAACTTTTTCAAAATATTTTATCCTCAGAAGTAAATCCCACTACCATAGAAAGAGAAAAATATAATCAGATATTTAAAATCACAGCATTTTTGACATCCTAGGGAAAAGGACTTTTTGGTTTTAGTTTTTTTTTTTTTTCTTTTCTGGTAAGGCAAAATAGATCTTTAGATATCATTTGTTACAAACAAGAGTTTTTTCTTAAGAAAAAAATAAAAATTGTATTTAATTTCTATCATATATTTATTCAACTAAGTTGAATACTATTTTTAGAAAATTAAATTTGAAATCATAGTTTATATAATGATACTTTAATCTATGAATTTACTTTATAAACATTTTCATTTTGAATAATTACACTCACTAGAAGTTATAAAAATAGTTGATAGAGATCCCAGGTACCCATTGCTTAGCTTCCTGTCTTTACATGTAAGCATTTATATCTAGGTTTTAAAAGGGTTAAAGTTTTGAACAGTTGATAAAAAAAAAAACCACCAGAAAGATGTAACAGGCCTGGTAAATACATACTTTTGGAGGAGGTTCTCAGGAAACACTACCAAGTTCAAATCCCACTTTTATCAAATGAAGCTGCCTTAACCAATAGGTTTTTTAAGATACTATCCCTGTTACCTATTTCTACTTCTTTCAATAGTTTTTCCATTTTTACAGACTTATAAAAATTTTTCTCTGACTGAAATAAGCTTCCCCATCCCTTCATGTTACTGTATCTAGCAATACTGAATGAATACAAATTATAAATAGAAATAAAAACACTTGTTTTTATAAAATCTCCAGCTTTCCAGTACCCCCAAAATAATATAAACAGACTTGAGTTGAAATTTGGTTTGTTAATGCCCACCTTCTGTGTGGTCAAAACAGTTTTGAAGGAATGATTCTTTACAGCTTCTTTAATGTTACCTTAAAAAGTCCAGTCTTACGGACGACTAATGGCATTTTGTTCATGGAAGATCTTCATCTCATGGGAATTATCTGGCCAGTTTTTCTAATCATCTACTACCAACAAAAATAAACACAAGCATATTCCCTTTAATCATATTATCCTCCACCATCACTTACAAAAGACATTGGCTCACAGTACTCTGTTTAAGACTGTAGACCATTTATCCCAGCAAACTCCAACTTTATCCACAACCTATCATGACAGGCTGGTCAGACGTGGTCTGTTCAGTCTGAAAAAACATTCTTTTCTAAGAGCTTCCTATATTGTGTGGCTGGTCCCTCAATAACTTTGTTCTCAGTTACAGCTTCCTGTCATCTCATCTGCTTATATACAAATAGCTCAACTAAGTAACCCAACATATAAACTCTCACTAAAATCACATGTTGTATCTTAGGAAAGGCAATCTGGAAGTATCATGGACCACAGTGAGAATGTAAGGCTAACAACAGTCTGAAGTAGGGATGACACAAAAGCAAATAAATCATATTGACAGTCATTCCCTCTACTAAAAAAGACAAGTATTTGTTATTCTAAAATGACCTCCTCTGATTAAAATTTTGATTCGTGAAACATTACAGTATGCTTCTTTATAAAGTCTACATATCAGAAAAACATGGGCTTCATGTTCTTGTAAAACTTGAAACACATTTTTCTTCCTAATGGACATCAGTAATTTTATTAAAAGAAAAACTGACATAACCTAGCATTATCTTTTGACTTTGGCCATGGAGAAACTTGGAGTTAAATTTACTACTTAATTTTAGAATCTGTCAGTGCTGACATAGTTCTATCCTCTACAAATTTTTTAATTTAAATTTTTAATTTTTTTAATTCCTTAAAACTTAAGTATTTTAAATTATAATTGTTCTGTTTACATGTAATATACTTGTAATATACATGTAATGTACTTGTACATTATAACTGTAATATACTTCAAATACTTTTGGAGGGTCTGATATAAATCATAATTAAAAATGACTGGCTCTGATCAAAGCATAAACAGATGTCTGATGAATGTGCTAACCACCCTTCTCCAATATATATCCATCCAAGAGGACAATAAAGTCTCACAGTCATGATTTCCAATATAAACTATTTAGATTTCAGACTGCTGGAATCTAATAATCTGCCTTTGAAGATGACTGAAACACACACATACACACATGCACACACATACACACACACACACACCGTTGTAGAAGTAATGTGCAGCTCATGAGGTACTTTCCCTAAATACATCCAAACAAATGACCAAGATTTTGAAGACTACCTTATTCTCATTTGGTTAAAATTTTCAAGAAAAAATATTTACAATGACTTAAGGAGTCCTGTATAAATAGCTACCTAAATACAGAACAAATTGAAAGGATGTGGGTCAAACATAGCTGAGTTCTACTCAGCTCAAATTAGCTGAGTCTTTCGACTACAAAGGTCATTTTCTTAACATATGGGTTTCTGCAGGACTTGATAAGATTGGCTAAGCACCATAGTAATCTTTTAAGACATTAATCCAAAACATGGTTCTGTACTTTAAAAACCTCAGAAGTGGTTTTAGGACAACAGAAGCATCTCAACCACTAAAATAAGCAAGTTTCTATTATAAGTAAAATTACCACACAGCACGTCCTTTAACAGTTCAGCAACCAATAAACAGAAGTCTTTAAAAGCTGCTATCTCTGATTGTTCCTTTGTATTCTTCAACTGTAAGTGAAACATATGACATATGGAAAATAATTGGTTGTCAGAAAGCTTTTGACTACATGATATGCATCTTATGAAAGAATATTAGCCTGGGCCAAGATTAGAGAACTTGACCAGATGCACAGTAGGTATTTCTACTTCCCTGGCTATGGGCTCATCCTGAATAGTGTCTAACAATTGAGCAATTTCAGTAACATGTTACAGCTTAGCATAGCAATGATGACCACTACTTTCAGCTCTCCTGGAATTAACACAAGAAAAACAACTAAAGATTTACTACAAAGACATAAGTCTAAAACTGTCACATTTGCCCAAGAAAACTAAAAGAACCCGTCCTAACCCATATTGAACACATCAGCAAAGACCAATGTTATACTGAAGTGCATATTATCAGATGTTATTATATGTAACCACCTCTAATATTTATCTATGTGCTACCAAACCCCCAAAAGATTAGACTTGTGAGAGCATAATTAAAAAGCACATTCCTTATCACTTTTTAAAGTTAAATACGGTCTCTTCTATTGAAGCAATTTATCTTTTTCTGGTTCCTAAAATAGGCATCAAATTTCTAAACAGAAGTAAAAAGCCTCAGCCAAAGAGCCACATATTAGGTATTCAGCCTGATCTAAGAAAACTAAGTTAATAAACTGAATAAATTAACTCAAATAAATTAGGAGTGCACATTCAGAACAGAATTGTAGCTTTTGGTCAGCAACATCTGAACCAAAGGCAAAAATCTGCCATAAATAAGGCAGTTTTTTTGTATACAGTACAATGTGTTTTTCTTCCCCCCACCCACCAAGTTCATTTAGCATTAACTGATGTTATTTAAAATGCACTGCCAAGCTAGAATATAAGCTTCTTAATAATAATATTAATAATAAAAATAGATGTCATAGAAAGTTCCTTTTGGTTTAGAGTCTTCCTTAATACCTACGCTTGCTTTTTGCCTTCACACAGTAGGTGTAAGAGATGACTGCAACAATCGTTTGACTTTGGCCACAAAGCATGACTACTGTCAGGGTGAAAGCCGTTGGAAGGAATTATTTTCTTCTTCTGCTGGAGTCAGTTTAAGTGTTGGCAGTTTCCGAGGAGGAAGCTGAGGGCTTTGGCGAAGATTGTCATCCATCTGTAGAAAGTACAAAAGATACATCTGACTAATGCTGTGGCACCGCTTATGTGGACTGTGGCCTCCCCATCCAAACTATAGCCTAGAGGAGTACAGAACCATATGTTTCCTGGGCTGCTAGAGAAACCTTTTTTTTGCAAATAATCTCAAGAATTCTAAATGTCATACCTCAAATACCAGCTGACTCAGTTTCTGTAAAAAGCAATGTGCCTCATCCCTGATACCTTCACATACCTTCACAGAATTATAGTAATTCCACAAAATAAATATTCTACTGAACTCAACTATAGCATAACTTAAAGAGGTCTTCTGATATTAAGCATAAAAGCAGTACTATTACACTAAGCTCCAGTTTGCAAACTATGTTTATGTACAATATCTTATTTGATCTTCCTGACACACTGTGAAGAAAAGGCAGACACAGATCTTCCCTGTTGTACGGATAAGAAGCAAAACGAGACTCCATAAGGTTAAGTGATTTGCTCCAGGTCACATGCTAGTATGAGAGCTGAAACTTGAACCCAGGTCTTCTGATTGCAAAACTATTATTCTTTCAACGATACTTCTTTGCCTCAATGAAAATGACCTGCATTCCAATCAAAAAAGACGAGCTTTTTTAAGCTGAGACTGTGTAGACCAAAGAAAGCTAGGAAATTAGGCAAAAAGAAAGATAAATTATTTAAATCTAATCTAATCCAGAAACACTGGATCAGTTGATAACACTGGGTTATCAGATGAGATAACCCACATCAAGCTCAAGAAACACAGTGCTGGACCTCAAAAACTCTCAGCCAGTGTCATTAGGCCTCATTGCCCTGAGTTTGTAAAATACTAAGTATTACTTCCTTGTACAGGAAAGAAAAAAAAAAAAAGCAAGTTTATCAGTTCTTGGGGGAAAAAAATATGTATCCTCTTGTATTTTTCCAACTAGAATCACAACTGAAATTTCCTTTGTTGGCTCTCTCCCCTATCCAGTTCCTCAGTCTCTCTCTCTCATGAAAGAATACCCCAAAGTGGCAAAATATCTACACTGGTTAAAAACTATAGACTGCATCTAGAGTACAGAAGAACAAGAAGAAGAAAAAATAAAACTTTCATGTGGAAAAAAGAAAAGGACATCATGGTGCTGTTCATAAGAAAGGCTAAGCCCGGTGCTTACAATCTCAAGAAACATTAACTTAAGAGACAGAGAGGCAGACACACAAGCAAGAAGTGTTTTTGCTTTGTTTTTTTTTTTTAAAGTAAATCTTTTGGATTTCCCAGCTTAAAGGGTACTAATTGTGTGGCAAAAGTAAACCCAATACCCTTTTATCTGATCTTTCCCCAAAACAACAGGGCCACTATTGGCTTCAAAACACTATGTTACATACAACTTTAGTAAAAGTATATTTAAACAGTTTTCTGAAAAATAAACTGTTTAAAAACCTAAAAGGGTACAGTTAATGTGTGACCCAAATGACATTATTAGCTACAGAAAGGAAAATGCTAAACTATGATAAAATGATTGAAGTAGACTTGACCTTTTCAATCAAGTTGGATTCCTTATTTACAAGTTGTGTGAGTTTCTGCAGATTTGCATCTACCATATCTTGTCCAGCTGGAGAGATGCCTAAGAAGCCAGGACAGAAATCAGAGAGAGACAGGAAATTTTTAAGCATTTAAAACTGTTTAGATTGAAAGAATTTTGAGTCTACCCACCCTGTCTAGTGCCCCACCCTTCCCAAAAAAGGCAAACAGAAAAACCATTCTGGGTTTAAAGGTAAAGTTAAGAGAGGGATTTGAATGATCCTGAGCAAAAAGGATGAAAATGTGTCCATTAAATAGACACTGCTAACCAAGTGTTCCGCAACTGGCCACAGTAATTCGTATAATTTTAAAAAAAGAAAAAAAGCACAGCAGTCCTCATTTCCTTCTCAAATTTAAGCTATTCCTTTCTCACACCCATTTCAAATAGGTCTTCAGTCACAACTATCTGGATAGTTTTCTAAGGCATTAACTCCCAAAAAGTTGCCCACCAGACATCCAGAGTATTTAGAAGAACTTAAAAAATACAAATTCTTAGGACTGATGCCTAACAGATTCTAATTTAGTAAGTCTGGAATAGGACCCAAATTTTTTTATCTGTCAAATAGTCAGGTTTGTTAATCATTGCTCCCAAGTAACAAGGTTGAACATACTTAATTTCATGACTCCCAACTGCTAACCCCTTCCTACATACAACACATACCCCACCTTAAAATAATAAACTGTCCACCTGAGCCAGCTACCTTTATAACCTGTCTCTTAAAAAGACAATTTCAGCCAACCCTCCCAATAGAAATTTAGAATCTGAATCACCTAAGCATAATGCCCCACTGTCTCAACAAAGCGCATCCTAAGTGACAGGTGCCTCTATTTACTATACCTCCATTCTGATGCAATCAGTTTTCAAGTAGTGGAATCATGGGAGTGTACCTCACCAAAATCAATCTGCTGCTGATATCTGTTCACGCAGGAAAATGCTAGAAGCAGCAGGTAAGAATCATTTAAAGTAATTGCCCATTTGCATTAGGATAAATACTGTTTTTCAGCAAAGACTTAATACCTGTGGTTTTAACCTTTTAGAAGAAAATGATGCATTTCAAAGGGGAAATATTTAAAGAACAAGCAGCAAGAAATACAAAAATCCAGAGGAATAAAGGGCAACTATCTATTTCTCTATTTAAATAAGAACTAACATATGAGAATAAAAATGAAGTTGGAAAAAAGCAAATCCTTGGAGTCCTATAAACCACTATTTAAAGACAATACACAAACTTTTAAAATTAAAATTAGTGGATTTTGCTTATACTTCCATAGGAGAATATGCAAACAAACATTAGCTGAAGAAGAGTCAGCTTACCTCCAAGACTAATCCTAAAATAACTGCTCAGGATGTCATCACAAAAGCGGCAGAGGTTGGAGAGCTGTTTCAGATGTTCTTGTAGCTGAATTTTAGGAAACCGTACTTTGTAAAGAGGTGCAAGAAAACCAAAAACATAGGCATCCAAGGTAGAAGGCCTAGAAGTAAATTAAGGATTTTTAAGCATGTAAGAAAATATTAACTAAAGGCTGGGTGCAGTAGCTCATGCCTGTAATCCCTTTGGGAGGCAGAGGCAAGAAGATCATTTGAAGTTGGGAGTTTAGAGACAAGCCTGGCCAACATGGCGAAACCCCATCTCAACTAAAAATACAAAAATATTGGGCATGGTGGTGGGCACCTATGATCCCAGCTACTTGGGAAGCTGAAGCAGAATTGCTTGAACCCAGGAGGCAGGGGTTGCAATGATCCGAGATCATGCCACTGGCACTCCATCCTAGGTGACAAGAGCAAGACTTTGTCTCAAAAAAAAGAAAAGAAAATATTAAAGATTTTTAAGCACATAAGAAAATATTAACTTGGGATTGTGTTTAAATTTTTTTTCAAATTTCTCAATTCTGAATTACACAACAGTCTTTTAAAAGGTTTACTAACCATTTTAGTTTATAAAAATGATGCAACTAAGGTTTTCCTCATTGAGTAGCTTGGACTATTTTATTTAGAAGAAAATGAAACTGTCATTATAGATTCATTTTTACTCACAAGTGTTAAATAGTTTGAAAGCAGAGTGGGAACAGTCTTAGATGTTTTAAATTCACATTTGCAGCCTATTAAGTAAATGTTAGATTATCACTGATAGAAAAAGTTTCCTATAATAAAAACCGATTAAATCTTTTTTTTAAGTGAAAAACTCATCTTTTGGGGAGATAAGAGGACTTGCTTTAAATAGCTGCTCACTCAATATATATGCACAAAATATCAATGATTTTTAGGGGAATACTCACGTATTTCCAAAGAAAAACTGAGATGTTCCCAATCTGTTTGATAGAAGATTTAGGCACTCCTTGGCATCTCTGTATATCTAATAAGGATGAAATTATATCTCAAAAGTAGAAAAGATACTCTAAAACTATCTTTGAGGCTGACATCTCTAGGTAAAATCATTTCTACTATTTCTCTTGTCCTTTCTCTCTAGGGCCCTTGCTTGGAGAATAATCCATATCATACCTGTGCTTCCACTTCTCGGAGGTGGTAGAGGGGAGGCTGTCCTCTGGTCAGGAGAATCCTGTTCAGTGCTCCCCTAGACATTCTTCCAGGCAGAATCAAACTCAAAGGAAAAGGAATTTGTGAAGCAAACCATGGCTTTGTCACAGTAAAGTAATTGTCACTCTCAACCCAGAATGTGTGAAGCTGCAAAAGTGGAGAAAAAACACTACAAAGATGTTCTTTTATTAAAAGACCACTCAATGTGAGAGGTTTTCATAAATAATCTTTATATAAAGTGACTTCATACAAATTTTCCAGTTAGAATGACTCAGGATAAAACAAGATTATTTTAAATGTGTGAGTTTTGTTGACTGCTGTATCCCAAGCACCCAGAACAAGGCCTGACACATAGCAGGTGCTCGATAAACATTTGGTGAATGAATGAATTGCACCCAATTCTATACTTGGAGCAAAAAGATCCATCTCCCACAAAGAATTTCCAAAATGACATTTTCTTTTACTTTGTTGTTTCACATACTAGTTGAATGCCTAAGAGAATTCAGTTTCATGGTAATATGAAGCAATCAAGATTAACATATAAGTAAAATTTTCTCTTAAGACTTTTCTCATTGATTTTCTTCTAAACAGACTATGTACATTTGCAATTAGGCCACTAAAATCCTGTAATATTTAAGAACACTCACCACTGCAGGGAGAAGCTTCTCTTCGAGGAGAGCAATATAAGCCAAGGTATCTGCCCCTTGTTTTGCTGAGAGTTCATAATCAGCATTATATTTCTATTAAAAAAAAATAAAACCAAAGAAACTCAGAAGTCAAAGAATCCCAAAGACAGTAAAACTAATCAAATCAGGATTCCTATTTTTCCTCACAAGTGGCAAACGTGGTATTAAAATGGGGGAAAGAGAAATACAAACCCAGTGAAACCTACAGCTTAATGCACATAAAGTTCTTAGCACAGCATCACAGACACAATACAGTCAATAAATGTTGTAATTTATTAACTACTATTATTGTCATGCTTGTAAATGACCTAGTTCAGGGCATGGCATGTAGTACAAACTTAATAAAAGCAACTAATATTTTTAACAAGAAGAAAATAGTTCAAATTGGCTGTGTTTCTCCCCATGAAAAAAGGAAAAACCTTCCAATTTATAAAAGTTCAAAATTTTATTGACATAATTTTTTTTTTAAGTACAGTATGGGCAAAACCAAGATAACTTTTGCCTTTATATAAAATTGTACATGTTTAAACATTTTGGATACATAACTCTCTACTGTTAGAACATTTAGATAGATCATCGAGTTTTTTAAAAATAAAATAATATAGTTGCTGGTTGGTGGGAACTCAGATGTTGTGCCCAGCACAAAATGTGTACCAACTATGTGACAAATCCTGTCAGTAAGTGTAACAGTGAAAATGGCTAAATCTACTTACACACAAATTTCAATAAAATTCAAGCAAAGTGTATTAAAATATAAATTGACTCTAGTCATCATGACTTTCAAATCACAGATACTCATGCTTTGCCGTAGTGATTCTCAAATCTATCAAATCTATTTTTAAATCATATCCCAGGTATCTCCAATTGTCTAATGAGTGTGCAAAGAAAAAAAAAAAGCCCAACATGAGGGATCAATAATCTACCAATCTACTTCTTCAAAGTGAACCACCCACCTGTTTTCTTAAAAAGTTTAGTATTTTTGCTGGCTGAGAAACAATGTTGTCTTCAGTTGTCAAAATTGGTACATCGCCTATAATCAAAAAACAGTTTATATACAAGGACACAGTGTGATTTCCTCTGAAGAGATTTCAATACCCTAAAAACTATAGCAATTGCACATTTAGAGGGGAAAAAATGAGTAAGCTTGTCTTAGTTTTTTTGCAGTTTCACAAAGAGTGGTTCTAGAGAACATTTTCATTTCTCATAATTTCCAGTGATTTGGCTTGCACTTTGAGGTATTACTCAGAATGATCAAACCATAAGCAACCAGAGCCAAGGTCACGGTAGGAAACTAAATCCTCAATGTACTCTATAGCTATATACCATAAACTCGTAGCTTTAAACGGAAGAAGAAAAAAAAAAAAACGAGTGCAGAAAGGGGAGTGTAAAGGTTTACACTATACCTCTTGAACCTCTCCAGGTGTTATCTATCACATTGACTTTCAAGGGTGCACCAGAAAATTTGGCATAAGCCTGAAACAGAGTTTGCAATCAAACATTTTAGACCGAGTGCGTAATGAAAATCTTCAGAGCAGCTTCACTGCACAGCCCCATCCCCCAAAGGCAGAAGGCGACTGATACTGAGGCCACATCCCTCCCCGTGATCTCCAGTAGGGACGCGGGCGCCAGCTACCCGGCTTTCGGGGACTTTGCTCCTCAAAAGGTCCTGGGGATGCGGAGTACGGAGGGCACGCCCCCTGCTTCAAGGTTTCACTCCACCGCCCAGACAGCTTTGTGAGGCGGACAAAACTCGGACCCAAGCCTAGAAGCCTTGCCATTGCCGCCGGCCTTCGGCGGGGGTCACAGGCCAGGTTGGAACTCGTCGGTGGAAGGGAGCCCAGGGCGATGCAGCGTGCAGCGGCCCGGCTCTCCTGGACCCGGTAGCGCAGCGGAAAACTGGGGCAAGTCAGCCTAGCGCTTCTGGCCCCGCCCCTTCTTCCCGCGACCTGGCCCGCGAGGCGGCCTCACCATCACCACCAGGGACTCGCTGTGAACCGATGGGAGCCCCCAGCCGCCTCCCCAGCAACTGAGCTCCAAGGAGGCCGCCATCTTGCGGGGGGTCGACCTTTACTATCCCGGAAGTACTTTGCCGCCTAATTTCCGGCACGTGGAAAGGCGGGGGCGTGGCGAAGGGGGAGAAGGGCAATTTGGGGGAAGAGAACGACTGGAGGGATTAAAAAGCACTCAGGAGCAGCTTGGCCTAAAGGGTGAGAGTCCTGAGCCTTAAGTCAGACAGACCCATCAGTAATTCTTCAAATATTAATATTTGAAGATCCCTAGAGTGTTCCAAAACCTTTGAACATTCGATCTGAGACCTAAATTAATGTATTTGTAAAATAGGGATGACACAGTATTTACAAGATTGTGGGGTTTAAAATGACATGGAGGGGAAGAACTTGGCACAAAGGAGGCACTCAGTAATTGTTCAACCCCTCTCCCATATATGTGGCCTCTGCCTGCCTTTCCATCTCAATCTCAGTTCTCACCCTAATGTTCACTGGCACCACCCTGCTTAAAAGTTAACACTATTCCTGAACGTTGTCAGGTAAATTCTGCCTACCTTCAGTGCTACTTCTTTAATCTGGAATATCTTTCTTCCCTATGCATCTGCTCCCTGGAAAATTAGCTTAACTCACCTTCCCTGTGATGCGTTTACAAAGTTAGGATCTCTGGGTTCCTGCAGCCCCTTGTGTATACTTAAGAGCTTCTCTCTCTAGCTACAGACCTTTTGCCTTTCACAGAAGGTGTGGGACCTGTACAGTCACACAAGGCTCCATGCTTAAAAGGGCTCCTCATTTGGCTGATGCTCTTCCATCACTGTCTTGAAATTCTTAAGTTTGGAAGAGGGGCTCTGTTTTTATTTTGGACTGGGCCCAGCAAATCATCAAGACAGTCATGTCTGGGCCTAATGATCATGGACTAAATGTTTCTTAACATTAAACCTGACAATTTCTCAGAAAAACTATTAAAGAGGAAATTTTGGTCTTGGAAATGCTATGATCCAAGCATATGACTGGGTCTCAGAGTTGGAACTTTGGTGTTGGGTTTTTTTTCTAGAAGATGCAGTAGTCCTTCTGGGATACCCTCCCAGTCATGCCTCTGAGTTCTTTCCTTTTCCCTATCCCACGGAAATCGTTGGGTCTCCTTAAGCAACTAAAACTCAAAAGAAAGCTCTACAACTTTTCATAAAATTATTCAACAAATATTTGCTAGGCACTCCCTTGCTGTTCACATAGTCATCTAAATTACCCTGCCAGCCTGCTAAAGTCTTTTTTACGTGTTTCAAAAACAAGGGTTCTTAGAAATGAGATATAAGTCAGAGATGAGAATTCATTAATAATATCTGTGCAACTGGGAAATACTTAACATATGTACCATTAAAACTATCGAAACATTTATTGAGCAGCTCCTGTGCCTAAGACATTATAAGGCTCTGGAACAATACAGAGATATATATAATATGAATTCTGTCCTCAGGAGTTTACAGTGCACAAAGGAGACATACACACAGCAAGGTGTAACAAGTCAGATAATCATGAGTGGGGTTAGAAATAGAAGTAAAATACTACAGAAACATAAAGGAGGGACAGTGCATCCTCTGTGTGATCAGTGGAGACTGTCTGTTGAGTCTTCAGTATAAAGAAAGTAATTCAACTTTCAGATTCAAGTGATGGAACCCCCCTGTTTTGAGCATTAAAAATGCCAAGCCATAGACTGACAAAGGCAAGGCAGGGGAAAATTCCTAAGCTGTAAAGCTCAGAGTCCGTATACTACAATGAGACATTTAAAACAGTCATACAGAAAGAATGTGGATTTCCTGAGTCTTGTTTGTAGCAGGACTGAGAGAAGTGGATGAACATTCTTAGTGAACACATAACACAATTACTCAGTTTGGCCTTTTCCCATACTGCTGCTGCTACATACAGTGATTTCATTGGCATTAAAGAGAAATTAAATCTCTTCCCTTAGTGCTGAATTAAGACAAAATAGCATGCCATTGCATCTAATGAAAGAATCCTTACACACAGGTTTATTAGTGCATAGTTAATAGCAATCTTTTATTGCTGCAGTTCCTCCCGAGAGTCTGTATCTGTTAGATTGAATTTAAAAACTCTTAACATAGCTGATTGCACAGACAGCCTGAATACTGTTCCAGAGAACCGCACAGAAAACTGAAACCTTCAGAAATAACGCCCGGTATGGGTAATTGGCTCCTGTGCGTTTTCCTGGCTGCTAAAGAGTATTGTTCAGAGTTCATCAAAATCATAATTTCAGATTCCTACCAGGAAGAATACTATCTGCAAGACATCCACGTATGTGTGGGATGGCCTGAATCACAGCTTTGTAATGAGTATCCCAGACAATGTTTTCCCCAAAAAAAGAAATCTTATTTTTCAAAAGATGATCATTAAAAATGGTTTTATTTGATGATAGTCATCTGAACTCAGGCACTCTGACTTTGGCATCCATTCCTGTCCTTCGTGTGTTTCTTAACTTGGGAGCCATGGTGCAAGGTTTGTTACGCTTTTTTTTCTGGGTGATTAAGAATCTGGGAAATGGTGCTGTTGGGAAAGATGAAAGATTTGTGACAAGTGATGGTGCAGTATTTGGTCCCTTATGGGAAAATTGTAGAGTCTTAAATATTCCTTTGAACTTGAAGATTCTGTAGTTTGTCAGATATAAAAAATCCTTAAGGAGAGAAAAGAACAAATGAATACAAGTCAGGAGAGCTAAGTTCTTGACTTGGCCTCTGATTAGCCATATGCACTTGAGCCAATCATTTTACATTGATTCCTCTGCTTGTTCATTTATAAAGCAAAAGTTCTTTTATCTCTGAGACCCTATCATTTTATGTGTAATGAACATTTAATAATTTCTGACATTTATGGAGCAATATCTAAATGCTAGAAGTTGTTTCAGGTATCTAACATAATTTACTTGATCTCCATAGTAACTCCATGACACAGGTACCTTCCTAAGGTTAACTAACATATTTGTGTCTCTCCTTGAAAATAAAAAAAATATATCAGTACCCATATAGCCAGTAGGTGGTAGAATCAGGATTTGAAACTTGGCAGTTTTGGTTCAGTTTATACTATTAACCACTGTGTCATATTGCCAGATGTAGCCTCCTAAGTAGTCCATTAAAAAGCCCAGTTTCACTCAAAGTGAAGATATCGATGCCATGATATTACCATTATTACTTATGTAAATAATATTTATTTAGTATTACACCATTAAACAAATTCATTAAGCAGCTTCTGTATGCCTAGCATACTGCAAGGCTGTCAGGGAATAAAAACTCATGTTCGTGGCTGGGCACAGTGGCTCACACCTGTAATCCCAGCACTCTGAGAGGCCAAAGTAGGCAGATCACAAGGTGAGGAGTTCGAGACCAGCCTGGCCAATGTGGTGAAACTCTATCTCTACTAAAAATACAAAAAATTAGCCAGGAATAGTGGTGCATACCTGTAATCCCAGCTACTCAGGAGGCTGAGACAGGAGAACTACTTGAACCCAGGAGGCAGAGGTTATAGTGAGCAGAGATCACACCATTGCACTCCAGCCTGGGTGCCAGAGCAAGACTCCATCTCAAAAACAAAGACAAAACTCATGTTCACCTGTAATCCTAGCACTTTGGGAGGAGGATCTCTTGAGCCCTGTAGTTCAAGACAAGCTTGGGCAACATGATGAACCCTTGTCTCAACAAAAACACAAAGATTAGCTGGGCATGATGGTGTGTGCCTATAGTCTTAGCTACTCAGGAGTCTGAGGTGAGAGGATCACTTGAGCCCAGGAGGAGAAGATCGCAGTTAGCTGTAATTGCAGAAACTTATGTTCAAGCTTTAAGAGGCACAGTTGATAAAACAGGGCCCACATATTGAACTAACTAGAGACTATTAGGAAGTACCATTTTGTCAAGAATACAAGTCTAATATGATTTTAGACAAAGGCTTTAATGTAAGGCAATGCTTAGCAAAGGCCTAATGAAAGAAGTAAGATGCTAACTGATCTTGAAGGTTGGGTACATTGCATTTAGATTGGCACAGAGTAAGGCATTGCATGTGGACTGTGCTACATTAGTGAAGGCATAGAAATGGGACTGACCATGACAAGGAATCTGAAGATGAATAAATGAATGCTAGGTTTGGTTATAAGCTGGAGGCTGCTCAGGGAGAGTATTGATTGACTAACTTGAGAACCAGAATTGGAAGGCATGGGAATTTATAGTTTTGAGAAAGGAAAGAAGACAAGTAAAAGTCCAGATACGATGTTAGTGGGTTTACATAGTCAAGGATGGGAGGTAGACAGCTATTGTTACATGGACATTATAAGAAGAAGCATTTTATAAGCCCATAAACTGCATTAAACAAAGTAAAAATATGGTAGAAAATGAAGAGAAAATGCTGCTGAATATTATTGGAGGAAGGTCACTTGACACCCTTCCAATGAGCATTTTTTATAAAGGAGGTTGTTAGAAATCCAGTAGCCAGGGATTACTGGAAAAAAGGGTATAAACAATAAGAACAGGTATAAGAGCATGCAGAATAGGACAGATAAAGGAAGAAGAGAAATGGCACAGGAGTGAAAGACTCAAGAAAGTTTTTGAAAGAGATGGCAAGGTGAAACTACATACATGTGAAGACAAAACTGGCTGTTAGTGAGTAAAGACTGAAGATGCTGTAGAGAAGGATGGGATCCTAGGAATTACCCCAAGAGTTGAGGCTGAGATCTGGAGCTTGAGCGGTAGGGCTGGCATTGAAAATGAGAGACAGGCTTTCTTGCTGACACTGGAGGAAATTTCAAGGGGAACTATGGGATGCCGAGTAGATCAAATCAGTTACCTTCAAATTTCCCTATTTCATTATCAAAAGTGCCTGAGTTAAAGAGAATAGGGCTTTAAAAAGACAGCTGGGCACGGTGGCTCAAACCTGAAATTTCCAACACTTTGGGAGGCCAAGGCAGGCAGACTACTTGAGAATCACTTGAGGTCAGGAGTTCCAGACTAGTCTGGCCAACATGGTGAAACATGGTCTCTACCAACACAAACAAACGAAACAAACAAAACAAAACAAAAAACAAAATTAGCTAGACATGGTGGCATATGCCTGTAATCTCAGCTACTCAGGAGGCTGAGGCAGGAGGATCACTTGAACCCAGGTGGCAGAGGTTGCAGTGAGCTGAGATCATGCCACTGCACTTCAACCCGGGTGACAGAGTGGCTCTGTCTCAAAAAAAAAAGGCAGGGAACAATTTAGACACTATATTGGGGGTTAGTAAAAAGTAAATGGGAGCATTGCTGACAGTGGTAAAGGTCAAATGTAAATCAGTATTAAGGAGATAAATCAAGGGAGAGCTATGGGCAGGCCAATGATTAGATACCTCTGAAAACAGGTATTCTTTAAATATTCATTCAGTTTTTTAAATGGAAATGAAGTTGGCCTCAGAATGTAACAAGATCAATTTATATTTTAACAATTATGTTAAAAGTTTTATTTGGAAATCTGGATTGTAGTATCACTTAAAAGTTGGTCCTGCGGATCATAGAAAAGGAATGGGACCATAGGAGTTGCCCCAGCAATTGAAAGAGGTTGAACTCTGTGGCTTCAGCATGATGGGGGCTCAGCCATCCTGACATCTAGCTTAATTTGTACAGTTGTGTGGCTTCCTCTACCAGCATCACAAAAAGCCCACTTCATGTATTCATTTGATAGCTATGTGAAGGTGATCAGGCAGTGATATGTACTGATAGGGATTCATTTTGCTCCTCCAGTATAGTTAACCTGCTGTCTTTTGTATGAAAAAGAATTATATGAAACACAAATGATAATATCATCTGACATGGTGCTCAATTTTTGTTGAGGAAATAGGACAATTATACTTAAAAAGTGAGGTTGGTAAAGCGTCCTAGTTGGAAATATGGACCTTATAATGGAAGTAAATAATGGAAATAATGGAAGCCTTATTTCTACGCTTCACTCAAAGTGGTAAAACCTAATATACCAATAGACTGTGATGTTATATATGTATATCGTAATACTGAGAGTAACCACAAAGAGAACTATACAAATGATATCCTCAAAAATACTAAATAAATCCAAATATATTTTTTTAAGTCCAAGTAACCCACAAGAAGGCAAGGGGCCAGCAGGGGAGTGAAAGGGTGGTGGTAGACAGGCAGTCAGAGAAATGAGAAGTTGAGAATAAACAGAAAACAGGTAACAAAATGGCAGGCTTAAATCCTAAAATACCAAGACTTATTCTAAATATAAAATTCATCTCAATACAGCAATTAAAAGACAGAAATTGGCAGACTGGATAAGAAAACCTAAATATGTCCTGATGGACATATATACTGTCCATCAGAAACTTTCTCCAAACATGACACTGGTAGCTGGAACCTGAAAGGATGGAAAAGTTATGCAAATATTGATCAGGAATAAAAACAGTAGTGTGTGTATATACTGAGATATATGTGTATATATATCAGATCAAGTAGACTTCAGAGAAAAGAAAATTACTAGGGACAAGAAGGACACTACATAATGATAAATGGATCAGTCCACAAGAAGACATGTTAATCCCAAATGTGTGGACCAAACAACAGTGTTCCAAAATACGCGAAGCAAAAACTGGTGGAGGTGAAAGAAGAAATACACCAATCCATAATTATAACTATAACATATAAGCTATAGTTATACCTGACACTCAGCAATCGATAGAACTACTGGACAAAAAATAAGCAAAGATATAGGTGAATTAAACAACAGGATCTAATAGACATTTATAGAATGCTCCACCCAACAACAGAACATACGTTATTTTTAAGAGCCTATATAACATTCACGAAAGTAGGCTATTGTGAGTCATAAAGCAAACCTCAACCAAAGTTTTTAATGAAATAATACAGAATATATTACTTGACTGTGCTAGAATTAAACTAGAAATCAATAACAGAAAGACAACAGTAAAATCTCCAAAAACTGGGAAATTAAATACATACTTCTAAGTAATCAGTGGGTCAGAAAGGAAGTGTCAACAGAAAAGAAATATATACAATTGATAATAAAAATACAACATATCCTGTTAAGAGAATGACAAGGAGCCACAGACTGGGAGAAAAAAATTGCAAAACATATCTGTTAAAGAACTTGGGTCCAAAATATACAAAGAACTCTTAAAACTAACAACAAGAAAACAACCCAATTTAAAAATAAGAAAAAGATGTAAAGAAATACCTCACCCAAGAGATATATTCATGGAAATAAACATATTAAAATAAGCACTCTGACCTTGTTTAGCTGAAGAAAAGAAAATAGGCTTAATATTATTTGTCATTAGGGAATTATGATTTAAAACAACAAAGACACCACTATACACCTATTAGAATGGCTGAAATTTTTAAAACTGACAACACTAACTACTTTGCAAGGATAGACAGCATTCATTGCTGGTAGGAATGCAAAAGTTTACAAGACAATTTGACAATTAGCTTCCAAAGCTAATCATTGTCTTGCCATATGTTGTGGGTTCATTTCCCCTGCCAAAAACTTATGTTGAAATCCTAACCTCCCAGTACCTGTGAATGTGACCTTATTTGGAAATAGGGTCTTTGCAGATATAATCAAGTTAAGATAAAATCATACTGGATTAGTATGGGCTCCAAATCCATTGATTGGTGACTGATATAGTTTGAATTTGTGTCCCTGCCCAAATCATATGTCAAATTGTACTCCCCAATGTTGGAGTTGGAGGAGGGGCCTAGTGGGAGGTGATTGGATCAAGGGGGATTTCTCCCTCTGCTATTCTCGTGATAATGAGTTCTCATGAGTCCTGGTTGTTTGAAAGTGTCCCCTTCTTTCTCTTCCTCCTGCTCCAGCTGTGTAGGACGTGCCTGCTTTCCCTTCACCTTCTGCCATGATTGAAAGTTTCCTGAGGCCTCCTCAGCCGTGTTTCCTGTACAGCCTGTGGAACTGTGAGCCAATTAAACCTCTTTTCTTCATAAATTACCCAGTTTCAGGTCTTCCTTTATAGCAGTGCAATTATGGCCTAATATGGTGACCTTATAAGGAAAAAGAGACATAGAGACACAGACATAGACACAGACCCAAAATTGGTGAGCTCTAAAGGAACTCTGTGGTTTGTACCCATGTCGTTTTCCTGGTTTTAATATCATATAATAGTTACAGTAGATGTTACAATTGGGGGAAACATCCCTGTACATTTATTTTACAACTTCCTGTGAGTCTATACTTAATTGAAACTAGATGTTTTTAAAAAGAATTAAAGGTAATGTAATGGTATGTGATGCAAAAAATGGACATGTGAAATATCCAGAACATTCAACCAGATGGCAACTAAAAATGTGGACCATCTTCCTTCATGGAACTTTGTATTTTGGACATCTTTTCATCAGCAAGACCATGCCATTTAAATGTTTTCTGAGAAGAAGCTATGTTCAGTAGCCACATGGCTGTCTAGAATCAGTAACAATGAATAAGGATGGACAGCCGGGATTAAAGATGCTCTCCAGGATATCATCTCAGGACAGGGTAACCTCCCTATACCACTGGGATTCAGTCAACCTTGGAAATCACTGGAATCCTCAATATGATCGACAAACAATGCAACATTCTCTATTTTGGCTGAAGATACATTTCAAAGTTTTCTTTAAGAAAAAAAAAGCAATGTATTAAAATGGTTTGTTTGACTATATATAGCTTTCATTTCCATCCTAGGGAATGGAACAATAAGGCTATTGTGAATAAGTCTAATTTATATGCCTTTTTTCTGTTTGTTGGCACGGATAATCAAGTGACCTTCAACTTTCATTCAAGGTTAACCATAGCACTGAAATATATATATATATATACAATATAAATATATTTTGTATATATATATATATTTTGTGCTGAATCCATAGTTCTTACAGCCATATTACTAAAATTAAGGGGCTATGGCATAACACGAATTACTATAATTCTAAACCCACTGACAGAGTTTATAGCTTATTCATTTTTATACTATCCCTGTGAGGAATAATTGTATCAAGCTTTATTTGTTTATGCCAAATGGGAAAAAACAGATATAATTATTCATATTTCCTCCCCTGAATTAGCCAAGTATACTAGGGAGCAAAAATATTAAATTCACATGCCTCCTTTTTTTATGGTGATAATTGAAGACTTTATAGATACGATCCCATTTTCTGAAATGTTTAAAAATGAGTACATAAAATGGTCTTTGTTATTTTCAGGACTTAGGTCATTATATGTATTGGTTAATTTGTAGGGAGTTATATTACTCTTCCAGATTAATAGGCTACCATCGATAATGAAGAACAAATAAATCCTGTCTTGTGAAATGCTGCCATCTTAAAATTTGCCTAAGGAAAGATTCATTATTGGAGGATTCTTTGCTTTATACATAAATTGCTTTAAACAGCACACTCTCCTAGCATTTAAAAATAGTCTATATATAAGAATTCTCTCAATCCACAATCATATCATTTGTGTAAAATGAGATATATCTGGTCTGATACCTCAATTTATGGAACTTCCTCTTGAAATGTCAACCATTATTCACATCAGTGCTTTAAATGCCATCTAAGCAGGCTAAAAGAAATTAGTGTACATTTGAGTAATGGAAGTGACTTTGGAAAGGAAAGAACAGGGTTCAATGAGTCTGAAATGGTGTTTACAGCTGGGTATTGCTCATAGCTTTTGGGAGTGTCTTGCTTCCCCTATTCATCAAGGTGCTGAGTCAACATTAAAATCAACCCATGAAGTATACTGAGTAGGTATATGGGAGAATGGCATATTTATTAACTTACTGATAAAATGTTTCAGTATGTAAATACTTGTAAATTATTATTAATTTGTATTACTGTACTTACACCATGATTGTCCCTGCATAAAACTGCACACTCATTTTCTACTTCAAATGTGGGGGCTAACTCTTATATCCCCCACAGCATTTAGTAGGCACATAATAGATGCTTATAGTTGATGGACACAAAACATATTCAGTTATTAAAGGAATAGAACTTTTATTGCTTCTTCGGTTTCAAATGTCTCAAAGTTAGCCTTTTCTTTTACCACAAAGCCCACCACTTTTTACAGTGGTTTCCTGTCTTTCCATTGCATTTCCTTCTCCCATGTCTACCTGGTAACTGGAGCCTTCCTCCTTTTGCTGACCCCTGACTACAAGGCATTTCCGTGTTTTGGGTTCCCAATATGTCATGCCTTCTGTTATTGCCACCACAGCCTTCCACCCCCCAGCTCTCATTTCCATCCTAGGGATGGGACAATAAGGCTATTGTGAATAAGTATAATTTATATGCCTTTTTTTCTGTTTCTTGGCATGGATAATCAAGTGACCTTCAACTTTCATTCAAGGTTAACCATAGCACCGAAAACCAAAAGGATAAGAGGAGAGTTTGCAAATCAAGTCCAGAGAGGTGTATTTCCAGTGTGGAACAATGACTCAGTGTGAATACCCAGGAATGAGGCTTCCAAGGAAGCATATGTGTGTGCACTGGTGAGGGGAGGAAGGGTTACAGGCAGGAATTGTGGTAGAAGCTTCCTAAGGCCAAATGAGACATTTCCAGAGGGTCTCTATTCTAAAGAAAAGATTCTCTCTCTTTTCTCTGATTTTTTTTATATGCAGATGTCTTCTTTATGTATTTTTACCTGTTTTTAAAACAGCATAGTTTTAGACTTATTCTTCAAGATAACTTGTACCTATGGACATGGTCAACCACTTATAAAAATTAAGAGAGATCAGTTGACTCTGAATAAAACTTCTCACCTGGTCCATGAGCATCTTCTCTTTATTTGGGTTTCATAAGCCAAATGATATCTTAAAATTGGCAAATATAGTTACAATTTTGTTGAACATACTTTTCTCCAGAAAATGTTATGAGTACAAAAATGACATCGAGAGGCAACTGTCAATATATCTTTTCTTTGTACATGCTACTTGTTTGTTGCCATGTTGTAGAAATATTTTAGGAAAAATTTGGGTAACAGAACTAGCAGTGGCTTTTATTGACTTCTTCCTCACAATAACTAAAGGCATAGTATTATGCTTGTTTTGCAGATATAAACCTCTCTATCCAACTAATATTTATTGAGTTTACTAAATGCTGGCACCAGTGATACCAAGATCAGTCAATGTAGCTGCTGTTACTGAATGGCATATATGGGGCGATAAACACAGTAACATCCACTCTGTGTGGTGAGTGCTGTTGGGGATCAATTAAGGGTTATGAGGTTATAGAAGAGGCCATCTGCAGAGGGCTTGGGGATGAAGCAGTGTCAGGAAAGCACTCCTGGAGGAGGTGTACCAGGGGAGATGTTCCAGACAGAAAGCACCTGAAGTAAAGACATGAAATAGAGCAGTAGTATCTTGTGGTCTGAGAACTACATGTAATTCAGCATTTCAGGAGGGGAAAGTGAGTGGTAGATAATGATGAGAAATAAGACTATAGACACAGGCAGAGGCCTTTTTAGCTACACTATGAATTTGGAGTTGGAGGCACCAAGGGTAAATATCTTGTTTCAAAAAGTGATTACATGAGGATTTTTACCCAGTTCTGTCTCCAAAGCCATGATTTTTACATTAAACCACATTTACTTAATAGACATTCTTCAAATTAACCATTTACCAAAGATGTAAATAAGTTATGAGAAAAAAAAAGAATACTATTTAGAAAATACTTAAAAGCATTGTTTGGAAAAAGCCAGTATAATATCTCTGTTTTCAATTTGAATTTTGAGTCTAATGATTAGACATTTTCTAGTCTCATATTTTATACCATACCATGTACTCTGTTTTTGTTAACTGTCATTAATAGTGAAATGGCAAACTGACCAGCATCTAATACTGGGGTTACACTGGTGGGTACTCCACAACAGGCGTTTGTTCTTGGGCCATCCAACCATTACCTTCAGTAGCTGCCAGACAAAAATGTGAATCCAAAGCCAGACTGCCTCAAGGGCACCTCTACCAAGACACATCTGCTGGGCCTGATGAAAGCAGATGTTTCTCCCAGTCCTAGCATTGGAGATTGACATACCCTCAATGGATGTCAGGGGAGACCCACTCACTAAGGATGACTCTCCTGCCCCTAACCCATTAGCATGTCCCAAAAAGAAACAGGAGACCAAAGACCTTTGCCTTGTATGATAGTCATGCTGCCTCAGAAAAGCTGGGAAGTCCCCTCTCAGTGACCCCATGCTCTATCCTAATGTGAATGATGTACATGCTTTTTAATCAGATCTTTTAAATAGAAAGGGTACAGACAAAGTCAACTATAATCACTTGGTGCAGAGCAGAGTGCAGAGAGAGAGAACATTTCATATTCAAGAAGAAATTGTCCAGGCAGTAAATTTCACTGTGGTGAGTCCTGTAATTGGAGATAGTAGAGAAACACTGGACAGCTGAGGAAACTCCAGAAGGCAAAAAAAAAAAAAAAAAAGGAAAACCTAAGAACAAAATAAAGGAGCCTAAAATTTACACAGAATCAGAAAAAGACTTCTGAACAAAATAGCACTGATGGTGCTGGGAAGCTTACTTAGTACATAACCCCTACAGCAAGAGGTAGGTAGAGAAACTGTTATTTCAGTGAAAGTTCATTTGAAAGAAAAAAAAAACATTTGCCTTTCTCTTTAAAATTTTAACAAATTCCCTGATTCTTAACCAAATAGGAAATATAATTTTTTTCACTAAGAACAATCGTGCTTTCTTAAAATTCCATATTATGGTCTGTTACAGGTGAGTGTGTGGCAAGTAGAGTGTTGTGGTTAACTCTTGGGATGGAGAGGGATTAGGGGAATCATATTATCAGAAAAGCCTTCAGTAATTTGCAGTTTGAATATTGCAAACATTAGTTGAGTAGTAGGAACTAATGTTTCTTGAGTTATTCCTTATACCTTTATAAATGCCTAAATACTACAGACATTTCATAAACTTTAAAAAGTGAATTGGAGGTTCAGGCAATATTTAGGGAAACAAGAGAGGGAACAAGAAAGAGATCAGAGGAGGTGAGGATGAGAGGAAGAGGAGAAATAAACAGGGAAAGAGAGAAAAAGAGAAGGAATTGAACCTAGTGAACTTCTGGAAGGGTTAGGTTAAAGATCACACCATGCTGTTTGCCCTATCAGTTCTTGCCCTGATTGAGTAGTTCTCTACCCATTTCTCACCAAATGGCTCAAGCAGCTGCCATGGTATTCTCATCGCTACAACCCAGCCACGGAATAGCTCCAGCCAACATAAACCAGTTCTTCCAGTGGAAAAAAAAGAAAAAAAGAGCAACTGCAGTTCCCTCAAGAAGAAAAGGAAAAAACAATGAGTATGTAGGTATGAATGAACCTAAAGCAGCTCTAAATTACTCCCCTTTGGGGACAGAAGCAGATGCCTTTGCCAAGTTCAAAATGAAATCTTATATCCCTGCAGACCCCTTTCTTGTGTTACTGTATAATTTACACACAAGTTGTCTGCATAGTTAATCGTCCTCTATAGCATCTGGCATTTATCATCAAAAGCAGCTTGTTGAGAGGTTCTGGAGAAGCTCTTCATGTATCCTGGGGTTTAAAGATTCTTCTACAAGTCTGTTTCTTTAAAAGCTAAAAGTGCAGCTCAGCACAGGGAGGAGGTGGTAGGAAATAGTAGGGAGGGTCATTCATACTTGGGAGGCTCCTAATGTGGCCTGCATGATTCAGGGCCAGGGAGGTAAAGATAAAGGGAACTAAGCATTACAGCTAAAGGAGCTCAGAAAATCCAGTCAGTTTCCTACATGTGACCGTAGGTTTCGCAGGGAACCCAGCCACCATAACTGAGCTGAAACTGGAAGCCAGGTTTTTTCAAGTGTCATTCAGGGTTGAATTAAGGTGTTGGGTTTTTCCCCCAAAATGGAGAAAATGGAAAATTTTAGATTATCCATGTTAGAGGGATGAATATATATAAACGCTATTGTTCGGATTGTGTGAGTGGGACCAGCACCATGTCGGACTGGTCTAGGAAAGTCAGGATTTTGCCTTCCACATGTTGGTGACATGAAACATCTCTCTGTGTTCATTCTGGAGAAGCAGGGTGGGTCCTGCAGACTCACACCTTTGGAGGACACTAGGGTAGCCCGTTGCTTCTCATCTGCTATAGTCTTCCCACCACTATGGCCTACAGTTTGATTTAGAAATTCGGGAAAGACTGGAAGTGAACAAGTAGATGAAAGATTAGAAAAGTGTTTACCCACTGGGGCAAAGCCACAACTTTTAGTATTATTTAGCTCTTATTATTCTAAATTTCAAATAGTTTTTTATTCTTTCACTTACCATGCGTAACTTTCAATTTTCACTTACACATAGCAAGTGAAAGAATAAAAAACAATTTATTTTTTTATTTTTTGAGACAAAGTCTTGCTCTGTCACCCAGGATGGAGTACAGTGGCACAATCTTGGCTCACTGCAACCTCCACCTCCTGGGTTCAAGTGCGTCTCCTGCCTCAGCCTCCCGAGTAGCTGGGATTACAGGCACCTGCCACCATGCCTGGCTAATTTTTGTATTTTTAGTAGAGATGGGGTTTCTCCATGTTGCCCAGGCTGGTCTCAAACTCCTGACGTTAGGTGATCCACCCATCTTGGCCTCCCAAAGTCCTGGGATTATAGGCGTGGGCTACCAGACCCAGCCAAAAAAAATTAAAATTAAAATTTAGAATAATAAGAGCTCAGAAGAGACAGTAACTAAACAAAGTTCACATGGAGAAGTTGCCCTTGATATACCTTGGGACAGGGTGGGTTTTCCTTATTGTTTTTCTTAGCTTCTTTTATGAGTGTTTATTTTAGTGCCTTAATGCTACTGAACAGAAAATTTAGAAAACATTGTAAATGTCTTCATTTTCACTATAATATTCTCCAGCTTTTCATATGTTGGCAGAAAGAAATAGATTATGGATTTCTCAAGGTTCTAGCAGCTTGTTATTTCCATGTGTAATACAAATAAGTATAGTTAAAGGTTAATTTCATTAGCAAATTTGCAGTTATCTGAATTAAGTGTACTTCAGATTTAATTTACAAGACCTGAAAAGTTTGTGAATAAGTTAATTCATTTCTAATGTATTTTAATAAACCCAAACCAGAAAGTATCTTAAACTTTGTAAAAATAGTGTGCACAGAGGAATTAGCACTAGATGCGGATTCTCGAGAACTGGGGTCCAGGCTCTGCCATGTATTGGCCTAAACAGTTCATTTAATGTCCCTGAGTCTCAGTGTCCTGTTTTATATAAAGGGGACCTGATCCCTCTTCTCCCTGGCTGGCAGAGCACTGTGAGACTCTGGAGAAGTGACATGTGTTAAAGACATTTATAACCTGGAACATGGTGCACAGTATGTTTTGTTTGTGGCATTGTTTTTAAAGTAAAGCATGTATTATAGTTTTCCTGAAAAGTAATGATTTCCAGAAAAAGAACTGGGAAATTACTTTACCCTCATAGTTATAAAATATGGAGGTTTTCTTCCTCCAGGTTGGTCAACTTCCTTCTTGATATGGTTTGGCTTTGTGTCGCTACCCAGATCTCATTTTGAATTGTACTCCTATAATTCCCACATGCTGTAGTAGGGACCTGGTGGGAGATCATTGAATCATGGAGGTGGTTTCCTTCATACTGTTCTCGTGGTAGTAAGTCCCTCAAGATCTAATGGTTTTATCAGGGGGTTCTGCTTTTGTGTCCTCCTCATTCTGTCTGCCTGCTGCCATCCATATAAGAGAGGACTTCCTCCTCCTTGCTTTCACCATGACTGTGAGGCTTCCCCAGCCACGTGTAACTGTAAGTCCAATTAAACCTCTTTCTATTGTAAATTGCCCAGTGTCAGGTATGTCTAGCAGCAGCATGAAAATGGACTAATACATCTCTGCTCTAGTTCTTTTTGGAACTAGACCTCTTCCCTTTGGTTGTCTTGACACTCACTGTCAGATTGGACACTTCCCTGCACTGGGCCTCAACATCACCCTGCTGGCAATCCCACAGGAGTGAAAATGTCTGAAGAGGGAATGGCCCAGAAAGGTAGTCTCAGCCATTGCAAGAGCTGGTTTAGAATAAAGGGGCAGGGTGGATGATGAACGATTACTTAATGCGTGCAATGTATATTATTTCAGTGATGGATACTCTAAAAGCCCTGACTTTACCAATATACAATCTATGCGTGTAACAAAATTACACTTGTACCCCATATATTTATGTAAATAAGGAATTTTTAAAAAGAATAAAGGGAAATACTGTTCATTCATTTAATAAACATTTATTGAGCACCAACTATGTGCCAGGCACTGTTGTAGATGCCTGGAGTGCATAAATGAACAAAGTGGACAAAAATTCCTTCCCTTCTGGAGTTTACACTCAAGAATATGAGGCCAAGAACATAAAGTCTCAGAAGGATCAGAGAGAAGGAAGAGTGGATGATGCCCAGTGAACAATAGGACAAAGCTTAGGAGTGTTCATCCTTATTCATAATTCCATAGCCCATAAGTGTGCAGACTTGACCATAATGTGACTAAATGCTAACACAGTAATTATGTTTATTTTTTCATAATGAATTTCACAGACATGTACAATAGCCTGGTTAAAAGAACTAAATTAATTTTGTAGTAGTAATTTTTTCCAACTCTCTGATATTTTGTGTCAGCTCCTATGTGTCTCAGCCATGCCCATCTGTGGTCTGCAGGCCTTAAAAGGGCAGCCTTTGTGTTGCCCAAAGCCAGCGCAGTGATGCTTTGTGCAGGGGCATGCCTGTGCCTCCTGGAATTCGTCTGCCACATGAAGCTAGGTGGCTGGTGTTCATGGCCAGTCCTCTAAGAAGCAGGCATCCCCACAACTGTTCACCATTCGTGTCCTGTCTGCAGGACATGGCTACTGCTCGGATCCTAGTTCTCACTCAAGTTCTACCTCAAGGCTCGAGCTCTGTCAAATGGTGCACTTCTTGGGGTCCATCTGCCTCAGGGGTGGAAATTGTGAATAAAACTGAACCCCAGAGAATCAGTGAAACGCTAGGTGTGAGCCAATGGCAGAACCTCAACCAGAATGCAGGGCTTCTGACCCCTACCCCTGGGCCCATACACATACCACACGGTGCTCTGAAATGTAGTTTGGGACATATTGTCGCTTTTCTTCTAGTGATGTGGATGGCATGTTGGATTTTGTCTGAGATTGCCAATATCAATTATTCAGATTCTTCTCAAATAGTAATTAGTTGGTTTTATTTTGAGAGTAAGGCAATAGATGCTCTTACAAGAAAAGAGAATGAAAGACACTGATTTGTATATTTGGAGTAAGATCTTACAAAAAACTGGGCCTGGACCTGGGGCAAATGTGGACAACTTCTAGCAGAGCATAAAAGCATTAAAACGTTTATTAACACATCATATCTGTTTAAGTGAAAATCAAATTGGTATAATTTTCAAGAAGAAACTTATGGTACTTTAGGGCTGTTCATAGTAATATTGTCTTTCTGAAAGATAATTAGTTTGTTTATGTAGTATATTAATGTTGAAAAACAGCAAGCAGTTTCCAGCTACAATTAATGGCTTAAATTAACATATAAATGTGGGTCTACCAGTGAGAAACTAAGGTAAATGTCTCCATCTAAGGCAGGGTTGCTGGATAAAATATGAGAATGCCCGCGTACATTTGAATTTCATATGAATAACAGATAATTTTTTCTTCTAAGTAAAAATTTCAAACATAACCTGGCTTCCCATATTTTTATTTGTTAAGTTTGGCAACTATAATCTAAAGGACAAAATTTGCTTCCAAACACTGCCCCTGTATAACATCTAAAGTACATATGATAGCCAATTAATTTGGAAAATACTTCAGTACAATTTGAAATCTCATGGAGGCAGGGTTCTTCAACATTGACACTGTTGATTTTGGGCCAGATAATTCTCTGTTGTGAGGGGCTCTCTTGTACATTGTTCAATGTTTAATAGCATCCCTGGCCTCTACCACCAGATGCCACTAGCATACCCTAGTTGTGACAACCAAAAATCTAGACATTGCAAGATGTCTGGTGGGGAGAGGGTCACAAACCATCCCTGAATGAGGACCCCTCTTCTGAGGGAAGAAGCTTATTTATAAGTGCAGTATATGTATTAATATATTTGTAGAAAACCAGCTTGTCCTGATCTTGAAGAAAGAAGAGGAAAGCCATATTTTATGTAGTCTTCATTTTAAAGTATCTTGGGAGAAGCACCAGTGGAGGACTGATGGGAAATGATTGAGGAACTAGAGATCTGGTAGATGTGGGATTGTTTTGCAATCTGAGGCTCTATGTCTGCAGCTTCTGTTTGCTCCAGCAGCTTTGAGAGGAAAAGGCAGTAGAAAGTACTCATGACAGGGCTCAGGTTCCCAATATAGACTTCATCCAAGGCTTTGAAAGAACAGTTAGTACAGAGTCTGCTGATTTCTGGAAAAGGAGTGTTTTATTTGGATAACAATAACTGAAATTCCAACCTAGACCACCTAGCTGAATAATTATATGTGTGTGTCCAAAAAACAAATTGCCAGGAGCTGCATTGAGAATCAGAATAGGAAAACTGTTTACTGTTTGATTTTCAGAAAATAATTCAACAGGGAATTTTGCTAAAGTGTTGTTCTTTCTATTTTACCCAAGAAAACATATGAATTTAATTTGCTGTCTAAACCAAGAAAGTAATGTGATTACACATATTATGGGGAAGTTTTTAAGAAATTAACCTTTAGAGTCTTCGTGGCTCTAATTACTGCTCTTTGGTTATATAGTGAGAGTCACTAAGCATTCCTTCCTCCAAAGAATTTTCAGCATAATCCTATTTTCCACTCAAACTCTTCTTGATTGCCAGATTGGAATGAAAAATCAAATCTACTTCCAATGAAGAAAAACAAAAAAACAGTGATTCAAACAAGTTTCCAAAGAGAATACATGAACTTCTTATTCTGCCTTTATTAATTGACATCTACAATTTTATATTTTGTCAGGATAATGCAAAAAAAAATTCTTTTGAGTCATTCTAACTAAATTTAGCAGCCCAATGTCCTAGCTACATTGCTTTTTTAAAAACGTTTTGTTAAAGCATCTGGGCTCAGTGGCTGAAGCCTATAATCCCAGCACTTTGGGAGGAGAAAGCAGGAGGATTGCTTGAAGCCAGGAGTTCAAGACCACCCCAGGCAACATAGTGAGACCCTGCCTCTACCTGTGCCCTTGCTCTATATACAAAAAATTGAGCTGGATGTACCTGTAGTCCCAGCTACTCCAGAGGCCGAAGCAGGAGGATTGCTTGAGCCCAGAAGTTTAAGGCTGCTATAAACCATGATTGGACCACTGCACTGATCCAATAAACTGTTCTGGTCTACAGTTTATTCTTTGGATAAACATAATTCACAATGCCTAGAGATACAGCAAAAGCCCATTACCCTTAAGACAGAGTCCAGAATCCTTACTGCAGTCTACAAGGTCTTAAATTATCTGATTGGAGCAGACTACACTTTCCCCAACTCTTGAGGTATAGGCTAAGCTGCTCTAAGTTAGAGATCAAAAAAAAGAGTGGCTCAATGAGATCAAAGTTGATAATTCTCTCACCTACCAAGGTAGAAGTATGCAGTGGTCAGTGGTCCAGAGTTTGTGGGAAGTTTGATCCATGAGGCCATCTAAGTAAGGTACTTTGACCCAAGTACTTTCTATCTTGTTGCTCCCCACTCTTTAAGGCATTCTCCTCATTCACATGGTCAAAACTCACTCACCACTAACCTCTCTCTACAGAAAGGTAGGCAGAGAGACCAGCAAATAGCTTTCTTTTAAATTTGTGTTTCAGGGCTGGTCCCCCAGAAAACAGACTCTGAGATGGAGATTAGTATACAGGAAGTTCATTGGGGTGCTCTGTGGGTTAACACAGAGGAAAGGAAGGACGCAGAACTGGAAAGATGGAAAAGTTAGGCTGCAGTACAGTCACGACAAGGTCTTGACCCAACTGATAATGGAGCATTGAAGCTGAGCTGGTCCCTTAGAGCTGAGATGAGAGCAGTTATTGGCTGCAAGCCGTTTCAGGAAAGGGATGTGACCTTAAATGAGATGACTCTTCTTAGCTGAGGCAATTCTCAAAGGGGGCTGTCAGCCAATAGCCTTCCAGTTGGACAGATGGCAGCACAGTAGAATGTCTGGGACAGGATGTGACCTGGAAATAGCATTGGTATGATCTGGCCGTGTCCCCACCCAAATCTCATCTTGAATTCCCACGTGTTGTGGGAGGGATCTGGTGGGAGGTAATTAAATCATGGGGGCAGATCTATGCTGTTCTCATGATAGCGAATAAGTCTCATGAGATCTGACAGTTTTAAAAGGGGGAGTTTCCCTGCACAATGTTTCTCTTTGCCTACTACCATCTGTGTAAGACGTGACTTGCTGCTCCTGCCTTCTGCCAGGATCAGGAGGCCTCCCCAGCCATGTGGAACTGCAAGTACATTAAACCTCTTTCTCTTGTAAGTTGCCCAGTCTCAGGTATGTCTTTATCAGCAGCATGAGAACAGACTAACACAAGGGTAAATCACTTCTATTCACCCCTCATTATCTAGAATGTCTAGAATGGCCACCATGGTTGCCACAGAGGCTGGGAAATACAGTCTTTAGCTAGGAAGCCCTGTGCCTAGCTAGCAATAAAGGAAGAAAGGAGAAGGGATACTGGGGAGCAATCACAAGAGGGAAGGAAAATCATTGTTTGAAGTTGTTCAGCTTATTGACTGTTTTAGATAAAAAACCACTTCCCATTGAGGGAAGCAACCCACCAAACATAAAGGCAGAAAGAGAGCTAAAAATGGGGTAAGAACAACTGAGAAATCTGCTCATATCCAGTAATATATTTTGAATAGTGAGGACTGTATCAAACTTAGGTAGACTTTAGAATGAGCCAGGGACAACTCCCCAGAGCTCCGCAGGAAGGGGCTCCTAAGGACACACTTTCAACCTGCACCCCCCCAAACCCCAAGTCACAAGGACAACTGATATTTAGATGCTTTTCTTCCTGAGACCTGCTACATATCAGAAAAAGTTAAGGTAAAGGATAAAATATACTGAGAAATGATTCCATTTCTTCCAAAAAAAGAAAAAGAAACTCAAATAGTAATTGTATTGACCCAAGATAGTACTATTAAATGTATCACTTTCTGTTAGTGTTTCTTGGATTTTCAACATAATAATGTTCTGTCTAAAGGAAGGAGACCAAAGTATGCTTATTACCTTAATGATGAAATAATCTGTGCCCAAATCCCCATGACACACTATTTACCTATATATAACAAACCTGCATGTGTACCCCTGAACCTAAAATAAAAGTTAATAAATACAACTTAAAAATAAAAATAAAGGAAGGAGACCAAGAAATGCTTAAGGGCTCGCTACCCTCTTTCTGAACAAAACAGCCAGACCAGCCTCTGTCACTGATTGCACCAGGGACTGGAAACTAACATAAAGCAGCCACCATCTATAGGATGAACATTAGGGTATCAGTAGCCTATGAGAAAACTCTGACTGGTAGTGACACTGTATGAGATAGTGCAGTTTATTGAAACAACCAATGTGATGATCCTCTTGTGGACAGGGAGAGGGGTATATGGTGTGTACTGTGCAACAGGAAAAACACATTAAAATTCTAGAAACCCAAGCAGAGGGAGTAGTAGGGACCATAAAATGTCTGACTTCTAGAATGGCTAATGAGCTCCTAGAGGTGTCCTTGGTCTCTTCCCCAGAGGTAAATTTCAGCTAGAGGCCGAAGTTAAGAAGCTTATCAAGTCTCAGGGCTTCTTACTTCCACAGGTCCCTCCAAGGCTGTGATTACCTGGGCTCTCTTTGCCTTGGCTTCCTGGCCACCAGTGTCCATCACTTGAGACAGTGAGTGTCCCCACAACGAACACCTGAAATATGCCTAATGAGAAAGCCTCATACCATCTGCAAAGTATGCTGGAACTAAGATCCAGATTCACAACTCAGGAAATTTCACTCTACTTAAGTAGTGGCGTTCTGTGTTCAAAGTATGTTTGAAAATCTCTACCCCTACTGACTGGGGCTGTCACATGAGGTCCCACTGGGCCCCGTCTTGGGACTCTCCTGTGCAGCACTTGACTCTGCTAGACACCCTCTCTCCTCTCCCTTCTGCCCTCATCCCCATCACCTCCCAGAAATTCAGTGCTAGAACACAGGAGACTTCCTGGCTGCATGTCAGCAGGGCCAAGGGATCCTCAAAACAAGGCAAGTTTCTGCCCTCGCCCCCATCAAAAGTGTGTAATTTCTTAAGCCCAGAAGTGTCTATCCAGGATCCTGTATTCTCATATTTTAAGAATAAAGTTATATCTCCATGAAAGGCCCCATTTTGAGCCCTATTTATATCTGCCTTGGATTTAGCTGTAGTTGAGCATGTGTGATAGTGGGTAGGTAACAAGCCTGCCCAGGGTATATTTGCACCAAGCCATGTAGCATGAGGTTGAGAAAGCAGGCTCCAGTATTCCACAGGTCTGGGTTTAAACTCCAGCTCTGCCATTTATTAGCTGTGTGGTCCTGGCGGAGTCTGTATCCCCTCTAACTCTTCATCTCCTCATATGTAAAATAGGGACATAATAACAGTTTCATAAGGCTGTTGTGAGAATTAAATGATGTATAATTAGTTCTTGGCATAGGGCCTAGAATGCAATAAGCACTTAAATGACTTCTAATAGTAGGTACCCCATAAGTAAGCCTCCGTGGAGGAAATTTACCCTAAGGTAAGAAGAAAGTCAATTTGATCCAGTAACAAAACCCTGAAAGGAGAGATTTCAAACATAGCTTGGAGCCCAGTTCTAGTCTATGTCTCCTTGCCCAGCTTCCCTGTAGTTCATCACTGAGTCCCATATAGAGGTGGGATTGTAAGTAAATTGTGAAAAGAACTGTTTCAGTAAAAACTCCTTAAGGCTTTGGGGTACAACACAGTGTTGTCTTGACACCACCACCACTTCCTACAATACATATGTCCCATCTAACCAGGAAAGAGACAATGTCTCAAACTTTGCTTCAAATGCTGCCCAGCTTTGGAATCTCACAGCGTCCAAAGTATCAGGGGTAGTACTCAATGGATGTGACAGTGGCCTCCAACAGATATGACCATGGTCTTCAGCTGATATGCCAGTGGTACGCAGTAGACACAGCTCTGGTTCCCCACAGAGGTGCTGATGATTCCAGCAGTCATGATAGTGGTCCTTCACAGATGTGGTAGGATCTCTGGAACATGAAGAATGATGCTCTGTGGATACAACAGGACCCTTGGAAGCATCAACATTCTCAGACTGATTGAGGTGTTAGGGAGTTCACATATCTCTTAGGCCCAGAAAGAGTGGTATTCAAGTCCAAGGATGTGGTATTAGCAAGTCCTTGTGGGGAGAGAAGGAGAAAATGTCTGATATAATGGAGTAGCTGCTGGTATTTATTTATGACCACGTGTGGGTTATAGCCCAACATACAGACATTTAGCGTATGAAAAATGTGAAGTAGAGACTTTGAATTGGCCAATAGTGAGGAAAATAGCCAAGGAACTATGGTATACACTTCTGTTATCTGGGGTCAACATAAGCATAAAACTAAGAGCTTCATTTACAGCCCTGTATTTCAGTGAGAAAGTGGAAAGAGCACTGGAGCAGTGGTCTGGAGAATCAGGTATTAATCTGAGTCTATCAATCTCTTTGAACCTTATCATGTATAGAAAGGAGAAAATAGAGTAGCACTCAATAACAGGTCTTTTCTTTGATAATTTTATTTCATCACTACCAGGTTCAGATGAAACCAAGGTCTCACTAACACTCTTTGCCAGTTGAAATGTGGTGACTCTCAAAAACTTGGAAATGTCACCATTCTGGTAAGGAATCTTTTAGTGGAAACTTTACATCTTCTAAAATAATTAACATTCAGTACTCAACCTTAGAACATTTTCCAAATTTAGATGAGAAGAGATGAAGCAAGAAAAAAAGGTGTAACCCTATCATACTTTTCCTTTTGGCATTGAAATAAATATCCAGTTAGGGGATGGGAAAGTTTTGGTTTCTTTAATATGAGTTGGTGGCAGCAAGAGCTAAGTAGGGGCTGAGCATCTCAGGTATGGACTTCCCCTAGATGATCCAGGTATCAGGTTTAGCCAAGGTGAGTATGCTCTTGCAGGGCTTGCATGGCCTGGTCACAGTGGGAGACCCTCTATAAAGGCCTAGAAGTACCTGGGGAGGTAAGAGGACACCCTCTCAAGTGCTGAAGCTTGTCTCACCTTTGAGGGGGTGAGATTTCCAGTATCCCTATGAACTGTATAATAGGAGGGATAAGTCCATGATCTGGAGCCCATCCCCATGCCTTCTGGAACATTTCCCTCTCTGATAAGAAACCTCCTGATAATACTGTGTTTCACTAGAACAACATCATCCTCATCATTAGTAAAATGATTGCTGGTTGTCAGCATTCATGGAGAAGGTCCCTGGGGAGGCCAGCTGTTGCAGGGAAGACTGACATGCTGGCTCCCAAGGTGGGTGTTCCTTTCCGTGATGAAGGCACCAGAGACCAGGGTCAGGGCTTCCGTCTCAGAGATGCAGAAACTCTTGTGAGTGCCTGAAAGAGGCTGAAGAATAATAAGCACACTGTCAGTGTTGTTATTAAAAGGCAAGGTGTCTTTTACGAGGTGAGCATTAGCATCAGCCTGGCAAGTACATTCTTAGACAAACTGCAAGGAAGCCAATTTAACAGAAAGTTGCTTGGCAAGCAACAAGGTGATGTTTAATGGGGTCAGCCTGTAATTACCTGATGCATCCGTTTCCACCATGTGGTTCTATCTGCCTCTTGGACCAGAAGGGCTGACTTTGGGACCAGGAAGACCCTTCCCTGGACAGTATTTATGCGTCCACTGCCAAACTTTGCCTCACTGACTCTATCTCATCCATTTCCAAACCTCAGTGACTAGTTCCTTTCTGATTGACATGGTCTTGCCTTAAATGTGCTGATGTCTTTAATCAAGACATTAAAGTCAAGTTTCTTTTCTCTAGAGGATGTGACTGCATACCGTTTTGACCCATTATATGTGCTCAGCTGGCAAAGGGCTATGTCCCTTCATAGCCTAAATCTTGGGGTCACCCCATTGTTGCCTTCCTGCCATATAACACTTACACCGTAGTGTTGACATGTCATCATGTTTTATTTCATTTCATTTTTATTTTCTGTGTTCTTTTTATGTGTTTCACTGATGTTTTTGAGTGGTATTGGTCTGCAAAAGGATATGATTTTTAGCACAAAATGAATCCAGTGACACAAAATCTTATAACAAATTCAACTGTTTCATCATATGAAAGCAGGGAAGGTTCTTTACTGATGACAGTTTCTGTTTGAGAGACCAAACTGAGTTCTTCAAAAATGATAAACAAATAATATCCACATATTATTGTGTTTGGGATTACAGTACTGCTGGCCCTAAACATTGATCAGTGAGGTACTGGAGTATAAGGTAATACGTTTTTATTCCTACTTTTCATAATAGATTTTGCTTGTCCTGTTAGTGATTTGCACTGCCTACAGTTGCCAAAATCCTGAAGCACAGACAAACTGCTTATAATTCCAACCTTGGATGAACTGATTCTAAAGGGATAGATTAACCTATACCACACTCCCTGTGCCAACACTAATGAAGAAACAAAAGAGCAAAAGAGTTGCTGCTTCCCAGATTTCAATCTATTTGCTTTAATCATTTTATATTTATTTATCGATCCATTCAATTATATTTGCATTCCTACTTAATTTTTTCCAAAGCATGTAAGACAGATAATAAGAACACAATATTTAAAAAATCAGGATCAAGAAAAATACGAAATATATGTTAGATGACAAAGATGGGAGGAGGAATTAGAAAGTTATATAGAATGCTAGTTCCTACATAATTATTAAAATGGAGGCCAATGTTCAAGCTGGGCTTCCTGGTGGCAAAAGCATAAATGAAATTATAATAGGTACAAAATAATACCATAAAGAAAACCTCTCAAAATGAAGAAAGCCTTTTCTTGGCACTCAAATCTGAAAACAGTGTTTTATTTATATCTTTATATAAGAAAACCTCAGTGATATGGATGACTCTACACCACAATGTAATCTTAACAACATGCAACCCACCAAAATGTGTGTTTTTTGAAGGAATTTTGTTCTTTGTTCAATTTCTTCTGTCTACTAATTTTTAATAATACATTTTCTGTCTATTCATTTGAGGTTAATCTAAATATTTTAATATTTAATAAAATCTAAGTTTAAGTCTTTTTATCTGCTCCTGAAAAATACAAGGAGATTGTAAGTCTATATGGAATTGCTTCCCATGCCACTTTATCATCTTATTTTAGTTAAGTGTTTTAGTTCTATTTTGCTTTTCAGTTCTACAAATTAAACATTATTATTATCATCATCATTGCTTTATGTGGCAATGTTTAAATGTATTTATTTATAAATGTCTTTGCTCACCATTTCTTCTTGCATTTCATGCTTTCAGTTTGGATTCCTTTTCTGGGAGCCTCAAGTATATCCTTCAAAATTTTCTTTTGTAAGGATCTATTCTCAGTTTTGTTTGTCTTAAATGTCTTTTATTTTACCCTTATTCTTAAACAATCTTTTTGCTAATTGTGAGATTTGGGATTGATCTTTTTTTTCTTTGACATATTGAAAATAATATTCTGGCTTCTATTAATGCTGTTGGAAACAGTGATATACCTCTAATTTTTATTCCTTTGAGGTGATTTATTTTTATCTTTGGTTACTTTTAAGATAAATTCTCTCTTTGACCTTGGTGTTCCGAACTTCCGCTATAATGTGCCAATGAATTATTTTATTTGTATTTATTTGCTTGTGATTCGGCTTAGCATCTTCCAGCAATTCTGAAAAACTCTCAGCCATTTTTCCTTGGAATATTTTCTCTTTTCCATTCTTTCTACTATGTTTTTCCAGAGCTCCAGTTAGCTTTACAGACTTTTTCAAAAACTCTTTTAACTTACTGTATTTTGAAATCTCATTTCTCTGTAGTGTATTTTATACGATTTCTTTAGATTTATCTTACACTTCACTAATTATCTCTTTGTATCCAGTCTGCTGTTTAATTCATACATTGATTTTAGTTTAAATTATATTTTCCATTTATAGAAGTTCCAGTTCAAATATGCTTTTTTTTTAGATGCAGTTTTGTTCTTGTCACCCAGGCTGGAGTGCAATGGCATGATCTCGGCTCACTACAACCTCTGCCTCCTAGGTTCAATTGATTCTCCTGCCTCAGCCTCCCAAGTAGCTAAGATTAGAGGCCCCTGCCACCATGCCTGGATAATTTTTGTATTTTTTTTTTTTAATTTTTGTATTTTTAGTAGAGATGAGGTTTCACCATGTTGGCCAGGGTGGCCTCAAACTCCTGACCTCAAGTGATCTGCCCATCTCAGCCTCCCAAAGTGCTAGGATTGCAGGTGTGAGCCACCATGCCCAGCCCAAATATACTTATTTTTTTAATGGTTTTTTTTTTGTGTCCTTATTTTCAGATGTCTGTTTTATTTCTTAAAGCATATTAAATATATTATATAGTTTACTTCTGATATTTCTAATATCTGCGAGACTGTGAAAGTGTGATGTTGGTTGTCTGCAGTTTCCTCTGGCTCTTACTTGGTGTGCTTTTATGCTAAAAGCCTTGTATGCTTTGTCTTTGTCTGTTAGGAGAGGAGTTCATATTCTTTAGAACGTTATCTGTGGGATTTTTTTGAGAACTGTTTAAAGTTGGTGTCCTTCAGAAAGGATTTTCTTTTACTTAAATTGCCTGGGAGCACTACCAGTTCTCTCTGATTTTTTTTTTTTTGGTCATGCTTTCCACTTCCATTTCTCACTGACTCAAATATAGTAGCATGAATTTGGAACTACAAAACCACAAGTAGCAACATCAACTGTGATGTATTATTGCTAAAAATATTTAAACTAAATCTAATCATGAGAAATAATTGATCAAATCAAGACTATAGAACAGAATATAGAACATTCTATAAAGCCTGGGTTCTTCAAAAAAAAGTCACACACACACACACACACGGCAGATAACTTATAAATTAAAAGAAACTATAGAGGCAAACAATCAAATGTAAGGCATGCCCTTCATTGACTTCTGGATTTTTTTAAATCATAAAAGATATTTGGGAGTCACTTAAGAAAACTAGAATGCAGACTATATATTAAATGGCATTATGGAATTATTGTTACTTTTCTTAGTTGAGATAAGGATACTGCAGTTATACAAGAGATGTCCTTCATCTAGGAGATGGCTGCAGAAGTATCTAAGGGTCAAGTGTCCTGTGCTTATAACTTGTTATCAAACAGACAAAACAAAACAAACCGGTCCAAAATGGCAGTGGCAATGGATGGGGAGACCCCAAGCAGTACCAACAGCAGTGCTTTGAAGTAAAAACGGGGAATGCAGAGCGCTCCGGGCCCAGGATTTGTGGATGATAACTGTGCCATCTGCAGGAACCACAGCATGGATCTTTGCATAGAATGTCAAGCTAACCAAGCGTCTGCCACTTCAGAAGTGTGTACCCTTGCACGGGGAGCCTGTAACCATGCTTTTCACTTCCACTGCCTCTCTCGCTGGCTCAAAACACAACAGCTGTGTATGTTGGACAACAGAGAGTGGGAATTCAAAAAGTATGGGCACCAGAAAAAGAATTCTTCCATCAAGCTTAAATGTTTTGTGATTCATTTAATGACTTGCCCTTCTGTCACTTAATTATGAATTAGATAGAATTGTGTATTTTCTGCTTTGTCTTTTCTATTTGCTGTTCTCACAGCCACATTGTATTCTGTGTCAAATAAAGTCCAGTTGGATTCTAGAACAAATACTGTCACTTGTGTATGTGGAGAAAAAAAAAAGTGGATGTAAATGAAGAGTCCCCTCTTCCAAGGCTAAAAAGCCACCTTTTGAAAGTGAAATGTGTGTTCATTACAGCCAGAGCAGGGTTGTCCTGTGAGCGCATCACTTAGTCAGAAGACTCCAACTGCACAAGGGGGAATGTGGATCGCTGGCCTTGAAAACAGCAGTCAGCCCTGTCTTCCTCGGGTGTGATAGCAGCGGGCAGCTGACTGAGGAAAGAACATGGAAGTCAGCCCGACATAAGAGTTCAGATTTCCTTTACCATCACCGCTTCATCACAATTTGTCAAAATGGTTTGGGCCACAGAAGGAATTGCCAATTCTGGTACTAATTCGGTGGCTATAGAGAATCTTCAACTGAGAAACAGTTTCGTTTGTTCCAGTGGTTCTCGAAATATGGTCTGAGGATTCTTGGGGCTACCTGAGACCCTTTCAGGGGTTCATGCAACTGCAAGTCTATGTGAAACTAGGTTCTGTTCACATACTTTAACCAAAACAGTGCATCAAATGAAGAAGCAGACTTGAGAATTCAGCTGTCTTCCATTGTCAGACATAAAAGAGATTTGCAAAAAGGTAAAACAATGCTAGTCTTATTCACTAAGTTTTTTTAAATAAATGTATGTTAATAAGTGAAAAAACTTATCTATATACAGACACATACACACATATGTATAGGTATATGAGATAAAGCAGTGACTCTAAGAGCACTGTTCATAGTACTTCTTTTAGAGACAGGGTCTCTGTCGTCCAGGCTGGAGTGCAGTGGTACAATCATAGCTCACTATAGCCTCAAACTCCTGGGCTCAAGGGATCCTTATGCCTCAGCCTCTACATGCGCCACTATGTCCAACTTAGATTTTTGTATATTTTGTAGACACAGAGTCTCTGTTTTGTACGTTTTGTGGAGAAGGGGTCTATGTTTCCCTGACTGGTCTTGAATGCCTATCCTCAAACAATCCTCTTCCCTCAGCCTCCCAAAGTATGAGGATTACAGGCATGAGCCACTGCACTTGGCCTCATTGAACTTTTCTTTCAACATTTTTATAGGCTTAAAATTTCCACAAATTTTTTAATTTTGTGAAAAAGTGTAAAAACAAACCAGCAAATCACATGAGGTCCCCTAGAGGTTTTCTCCTCTGTGCTAGGGACAAAATCAGGAAAGGCAAGTTTCCTTGTTCTCTACTTCGGAGGGTTTCTGTCTAAGCTGCCCCACACTGAGGGTGCGACTCCTGAGGTCTCAGCTTTCTATGAAAGGTTTCCTACCGGAGTGTTCACCCTCGGGCAGCTTTTTCTTAATCTCTTCAACCATGATGCTGATACAACAGAAGTCAAAGATCCCAGGTTTTATCAGACACTTTCAGGATAAAATCTAGCTTTGCCACTCATTTTCCCCTCCGGACTCAGGCTTTCACTTTATATTTGGTTTCTATACATTTCTTGCTTTCTTGCCAGATCAATAATTCATTTAATTTTAAAATTTCTACCCCAAGTTTTTAGTTATTTTCACTGGGAGGATCATTCAGGGTATGTTATCACATTACAGTACTAGAAATGGAAGTCTCAATGCAACAGCATTTTAAATCGAAGTTAAATCACTTTTCTTACAATTCTTGCAGAGATTCAAATAGTGGTTACAACCACAAGCAAGAGATTCAAATAGTGGTTATAACCACAAGCAAGTTTTGAAAAAAAACAACAACTCCTTACCATAATGCTGTAAAAAAGCTGTTGGCCTTAAGGCATAAATTCACCATGTTCGCCTTTTAATTACCCACTTGAAAATATAGTTGTCTCAACACAAAAAGGTGCTCTATCAAACCAATCTTTCCCCCTAATTTGTGCAACTCATTTATTCAAATTATCGTGAATTCAAAATTCTACATTCTGTACAAAAAAATTTATGAAGATAGGCCAGATCATGAAAGAACACATTCTCAGTAAGTCATAAATACTTCCATAACAATGTGGAAATAGCCCTGTTGAGAAGTCCAGTACGTCTGTTTTTTCATGCTTTTTAATTTGCGAGGATATTTTTATATAAGAAGCAGGTTTCTAAAGCCAATGTCATTCATGGTTTCCTTTTTATTGTAGTGGGCTTTGGATGCTCAGGATCAGGCTACTCTGTGAGGATGGTCCACTTGCCTTTATTCAAGCCTGCCCTTAAGCTCTAGAATAGACCTTGCCCCTGGATAGCTGAATAGGTTATCATCAATTTCCTGAGTTGCAAGAACACCAGCCTCCACTGAAGAACAGGAATATTTATTAAAGAAAAATAAAGATAAAATAAACAGACATTATCTATTCTGCAAAAAGCAAATCTCAGAATTATAACATCACATGATAATCCACAGTCCCTGATTATCACAGAACAATTATTCCCCATGTCAATTATAGGTTGTAGATGCTGGATGGTTTTATCCTGAGACCTTGTTTGGCCTGAACCAGCCCTTGAATTCTAATTCTCTCATCTCTGTGTTGGACAATATACCTGTACCTGCACATACACATGTGAGACTATTATATCTCTGTATACAGTAACACAGACTCCACCTGAGTTTGGAGCTCAGTATTTGCTCTAAGTTACAAAAGCAGCCAAAATCACTCTACTTGTAGTCAGGGAAATTAAAATTTACTCTAAGTCCTGCTGTTTCTTCCTTCCTTTTATAAGAGGGTGCCCCTTCCCTATCAGAGTATGCTCTACTTGTTCAAAGACTGTCAAAATAATCTTTGAATTTCCTCTCATTAAGCTTTGGATGATAATAGATTAACAAACTCAATTACCAATGGAAACATCTGAACTCCACTGTCTTAATTCATTTAGTGTTGCTGTAACAGAATATCTAAGACTGGGTAGTTTGTTTTAAAAGAGAGAGAGCGGTTTGTTTGGCTTGTGATGGCTGAAAAGTTCAAGTTAGGGCATCCACATCTGGTGATGGCCTGAGGCTGCTTCAATACATGGTGGAAAGCAAAAGGGGAGCTGGTGTGTGCAAAGAGATCACATGGTGTGAGGGAAAGCAAGAGAGAAACCAGGGAGCCGGGCTCTTTCTAACAACCCACTCCATTCCAGTCCATCCCACAAGAGTAAGAACTCACTCACCCTTGCAGAAGGGCATTAATCTATTCCTGAGGAATGTATTTCCAGGATTCACACACCTCTCACTAGGCCCCACCTCCCCGCACCACCATAAAGGGGATCAAATTTCAGCATGCGTTTGGGTGGGACAAACCATTTCCAAACCATAGCACCCACAAAAATGAAGATAATAATAAGGAAACCACCATGAACCAGGCACTGATTAAGTGTTTATGTTCATCCTCCACCTAATAACAGTACTATTGGCTTTTCCACTCACCTGAAAACAGGTGCCGTTAGCATCTTCATCTTATGGCTGACACTCTAAGGAACAGAGCCATTAAATGGTTTCCCAAGGTCATACAGTCATGGAGCCAGTATCAAAGGCGGCTGTACTCCTAACCAGGATGCTAATCCTTCCTGTTTTTACTGGCCGTTCTCAGAAATGTTTCAAGATCTTGCATCCTAGGAGTCAGTTTCAGGTCCCTGAAGTCAGAAGCCCAGTGCTGCTCATTGAGAGCACCATCCTAGAGTGCAGTGTTCATGCCAAGGGCTTGAGACAGTTAGCATGACTCGCCCCATCTTGGCTGCTGGACCTATCTGCTCTCCCCCCGCTCTCGAGGACTGTTGAGTCGACGTAAAAATGGCTAAGCTGCTGAGGCAAAAACAGAATGCAGAGTAAGGGCCTGCGGTTTATGAGGACATTGTGCTGACTGCTTCATATCCCCTTTAATCTCTGTGTAAGCAATAGGCTTGCTGCAATTGAGATGCCTGAGAGGGGCAAAGACTCCTGCCCATAATTTCTCAGGAGCTGAGCCTCTGTTCTACCTCCTGATGGAAAACATGATTAACAAGCTACCTTAAGGGCACCATTGTTTGCTTGCACTGTGTATCTTTGAAAAACATATATTAACTCTTAGACTGCTTTGTAAGCTATTATTACAGGCCCCCTTAAAACTGCTTTGTGATCTGTTATCACATGCCCCTGATAACTATTTTTACGTGATTTCTGTTCTCTTTTATGTTTGCCCCCTTTTTCTGCAGAGCTAAAGTAAATGTAACAAGAAAAAAGGTATAAAAGCTGTCACCTACAAAAATAAAGCTGTTGCTTGACTACAAGTCATTCAGACCTCCAAACTCTGCTTTACTTTCTTCTTTCACTTCTGCGCGCTCTCTCCCTCAGGTTGAACGAGACATCTACGTTGGTGGTCTCGGGGACTCCTGCAGGTCGGTAGCCCCCCGGCAGACGTGCCAGACCCCAACACTAGAGCTGGTTCTTAAACAACTCATAAGGTAGCTATCATTCCCATTTCTCAGTGAGGAAAGTAAGACACTCCTTTATCCCACCCAAGAGCATCAGGGACTTCCCCAAGGCCACACAGCTCATAAGAGGCTGGACCAGGTTTCAAACCCAGGTGTGGCTCCACCATGCTACCTCTCCGTATCGTACATAGCATTATGATTCCTTCATAGGACAGGGCTATATCATGATGTATTATGCTGGTAACCAGAACTATTTTGGCAATGGCTTTCTAAAAATACAGTGAAAAAAAGCAAATACTAAAAAATTGAGTTTTTGGCTTCACATAATATGTGAAGAAGGAATTATGTTAAATTAACCATAAGAAATGCATTCTCACGGCCTCAATTCGCATAGTCTACCCGAGAAGCAAGGTTTTATGCATTGATCAGACATTCACTCTCCCTAAGGCAGTGCAGCCAAGTAGAAGGACACTGTGCCTAGGGTCAGAAGACCTGAGTTCAAGTCCAGTTTCTGGAATTTCCTTGGGAAGGTTGTTCAGTCTCCCTGACATTCAGTTTTCTAATCTGTGCAGTGGAAATTATAACTATAGCACCTGACAAAAAAATTGGTAGGTTATAATTATAACTATAGCATCCACCTGTCTCACCTAATTGTTGTAAAGATTAGATGAGATCAAATATAAGACAAAGCTCGATATCTGAATGAGATATTTAAAACTGATTATTATGATGTGGATTTCTAGGCAGTAAAAACTTAACATATTCTTCCACAGAAAAAGAAGAAGGTGTGTGGGTATATGTGTACTTATACATAAACATGCATATATATGCATGCATGCATATGAGTACTAGGACATATGTGTAAGTACATTATGTTGTGCAAAAGAAGATGAGCAAAACTAGTCATAATCTCACGGAAGAAGCCCTGAGAAAGCCTGCTAGGGCAAGTCTGCAGGCCTCTGGTTTCAGCTGCTTAACTGTTAGATACATAGACAGTGTTGAAAGATTGTGTTCAAGGCACTGCAGCCCTCAGAGAACTAGCCCCAAAGCCCATGACCTCACAAGCAACTTCAGGGAGCTGCTGTGGATGGAACACCTGGTCCCACTGGAAAGACAACAGAAAATGAGCTCTTAACCTTGCAGGGAGTGGTCGTGGGGAACATCAAGGAAAGAAGAAGGAATTATGAATGGGGCTTGGGGCTCACTCTGGTGGAGCTCTTCCTGATAGGTGCTTCCAACCAATCAGTGCTCAAAACCCCTGGATGTGATGAGCTCTTTCATCCTGAGGGACCCTTTGTTGCCTCTCACCTGTCCTTCTGAGACCCTCCACACATCCCCCTTTTCTGTTCTTATTCCAAATTCCTCGACTACATTTACTCATCCTGGTTTTCTGGGTAAATGTTACATCTATTTTTCTTTCCCACTAATAAATTTTTAAATGTGGTAGCCAAAATAATCAATAGTAATTATACCCATCAGTCGTAATTATGCCCATACTCAAAAACTCTTCTGGTGAAGGTCATGGCAGAACTCCACAAGGAAATCCTGTTGTGAGAATTATAAAGGTTGGAAAGTCATTTTTAACTAACATGTGATAAAGCACATGCTACATACCAATGGAATTTAATGCTGAAGTGGAATAATAAACGATGTTTGCAGTTCACATTTCCCTAGATCCATAAATGAAATCACATTTCCAGTAAACAGTTTTCAAGTCAGTGACCAATTCCCTCACACTTCTCCTGAAATTGTTATGAAGCTGGTTCATTTTAATACTGCTGGAAAGAAAACACTATACTGAGAAAGAAGAAGGAGATAAACAACAGATTTCATATTTTTTAGTTTGTGGTGCTAGGAGGCCAGATGGTAACTCTAATGCCCTGTGTGCCTCAACTCCTAGATCTGAGCAGTCAATAGGAAAGTAGAGAAGGGACTACCAGCAAGAAAATAATCCACTAATATTTCCTTCTCCTTCCTCCTGTGTTTTCTTCCGCTTAATAATTGAATCTAATATTAATGGATAAGGATTGCCAGAAAAGGCATGATCTAGAACAGGGGTCCATAACCTTTTCTGTAAAGGACCAGAGAGTAAATATCTGAGACCTTCGCAGGCCACATGGGCTCTGTCACAGCTACTCAGCTTTGCCATTGTGTGATAAAAATGGATATAGCATTGCCATGTTCCAATAAAACTTTAATTATGAGCCTTGAAATTGGAATTTCACATGATTTTCACATCCTAAATATTAAATTCCAATAATTTAAAACTATAAAATTTTTTTTTAGCTCACTGATCCTATAAAAACAAGCAGTGGACCACATTCAGCCTATAGGTTATAGTTGCTAGTTCCTGGTCTAGAACTTTTAATACATTAAGAGTATTCTTCACATTAAATCTGCTGAAATTGAAGTCATTTTCTCTCTTTCTGCTCATTTACTTTTCCCCTAAGACTTTAATTTCCACCCCCCCACTCTCATTCCCATTCTGATTTACCAGGACATTACTTCTCCTTTCTACCTCACATATTTGTTTTATCACACTATAAACCTCACTGGAGAATAAGACTATTTGCCAAAGACTCACTTGTAAACACCTAGCACCGCAGCAGGCACTAACAAAGCGGAAGACAGAACTTGCGGCCAATCATGTTGACATGGGCAATGATCCATTCCCTTCTCCCTCTTCCTCCCTGGTAGAGTCCACCACTCATAACTGAGTCTGAAAAAACCAGATTGTCACTTTTCCACCTTCCTGGCAAGCAAAGGGGTAGGTCTGTGACCTACTTCTGGACAGTAAGACCTGAAGAGAAGTCTGTTGGGATGCTTCTGGGAAAGGTTTTTCTCACTGGAAAAAAGAGCTACAAGAGCAGAATCCCCACCCTCTCCTTGTTTCCAACTTTTGGATGATATCATGTGAAGAGACAATGTTTAGAGCTGCAGCAGCCATTTTGCAACCATGAGGGAAGTCCAAGAACTGGTCCACCAGCATAACATCATTAATTCACCAAAGCACCTCCTCAACTCTCTCCCTCTGGACTTCATGTTGTAGGAAATCGTAAGTCCCCAAGATGGGAATTCTGTTTCTGTCTATTACACTGACAGACTTCATTCTTGTGAAGCTTACATTGCTAGAGGAGCGATATGACACATAAAATGAAAAAGAATTATTTAAAAAAAAGCAAAATATTGGGACACAGTGGCCCACACCTGTAATCCCAATACTTTGGGAGTCCAAAGCAGGTGGATTGCTTGAGCCCAGGAGTTCAAGACCAGCCTAGGCAACATGGCAAAATCCTGTCTCTACAAAAAATACAAAAATTACCCAGACATGTGGTGGACACATGTATTCCCAGGTACTTGGTAGGCTGAGGTGAGAGGATTGCTTGAGCCCAGGAGGTCAACGCTGCAGTGAGCCAAGATCATGCCACTGCACTATAGTCCAGGTGACAGAGTGAGACCCTGTCTCAAAAAAAAAAAAAAAGAAAGAAAGAAAATGAAAACCTAAACTATCATACCAACTTCTCCCTCCTCAGCAGCTCTATTCAACCTAAATCAAAATGCATTCATAGCTCTCACACAGAGTTAGTGTTCTATGTCCCCCTTCTGCTTCACAGACAAGCTTCTTAAAAGTTAATCTATTCTTAGCAGGGCACAGTAGTGCACACCTGCAGTCCCAGCTACATAGGAGACCGAGACAGGAGTATGTTTTGAACCCAGAAGTTTGAGACTAGCCTAGGCAACACAGCAAGACACCACCCCCACCACCACACCTCCACCACTGTCTCCAACAAACTCACCAAGTTATCTACCCTTACTATCTCCACTTCCTATTCTGCCATCCTCAATCCTCAAACAGCAATACTCTGCCCTTCTTTTACCCACACCACTCCATCAGACTGCTTTCAGCAGTCACCGGTGACTTCCAAGCTGACAAACCCAAGCACAGTTTTTAGCTCTTATCTGGCCTGACCTCTCCACAGAGGTCAAAATCGTCGATAATATTCACCATGCCTCCCCCACACCATAATTTGTTTGTTTGTTTTGAGACAGTCTTGATCTGTCACCCAGGATGGCATGCAGTGGTGCGATCTCGGCTCACTGCAACCTCCACCTCCCGAGTTAAAGCAATTCTCATGCCTCAGCCTCCCAGGTAGCTGGGATTACAGGCACCCGCCTCCATGCTGGGCTAATTTTTATATTTTTAATAGAGATGGGGTTTCACCATGTTCACCAAGCTGGTCTCACATTTCTGACCTCAAGTGAACCACCCATCTCAGCCTCCCAAAGTGCTGGGATTATCAGCATGAGCCACCACGCTCAGCCCACAAAACCATACGTCCCACATTTTCTTTCACAACCTTAGGTATTTATTTCTGGCTCCTCCTTCTACTGGGCACTTAATACTAGTGTTTCCCAGTTTTCCTGTGCCCCCTCCCCGTTTTTTCTTATTTTACACAGACTTTCTATGTAGTCTCATCTGTACCTACAGCTTTAGTGAACTAATTAGAGGTAATTTGTAATTAGCAGCACTGATTTTTATGCTGGAAGTTAACTACTAAAATCCTTCAATATGACAGTTCTTTCAGTTAGGTTAAACATGCCCTCAGGAATTCAAGTAATACTATTCATTTGTTTGCAAACCTGTTTTCCCCACAGATGAACTTCAACCCAAATAAAATCGAACTACCCAAAATTCCCAGCTACTTGGGAGGCTGAGGTAGGATCCAAATTGATGCAATGTTCATGTATTTTGCATGTTTATTTTATGTCATATTATTTCATTACACTCTACATTGTATTTTCTTAGCAAATACATTTAGACACCTGGCACTCAGTAAGGGATATTCCTGGCAAATAATCATTGTTATTATTAAACTTTGCAGGAACCATCATATGGATGGATAAATGTGTTGTTTAATGAAGGTAAGCAATTACTTTAAGAGATCCTAGTTGTTAAAAACTCTCTCTGGACTTCAAGTTTGGTATATATATAATTATTAATTGTATACATAATAATTGTAGCAAATGTCCTCACAATTGATTTCTGGCTATTTTTCTAAGGATTTTACACATTATTTAGTAAAATATATTAAAGAGGTTAGTAAGAATTTTTTTTTTTATAGACCCTTGGTAGGATGGAAAATGAGTAATATTTACACACTTCTTTTCTTGCTTTACTGAGCTTCAGTGCCTAATTGCTAAAGCAAAATATCTTCTAAATTCTGGGGGGAAAATTCAACTTTGAACTGCACACTAATCAAAAGCCCCCTGCTTCATTTACTGAGCCCTTATCTGTGCTAAGTAGTTTTTAGAAGAGCTATTTTCCTGTCACTTAATCAGGCACCTTCCTTTGTTATTAACAGTGAACTAAATAGGAGTCCAAAGGCCACATTTCCCAGTGCTAAAGTATAAATGTCATCACACAGTAGAATGTCACTATCTTGTTGGTTTTTTTTTTTGAGACAGGATCTTGCTCTGTCGCCCAGGCTGGAATGCAGTGGCTATAGCATAAATGTCATCACAGAGTAGAATGTAAATATCTTTTTTTTTTTTTGAGGCAGGGTCTTGCTCTGTCACCCAGGCTAGGCTGGAATGCAGTGGCATGATCATGGCTCTCACAGAAGTCTCAACCTCCTGAGCCCAAGAGATTATCTCACCTCAGCCTCCCAAGTTCCTGGGTCACAGGTGGGCACCACCATGCCTGGCTAATTTTTTAATTTTAATTTTTATAGCAATGAGGTCTCACTATGTTGCCCAGGTTGGTCTCCAACTCCTGGGCTCAAGTGAGTCTCCCACCTTGGCATCCTAAGTGCTGAGATTATAAATGTCAGCCACCATGCCTGGCCCCTTTATCCATCTTTTAATGCTAATAATTATATCCATTTCTGTTTTCTTCAAAAATTCCAGTGGAAAACCTGACATAACTAGTGAAACTTTATTATGCCTATATCTATTAACACATATGTATAAAACTTCTACTAAGTTGTACCAAATAGCAATGCATGGTATGGGCGATTTGTCCCACTTGTGAAGAACAGTGCTATAGTTACCCACAGGAGCAGGATAGATCCCCATTCTCAAAATTGGGTTTGGATATCAAAATCAATAATGCCATCACACATGCAGCAAAAGGGTTTGAAAGGTTTATTGCTCGCATAATAAGGATTCTGGAGGAGAGTAAGATGGACTCCCAAGCTGGTCTGAAAACAACTAGAGAGAACAAGAAAGGAGAATGGCTTTGGGATTCTTACTGTGGTTAGGAGTGGGGCTGTGGTGAGGGTTCTTGTACGTGGGCTAGGGCTTATGCTGTTAGAACTTCCTGCTAGTGCCAAGGAAGGAGCACCTGGACATTCTTATCAGTTTGCCCAGGTGTGGAGCAGAGAGGGAGGGAAGTGGTGGGGCTTGAGAGCTGTCAGCAGTCAAACATCAAAAATTGAGTCATACTCTGTATTACAATATTAGAAAAGAAAAAGAGATCTAGTATATCAGTTCTCCATTGCTACAATATTGTTACAGAATAAACAACCCCCAAATCTCAATGGTATACAAAAATAAATCTGTCCTGCTCACACATCTGGAGTCAGCTAAACAGCTCTGCTGATCTTGCCTGAACTCATTCATCTGTCAGCTGATTTTGGCTGGCTTTGCCTGGGGTGGCTGTACTCTGCTTCCTGTGTCTCATCCTCCAATAGGCTAGCACAGGCATGCTATCATGGCAAAAGCAAAGGTGCAGGAGTAAGTCAGCCCAATCACACAAGCACTTTTTAAGCCTCTGCTTATGGCACTTTTGCCAAAATCCTATTAGCCAAACATGTTACATGGCCAAGCCATGAGATGTATATACAGAAGAATAAAAGATGTGTATATAGTACAGTAAAGAATTGGGGCCATTTTTATAACCTGCTGTACCTACTAATGGATTACAAACATGTCAAAACTCTTATCCTAGTTATAGTATTAAGAGAAGGAAAGGCAATTCAGTGATATATTTACTACTAAATGTTAGGTACTGTACTTGGAATTAGAGTTACAAAAATAAATGAGATAGTCCTAATGAGCTTACAGTCAGATACTGGGGGAAAAAAATCAAACAAAGTGATAAATTACTAAAATAAATGAAATAAAATCCAGTGTAAGTCCATCAACAGATATTTTAACAAGAAGGGGCATGGAAATGAAATAAACTCCTTTGCCTCCTTTATTATATTTCATAGCTAATTAAATTAATTTTATTGTGATCAAATTTACTTTAGACTCTGAGGACATAAAGAGAAAATTTACTGAGACTCCCCAGTGAATGGCTGCATAAAAACCAGATCGTAGATTCTGTTAGGTTAACAGAGAGTCATTTGATTCTTTTGTTTTTCCATTACACTTAGTAGTCAACCAAAATTTATTGTATGCCTATATGTGTGTACTAGTCAGGGTTCTCTAGAGGGACAGAACTAATAGAATAGATAGGAAGAGTAGTTTATTAAGGAGTATTGACTCACGATCACAAGATGAAGTCCCACAATACGTTATCTGCAAGCTGAAGACCAAGAAAGCCAGTCCAAGTCCCAGCACCTCAAAGTAGGGAAGCCAACAGTGCAGCCTTTAGTCTGTGGCTGAAGGCCGAAGAGCCTGGCAAATCACTGGTGTAAGTCTAAGAGTTCAAAAGCTGAAGAACTTGAAGTCTAACGTTTCAGAGCAGGAAGCATCTAGCACAGAAAAAGATCAAGGCCAGAAGACTCAGCAAGTCTACTCTTCCATCTTCTCCTGCCTGCTTTATTCTAGCTGCACTGGCAGCTGACTAGATGGTGCCCACCCAGACTGAGGGTAGTTCTGCCTCTCCCAGTCCATTGACTCAGGTGTTAATCTCCTTTGGTAACACCCTCACAGACACACCCAGGAGCAATACTTTGCATCCTTCAATCCAGTCATTGACAGTATTAACCATCATGTTGTGCAAGCTATTTTGCTGGGAATTTGCTAGGAATAAAAAATTTCTAGAGGAAAAAGAAATACTGTCGTGCTCAAGAACACGGTGTGTTTGGTGTGTCATTGAGTCAAGGGTTGGGGATACACATGGCAGAATTCAGAAAGAGGGTAACATCAACAAAAATACACATGATCATAAAAAGAAAAACTGGCACCTGGCATGACCAACCCTCAGTTTCCTCATCATTCAGCAGTATTCTGGGGAACCTGCAGCTGAGGGAACACACCTCCAGACTCCAGGCACTGCAGGTGCCCTCCAACACATCCACATCCAGCAGCACGTGGTACATTGTTCTCACCATGGAGATTCCTAGCAAATACTCTAGATATTTTAAATAGAAGAAATTTAATACAGGGAAATGATTACATATATAATAGAAGAACTGAGATGCCAAACAGGGAAGACTAAGGCAATCCATATTTTAGCAACCGCAGGAAGTGACCTCCAGAGTCATGGCTGGAGGGCACAAGTGGTGAGAGGGCAGAAGCTAGAATCATGGTGGACCTTACCTGCAAGAGTCACAAAGAAGATGCATCCATTCAGGTCACAGTGAGGGAAATAGTCTAGTTCTACCTTCTACCTTCTTATTGCTCTCTAGTCTCCCATTTTACCTAGACTGCTGACAAGCCTGCAGCAGGCAAGCTCCAGATTTGAGAGGAAACAGACAATGTCTGGAGCACTGCACAAGAACTCTCACAGGCATCTGATAGGCTTGCTTGGTGACTCATTTAAGGAGTAACCCTATTTTATATATCAGAGAAGTGTATGGTATGATATAGTATATTCTTTGGATGTTTGGTTTCATTTGTTCTCTGTAGGCACCTAATCACTATTTTTTTAAATTCCCCAGGAGATTCTGATATACCCAGTCAGCTGAGAATCACTGAATAGTGGCTTTCAAAATTTTGAGCATCCAAACTGTCTTCACAGAAAATCTTAATCTCTGAAGTCTACTGTACAAAACATAGAAAAGCAAGGCTGGTTCTGCTTGAAGCATAGGTTGGGAGCCTGGATTCCCCTCTAACCCAGGCCACTCTTGGGAACATAGTCTGGAGATCTGGAGATCTTAAGATTCCCAAATCTAGTCCATCTCATTTGTTGATATATACAGACATCGACATCCTCTGTGTCTCTCAATGCTCTCTCATGTGTAGACATATGGTGCCCCATTCCAAAGAGCGACTTTAGTGTAATGTGGCATTAAAGGAAGCCTGCATAGACCTGTATTGGACCTTACATAGAAGAGAGCTCTACAGATAGCTCACAAATCTCCAAATCGCTAGCTATAAATGGAATGATAATTGGTGTCAGGTTATTTTAGCGAAGTTTGGAGATAAAATGGTGCATTAATCTCCCAGTTTGTGGCTTATTAAACTTTGAAATGAAATTATTTGAGGGATAGCAATACTTTGCTAGATCTTCTCCATCCAAAGATTGTTACAGAGGAGAAATTTCTGCCACTGTTTATGAAATATTTTTTCCTCTACTTAATCTTTATCATTCAGGGGTTTTGCCCAGGAGGAGGACAAATTACTTATGTTCCTCCTGTCTTTTCAAGTCCTACCCCCCTTACCTTTAAAGTATTGCATGGAATCTTTGGTGACAGACGAATGGAGGTGGGCAGGAGGGTGTTTGGAAACCAGACTGAAAATAAATTCTCCATAAAGCACAGATTCACCAGCCTAGAAATGGCTCTGTCCTGATGGATTCCTTGAGATGTGTTTTATTTCCATTAAAAACACAAAAACTTTCAAACTTTCACTGTGTCTCAAAACCATAGAGAAAAAAATCCAGCCTTTCAAGTGTAAAAAAATCCAGCCTTTCAAGTGTTCAAGAAAAGCTTGAAGAAATAAAAGAAACTCGTTGCTCTCTGGGCCACTTTAGGAGGCAGAGTATTCCTGGAGAGCTTAAGGATTCATTCGAAAGGGAACCCAAGGTGGGCGTTCAAAGCCGATCCAAAGGATATTCTTTTTAGAAAACAAAAGGAGCATAAGGGGTGGGGGCCTGAAGGTGCCCAAAGCTGGTGGGTCAGTGTCACTTTCTTCCTCCCTTTCGCCCCTTTCCTCCCGCTTTTTTCTCCCCTGTGGCCCCGAGTGCCTCTGCTCAGCACCCCATTCTCTCCAGCCCCGACTGTGCATCCTCAACCCTACCCTGCGAGTCGGGCCGTGTCTACCCACCCCAGGACCTGGTCCGTCCAGGCTCCTTCCCATCCTCACCCCGCGCCTTTCTCCCTGAGCCCCGGCTATCTCGCTGCTTCAGCCGCTAGTACAGGGGATCCCGCCCGCCAAGGGGGCCGCCCCGCCTCGGCCCTCCCCCGCCTGGCCGCACCATAAAGCGCCCGGCCGCGGAGCCCAGACGCCAGCTCCGCTGCTCTGCTCCACCCGGACGCCAGCGCGCCCCCGACGGCAGCCCGGACGCCGCGCACCGGTCACCTGCGCCGCCGGCCCGGGCCCCGACCGAGGTTCAACGCACGGCCCAGGGACCCCCAAGCAGGGCAAACGCCGCCGTCGCCCCCGGCCCCACGGGGAGCAGGAAGAGCCAACATGCTGGCCCCGCTCGGAGCCGCCGTCCTCCTGCTGCACCTGGTCCTGCAGCCGTGGCTGGCGGCCGGCGCCCAGGCCACCCCCCAGGGTAAGCGGGCTCGGGTCGGGCCCGGGGGCGATAGGCACTGGGTGCCCCATCCGCGGAGCGAGTCGGGGGACCTGCTCGCCCTGTGCTCCTGAAGCCTTGTTCAGCTCTTCTGTCCCTCCCGGGCCCAATCAAAGCATATTACGATTGCAGGTAGTGATCAATCAGTCTAGAATTTTCTGAAATTCGATTATCCAATGATGAGAACAATTCCCTAAATAGTTGGGGGATTCAAAATTGTTTCAGACTATGCAAAGACGTGGGGTTGACTTCAAAACTTGCTACAGGGGCCGTAGACCTCGAACATGTTAGGCTCTGGTGTAGGGTGGATTCCGAGTCCTGCACCCTGCGCCGGTTCCCTCCAGTCAGCCTTGCTCCTTAAATCCTTCTACTGGCCAGCGACGTTCTCCGAGTCTGCTCGGGACATCCCTGAGAAAAGTGCAGAATTACTCTACTTGCCCTAGCATCTGCATTTTCTGCTCTGACTTTGCTTGAACCTCAAAAAGAAAGTTTCTTTCAAGAGTTGGCTTGATGTCTTAATTTCTGAGATAAATAGGAAGGGCTGGGCTTTTTCAATGAAATCACGTTCTTTGCAGCAAGATGAATGCAGCTGGAGGCCATTTTCCTAAGTGAATTAAGGCAGTAACAGAAAACCAAATAGCGTTTCTCACAAGCCAGAACTGAACAGTGGGTACATAAAGATGGAAACAATAGACACTGGGGACTCCGAAAGGCGGGGTCAGGGTTGGGAAAACTACCTACGTTCACTGGATGATCACTAGAAACTCAAATGCCACCTTATGCAATACACCCATGTAACAAACTTGCACATGTACCCCCTGAATCTATAATTTTTTAAAAAAGAATTTGGTCTTTTTCTATGAAAAGGTAAAAATTTAGTAAATAATGTGAAAAGATACTTGAACAATCCTCAAACCCCTTGGTGAAATCGAGTGAAAATAGCCATTGGGTAGAAAGCAGTTAAACAGAATTTTTTCTGTAAAGACCAAAAGGAAGACATGATTTAAGGAAAAAAAAAAAAAAAAAAGATCTTCGGGTTATGACTGGCCCTCACTGGTCAGTGATGAGCTTCATCTGTTTGAACTTGGTGCCTGGGTTGATTTATTCCTGGCAATGGAAATAAATCTGGAGAGACACACAACCTGAAGTAAAAGTTGTTATTCCTCTTGAAGCCAGAGCAGAGAATGCCTGTGAGGGCATTTAAATTGCATTTCACCAAATAACTCATTTTGATTCCAGACCAGACAACCAGCATTGTGGTTTCAGGGACTACAGTACTGCTAACTTTTAGTTTGTGTTGAAATATTTGAAATTCTGTAATATAAACTGTGCCCCATACTTCTAGGAAGGTAAGAAAGGAAGCTTTTAACCACACTTCAAAAATCTTTTGTGATGACATTCAACAAGTTTGGATTTGTAGGTATAATTTTTTCATGTTATATACATTCTTGATTTTGAACATACAAGTTCATGGTGTGCCTTAGTTACTTTGTTTCTCAGACATACCTGATCATTTTATGGAGACTTGAACTCAGCCTGTACAACCTAAATTACCTGGTTAATTTAGTAGCTGTAGATGACCTGATTAAGTCAAGTTTCTGATAGATTTTTTTGATTGCATTATCTAGTCGGCAATTATCAGGCTTAACAGGATAATTTGCTTATCTCCTTCTTCCTCTGAGCTGCATTACTAATCTTAAATTAGTACATATTCAATTTACATACCATGGTAGCTGGGCTCATTGGTAGCAGTAATTTCACCTCTAACATTAGAGGTTTGTGCTTTGATCCTGGCACTTTTACTAAAACCTAATAACATTAATAGAAAGTGGTAGTGTCTCATTTCCTTTTCAAAACACTCTCTATATTCATTACTAACTATTCCCATCTCTGCCTCTTGAGAGAGATGCAAATGAATCAGAAAGCACAGACTGAAATCCAAGTTTAGCTTGAGTTACATCATGAACCTGATCAGAGTCAAAGCAAGAATCAAGAGTACTACAAGTTTTGCTTTGAGGGTCCTTCCCAGACTTTAAACACACATCTCTTTTCTCAAGATGTTTTGACCTGAATGGAACTTTATAACATGTTGCCTTATTTCCCTTTGCCCTCATTAGTGAAACAAAGTACCAATTCTCTTGAAAATTAAGAAATTCAATTTCCCTTTTGAAATGCAATAGGCAACAGTATTTATGGTTTAAGAATGTAGGCACTAAGAGGAACACAATCGATGTTCTACTTTCCAATATGTCTCAATATTGAATTCATTCTTGTGTAAGGACCTCTGGTACATGTGAAAAATACAGTATAGATCCAGTGTGAAGACAAACTGTTTTTTAAAAAGAGGAGACATTTTTGAGTAACTAGATTTTTGCCTGCTTGCTTCAAAACTTTCATTCTTATTACAAAGCAATACCTGCCCATTGTGGAAAAATAAAAGTTAGATAAGCAAAAGATAAAAGAGAGGAAATTTAAAACTTATATTTATACAACCCAGGGATAGCTTCTATTAACATGTTGTATTATCTTTCATTTCAAATATTTTTCTATGCAAATATATATTTCAAATGGAATTGTGTTATACATATAGTTTTAGAATTCTTTTTTCTTAATGTATCATGAACATCTTTTTATAACTATAAGTATTAAGCTACATTTTAAAAAATAGGTAATATTCTGCTTTTTGGAAGAATCAAAATGTATTTAGCCAGGGTTGTAATATAGAACCCTTAAGTTGTTTCCCGTGTTTTGATATTGTAAATAATAGTTTATTGAACAAGAGCCACAGGATGGCTTGGGGTGATTTTAACCATCTTCTCAATCTCTGCCGAGCCCTTCTTTTTTTTTTTTTTTTTTTTTTTTTTTTTTTTTGCTAAGGACAGTTTATGTTTTCATAGCAAAATACTGTGCCAACAGAGCTCAGTTTTACCTCTCTTCCAATTATATTTTCTAATTCTTTCCTAAATAGAAATTCCAGAATTACCACTAGTGGCCAATATTCTTGTACCTAAATCATTTACCATGTTATCCATTATTTCCTTAGGATAAATTCCCACAAGTAAAATTGCCAGATCAATGAGCACATATGTTTTAGGGCCTTTGGTACTATTGTTTAAACTGTCTTCAAAATGTTTATACTAGCGTAAATCTTACCTAGTGGTACGGAGAGTGCCCATTTCCATGAACCATCACCAACAGTTGGATACTGTTGTATTTACTCGTTTTCCAATTCAGTGGTAAAAATAATATCTTACTGTTTAAGTTAGCAACTCCTGCATCATTAAATACATTAACATTTATTTATTTGCTTAATGGTCATTCTAATGCTTTTTATGTAAATTGCCTTTTATATTCCTTGCCCATTTTTCTATTAGGATGCTTATTTTATTGATTTGTAAGAACTCTTTATGAATTGTCAATATTACCCATTTAATAACCAAATTATTATATCCAAGAGACAGCTGTAGGTGCTGAAGTTCCTGTAGGCTATGGAATTGTTCAAATGATATTTGCAGATGCTAATAGATATATAAGTAACTTCTAGTAAATAGTACCCAAATTTGGCCTTTGCCTTTTAAATGGCTCTGGGCATACTTTCTCATAGCGTTCATAAATATAATAAGTTCATGAGAGAAAGTACTGCTTGCTTGATCAAAAGCAACTTATACAAATACAAATGCAGATTCTGATTTTTGTAGACCAATTCTATCAGTCAAGACACAGTCAAGAAACTGAAACCACATCAATTTGTTTTGTTTTGTTTCCACACTGGGATTTTTTTAAACAGAGAAACGCCGGAGAATTGTAAAGGCACAAAGGGAACACTTAGGTCTCACAAAAGTAGCAAATCATTTTCCACCAGCACGTCTACCACCATATTCGTGTTTTCTGCTGCATTCCCTGTCGTTTGTCACTGACCAGGAAAAGACAGTTGGCTCTGGTCCTAGAGGTGCCTAAGGGACTCTGTGACAGAAATTCACTGCTTGGGGACATCAGTTAAACAATGGCTTGGATGCTTTCACCAGTCCCCCTTGTACTTTAAGCCTTTACTGCTTTTCCTGCTGGGCATTTTCAGAGCTATTTGTTCAGCCAAACCCAATTTTGTGTCTGCAAATTGAGTCTTCTCTTGAGGGCTATACCCAGTGATGAATCTTGTGCTGCATTTCTTCTGGCTCAAATGTCCAGCCACTGTAAAAGTGACAGGGAAGAACTGGTGAGTTTGGCAGTATGGAAAAGGGATTACAAGATTAGTTTACATTACTTGTAGCTTACTGTCAAATTGCTCCCCCCACCCAAAAAAACCCTGTTCTCCCCAAAGTTGAATCTTTCACTTATACCCCTTCTTGTCCCTCCCCAGTCTTTGACCTTCTCCCATCGGCCAGTCAGAGGTTGAACCCAAGTGCTCTGCTGCCAGTCCTGACAGACCCCACCTTGAATGATCTATATGTGATTTCCACCTTCAAGCTGCAGACTAAAAGTTCAGCCACCATCTTCGGTCTTTACTCTTCAACTGACAACAGTAAATATTTTGAATTTACTGTGATGGGACGCTTAAACAAAGGTAAGCAAATTTGCTGAAATAATTTTCTTAAAAATCTCCTTTTTATAGTCCAGGATTTGGGGTATACTTTCTCTAAGATGGTTTCCTTGTATAATTTTATTCTCACTAGTCATTTCAGTTTTCAATATTGAATTCTTCTTACTGTACATTTACCTATATAGGGAGGTGGAGTTGGGGAGAAAGTGACATTGAGAGCAAAGAAGAAGAATTGCTGTGACCAAGATGCCTTTTGACATTGTCTCATCCTCATGTTATTCTGAATCCAGTTCTGGAATGGACAGGACAAGGGACAATTCAGCCATTATCTTAGTCAACTCAGGTTGCTATAATAAGATACCATTGACTACATGGCTTCAACAATAGACATTCACTTCTCACAGTTCTAGAGAATGATAAGTCCAGGATCATGGTGCCATCTTAGTCCATTTTGTGTTGCTATAAAAGACTACCTAAGTCTGGGTAATTTACAAAGAAAAGAGATTTATTTAGCTCATGGTTCTGCAGGCTGCGAAGTTCAAGGGCATGGCCCTGGCTTCTGATGAAGACTTTCTTGTGTCACAACATGGTGGAGAAGGTCAAAGAGGAAGCAGACACATGGGAAGAGGAGAAAACCTGAGGGGCATCCTAGCTATATAACAACCCACTGTCTCAAGAACTAATCCATTCCTTTGAGAACTAATCCAGTTTCACAAGAGCAGAAACTCACTATTTCGAGAACAGCACCAAGCCATTCATGAGAGATCCACCCTCATAATCTATATACCTCCCACAAGGCCCCACCTCCCAACACTGTCACATTGGGGACCAAATTTCAGCATAAGTTTTGATGGGGACAGACATACCATATCCGAACCATACCACCAGCAGATTTGTCTCCTCATAAGGGGCCAGTTCCTGGACTGTAGATGGCCATCATGTATTGTATCCTCACATGATGGAGAGACACTGCAAGCTCTTGTGTCTCCTCTTATAAGGTCACTATTCCCATCATGAGGGCCACACCCTCAGTACCTCATCTAAACCTAATCATCTCCCCAACATCCCGCCTCCAAATGCCATCACACTGGAGATGAGGAGTTCAGCATGTGAATTTGGTGGGGCGGGGGGAAGGGGCAGATACAAACAATTGGCCCATGACGGCCACCCTGTACCATTCTTATGTTCCCTTTGAAGCCAGTACTTGGCAGACCTAGCTCCTAGCTCCATGAGCACCTACCTGGCTATGATGGAGAGAATATACCTTAATCAGTAGAACAGAATGACTAGGGCTCTTTTCTCCCGTGCGTACCAGTTTACATAGGCCTGTCACTGGTTTGATCCTTCTGCTGTCATCTGTTTCGCTGCTGTAGTGTGTTACTATAAGCACTGAGAAATGAGTCCCAAAGAAAATGGTCACTATTTTTCGTTGCCTTCTCCTCCACTTCTGCCCTGGAGACAACACCTGTTCCTGTTTTTTAAGGAATGTGACAGATGCGTTTTCCTGCTGCTTCATGTATTAAAAAAGAAAAAATAGGAGAACTGGTTCTTCTGGCTGGGTTTTATGTTTATTTCAGTTTGCTTTACAAAGAAGACACTTCCTAGCACTTCAAACTCTTAGATTGGACCTTTGATTGTACACTTAAATCGTAGGCATCGGAAATGAAAGAAGTTCCTAATTCTTAACTTTCATAGGACTCCAAAGTTAAAGCGTAAAGGAATGGAACTTTAACCCCTCTTTTCTGTCAAATTCCAACATGTTTCTTCCCCACTTCCACCCCACTCACAAGTCTGCTTTCTCTGTATGTGCTTCACAGCCTGTCAGGGGCCAGGAGGAGGTGTCAGATAATAAAGTGAGTCTGGGGACATGGCCAGCTAGATGGGTCAACCATTCCTACCCCCTTTCCCTATCTTCAGCCCTGATGAAGGGTGATTCTGCCCATCTCTCTGCCTTGAATCAGACAGCCCCATTTTGCCCAGCATCTGTTGAAGGAACTGCTCATCTTCTGACAGCCCAGCTACTCAGTTTGTGATCTGTAAAAATCACCATTCTTCATCTGTGGATCAGCAGCTTCTCCTAACCTGTCTATTTCAGAGGCATTGCAAAGATTTTTCTTTTGGTTCATCCAGCTCAGTGGCCAGAAGTTCCTCTAGAGAGTAAAAAACTCCTCCGAGCTCTTGCCCTCACTCCCTGTCACCCTCAATTTCTAAATTGGCTGGTATGTATGAGCCCATTGTGGAAAGTCTGTGTTGCAGGGAAACACGAGGAAGCAACTTCCCCCAAACTGATCCTTTCAGTTTATATAGATAAGAATAACACTAGATTCAATGGGCAGTAGGTCGAGGATAAGGGGATTGTTAGTATGTTTCCTCTGAAGAATCACCAGTAATGTGAATTGGCTGTAAATACCAGCTGATCAAAAATTTTAGGGGCTATAATCCCAGCACTTTGGGAGGCTGAGGTGAGCAGACCACTTGAGGTCAGTAGTTCAAGACCAGCCTGGCCAACATGGTGAAACCCCATGTTTCTACTACTAAAAATACAAAAAGTAGCCAGGCGCGGTGGTGGGTGCTTGTAATCCTGGCTACCTGGGAGGCTGAGGCAGGAGAATCGCTTGAACCCAGGAGATGAAGATTGCAATGAGCTGAGATTATGCCACTGCACTCCATACTTCAGCCTGGGCAACAGAGCAAGACTCCATTTCCAAAAAAAATATGGAGGAAAAGATGAAAAGGTTGAGCTGAAGGACTGAAAGATGCACATGTCCCTACCCTCCAACCTAAGATAGGAAAGATAATTTGTCCTTAGAAACTGTGGGTAAAAGGAGTGCTGGAGGAATCTAGAATGAAAATTCTCATAAGGTAAAGGGGGATTTATGCTATTATTAGAGCTTGAAGAGTTGAAGAATGACACAGAGAAGTTGTTTCACTGGAGCAGTTTGAAAAAGTATGAAGATTTGCCAGCACTGGTAAATATAAAAGTTCCAAGAAGGAGCAGAAGACCATTCTAACTGGAATGTTAAAAAGAAGTCACTGGGTCCATCAGATCCAAGGCAAGGACAGAGCCTGTGGTTGAGACTCCCCACTGAACAGTGTTCAGTGGCCACCATGCTGGCCTGATGTAATTCTTCCCCTAACCTTCCATAAATGATCTTCCTGGATGGTACACTCCAGACAGCATTCATCTGACCAAGGTTCAGCTGATCTCTGCTGCTGATTCATGTGGGAAACAGTGAAATAGAAGAAACCCAAATGGATCTTTACTGACTTAAAACACCTGAGTAGGAAATCAAACACATCCTTCCCTCCATTAAAGTTCAGGACTGGAGAGGAAGGAGGGTGACCACACAGCATCAAAGAGTAGAATTTGGTCATCTGGGCCCCATATGAGCTCCTGAAACAAATTAAAATGTAGCTAATGAAGACTGCAAAGAAAGAGTTTGCCACTGAGCTCTCTGCTTCTACTCCAACCCTCGCAAAGTCAGCCTACCCAAGGCTACCTCTTTACTGTTCACAAACAGAATTTGGATCAAGATACACCTGATCTCTGAGACCTCTAGTGGCCCCCTTTCCAAACTGAATAATGTATACATGTTTCAGCAAGGCACTGGGGCTTCCACTGCATAGCCCCAAGCAGCCTTTCTAGCTTATCCCTCATTCCAGCCTCCATGCAGCCTAAGCTTCAGCAAGATAGGCTATTGCCATCTCCTGGAGCCGCCCATGCTGCCTCTCCTTCTCCTTCCTTTTGTTCCTGCTCTCTCGGCACATGCCCTGCATCACCTCTCCAAACCTAAATCTGACACGTTCAAGACCCATCTCCAGCTCTTTCTGATGTTCTTTCTTTTTTCTTTTTTTTTTTTTTTTTTGAGATGGAGTCTTGCTCTGTCACCCAGGCTAGAGTGCAGTGGCATGATCTTGGCTCACTGCAACGTCCGCCACCCAGGTTCAAGCGGTTCTTCTGCCTCAGCCTCCCAAGTCACTGGAATTACAGGCACCTGCCACCACACACATCTAATTTTTGTATTTTTAATAGAGATAGGATTTTACCATCTTGGCCAGGCTGATCTCAAACTCCTGACCTTGTGATCCAACCGCCTCAGCCTCCCAAAGTCCTGAGATTACAGGAATGAGCTATTGCATCTGGCTCTGATATTCTTTCTAATAAGACTTTGTACTTCTTAAAGAAGACATTCCTCTTAGCTTATCTTGTACTTGAATTATAGACACGCAAATCCTACATATTTAAGACCCATCTCCAACTCCTTCTGATATTCTTTCTAATATGACTTTCTACTTCCTAAGGAAGACATTCATCTTAGCTCACTTTGTACTTGAATCACTTCTGGGTCTTCTCTCCATTTGGTTGGGAGCTCCCTTGAGACAGGGACTATACAGCCCTTATCTTTGCATCTGCTGCATCACCTAGTACACTGCCTCGTACATAGAAGTGGATGGACCATGGACAGATGGAAAAGAATAAATGGAGGCTGAGAAAAGTAGACTTGTTTGTGAAAAATGACACACACCATTGTGAAATTCTGGAATTCCACAATATCTAACACATAGTAGGTAATTTTAAAAATATATTTCTTTATCTATTTATTGAGACAGAGTCTTGCTCTGGTACTCAGGTTAGAGCACAGTGCAGTGGCTAGATCTTGGCTCACTACAGCCTCTGCCTCCTAGATTCAACTGATTCTCCTGCCTCAGCCTCCTGAGTAGCTGGGACTACATGCACCCACCACCACACCTGGCCAATTTTTCTGTTTTTTTTTTTTTTCTAGTAGAGATGGGGTTTTGCCATGTTGGCCAGGCTGGTCTCAAACTGCTGTACTCAAGCAATCCTCCTACCTCAGCCTCCTAAAGTGCTGGGACTACAGGCCTGAGCCACTGTACCCAGCCAAAAAAAAGTTGTTTTTTTTTTTAAATGAATAAATGTTGAAGGCCTTTGGAATAGGATATAAGATGATACAGGCAGTATTTCTCTTAGAAGTGATCTGTCAGGTTATTAATAATACAGGTGGAATAATCTTGATAGAAATGAGCATCCTACAGAAACCACCTGGCTGGAGAGAAGATATGGTTCATGCTCTAATAGTATCTGGCATAAAGACAACTTTCCAGTTTGTATCCTGAGTTTGAGTCACAGTTAAAAATCTCACCAACTGCATCACCAGGAATACATTTCTGAATCTCTCTTAGCTCTGGTTGATTGCCTATAAAGTGGGGATAATGATAGCTACCTCACAAGTTGATTGCAAGAACTGAATTATATAAGGTATAATAACTTTCTTTAGACTATGAGGCTCAATAAAATTTTCATTAACAGTGAGAGAGAGAGAGATGTCTATTATTTAGGCAGCTCTTTTCTAATGATGATGGTTTGGTGAACTCTTGCCTTGCCTCTATGACAATTTCACCTTTCAGAAAAAGAAAACAAGAAGAACTACTTCTTTCATCTTAGTATGATTGTCTCAAAACAACTTGGTGCTGTAAAGGGAAGGAAACCCAAAATGTTTGTTGTAATGACCAGAGAGTGTCAGTCAAACTCCTTAGCTTAAGGATAGGAGATGTCAAATAGTTCAGAGTAGTGGTTCTGAAGCTTGCACACTAAAGGCAAATACAGATTAAGAGTGATAGTAGAGCTTAAAATTAAAAGTTTAGATCCAATAATGAATGGAGAAAATGAGGGGCCTCAAACATTAACACTAATATTTATGGAGTCTTTTGATGTACCGAGACTGTATTAAAAGCTCAAAGTCTATTTTCCCTTTTAACTTTCACACTATTCCTATGAGATGCCCTTGAATTAGCTTAATTTTTAAAGTGGTCATATGCAGAAGATGGAAGGAATTTTAAAACTTGACACAAAACTATAATAATTAGGACAGAAGAGCTAAAACCTAATTGAGTCAAAGTTGGTGATTCACACATAAGATAATAAAATTGATGTTTTTAGTCATGTTCAGAATGAGATATGGGAGATATGGAAGAAGTAAGCTCACCTCCTGGAAAAGGTAATACAAGATTAACAGGTGATTGAGGTAAGTCATAGATGGCTCTTTTGTTTCTGTCTTACCCATCAAGGGGAATATTCTTCAAATTATCAAGAATGGTTAAAAGAAAACAAAAATCTAAGCTAGATGAGGAGATAGCAGAAAAACACTCAATCTCTTTAGTGGGTTTGACTATTCACATCCAGATGAATTACGTATTGGAATATTTAGTGAAGAAAGTAATAGTGTAGCCGCTGTTAGTATCATCTAGAAATCATAGAGAACAGAAAGATCCTAAAAGACAGGATGGGCAAATGTTTCCATTTTCATAAAGAAGGGAAAGGTGGATTCTGAAAAACACAGGCTAGTGAAATTTAGGACAGAGCTCCAGAAGGTTATATGATTATTCATGTATTTTGGGATTGCCTATAAAAGAAATCTGGGATTTTTTTAAGACAAAATGGATTTACTAAGAACAAATCGTGCCAAACTTTTTTTTTCAGTAAAGTTTCAAAGCTGATAGATCAAAAACATGCTGTGAGCATAATGTATCTGACTTCAAAAAAGAATTCTACGAAGTAGCTTATACCTTTCTAAATAATATAAAAAAGAATGAGCTAGATAATAGTACTGCTATGGGTTGATAAGTCACTGTATAGCAAATTATCTACTGGTTTGTGGCAGGGCTCTGTCTTGGGTATTGAACTGTTCAGCATGTCAGTGAATTGAGCAAAGACAGCATTTTATCATGTTTGCAACTGGTACAAAGCTGAAAAAGAGTCAAACATGTTGGATGCTCTCATTAATATTTACAAAGCCCTACCAGATGATACAATGGGCCAAAATCAATCAGATGAAATTTAGCAGGAATAAGTATAAAGCTATCATCTAGGAGTGAAAGTAAATTGCAGAAGTGCAGGATGTGGGAGATCTATCCTAAGAGTTCTATTCAACAGCAAATCCTAATCAGTGTTGAGGATAGTGCCTGAAACAACAAACGCTCAAAAATGTTTGCCGAATGAATGAATGAACAGATACTATGATGCAACTGTTTCTAAAAAGCTCCTTAAATTTTAGGTTTCATTAGTGCATATATACGGCCAGGTTAAGGAAGCTAATAGTCCCACTGTACTCTTAATTGTCCAGGCCACATCTATAATACTGTGTCTAGCCCTGGACACATTTCACAGGGACACTGTCAAGCCAAGGATTACCTTCAAAAGAGCACCTATTTGGACCCTGTTTGTTTTTTGTTTGTATGTTTGCCACATTTAAGTAGAAAAGTTAAAGGAACTAGAGAAATGAAGGAGCCAGACAGAAGACAAGAAAAATATGAAAATTGCCTTACAATATTTGAATCAAAGGCTGGGTGCAGTGGCTCATGCCTGTAATGTAATCTTAGCACTTTGGGAGTCTGAGGCAGGAGAATCACTTGAGCCCACACATCTGAGACCAGTTAGAGTAAAAAATTAAAAATAAATTTTCTTTATTTTGAGACCTAGTTTTGCCCTGTTGCCCAGGCTGGAGTGCAGAGGCGCGATCTCAGTTCACTGCAGCCTTCACCTCCGGTTTCAAGTGATTCTCCTGCCTCAGCTTCCTGAGTAGCTGGGATTATAGGTGCACACCACCACTCCCAGCTATTTTTTTTTTTTTTTTTTGTATCTTTAGTCGAAACAGGGTTTCACCATGTTGGCCAGGCTGGTCTCGAACTCCTGACCTCGTGATCCACCTGCCTCGGCCTCCCAAAGTGCTGGGCTTACAGGCATGAGCCATGATGCCCAGCCAAAAGTAAATTTTAAAAAATTTAGCCAGTCTTAGTAGTACGTGCCTGCAGTCCCAGTTGCTCAGGAGGCTGTGGCAGGAGGATCACTAGAACCCAGGAGTCTGAGGCTGCAGTGAGCCATGATCATGCCACTGCACTCCAGCCTGAGCAACAGGGTGAGAGCTTGTTTCAAAAAAAATAATAATTAAAAATACTTTTTTAAAAAATTTGAAAAATGTCATTTGGAATGAGGATCAAACTAAATCTCTCTCCAGCTCTAAAGAGTAAAATTAGGACCCATTGGTAGAAGGCAGAGGAAACAGATATTGGCTCTGTATTAGGAAAATCTTGTAGAGTGATCCAAAAGTGAAATGGGTTTCTCTGCAAAGTAATGAGTTCCTTGTTACTGGAAATGTGCTGGTAGAGGCTGCACTTTTATTGAAGGAATTTGTGAAGTGAGATATTAAGTTGGATGACTTATAATGCTAATATTTAGTCATTCTACCAAGGCTAGAGAAGTTTCATGGGCGTTTAAGAAATTGCTCTGCACTCTCTCCTGTAACATGACCTTGGGCTTGTGTGCACACTCACAGCTTTGTGCCTACCAGCTAGTTGCATAATATGATGAATCTCATACTTTTTAACATAAAGTTCTCTGCAGATGTTTAATATAATTGTCATGCTTCCTTTCACTAGATAGATGTGTGTGTGTGTGTGTGTGTGTGTGTGTGTACACTCTGTATACTTTATATTTGTTCAAACTACCGTAAGAAAATTTTGAAACAGACTGCATTTATCACAGCTAGGAGTCACCCAGAGTACTTTCAGAAAAAGCAATGTGCCGATTTACCTTTACATGTATTTCCAAAGTTACAAAGACCTAGTGTATAGGGCATGAAGATAAATAAGCAAAGGCAAACAAGAATATCTATCACAGGAGACATTAATGTCAAGGAGGCAATTTTTAAATGTACAATTATTTAAAAAGAGGAAATGTTGACAATGATGGCTTCCATCATATGTTTACAAGTGCCGAAGAGCAAAGCCATTTGCCAAACAAAGCAAAGAGCTCCGGACTACCTTTGTGAGCTGGCTGCCTGCAGGCCAGGCCACTCTGGACTCCTTTGCCCAAATAGACAAAATATTATCATTTCCAGTTCTTTAAAGCTGGCACCCTGTTCATAACTTTGACATTCAACATATCATAATACTTTTGACTACCAGGTCCACTTTTCAAAAAGCACCTTTTGAAAATTCTTTCCGAAGATAGCAATATTTCAAATCTTCATTGCCTGGGTTTGCTTTTTCATCTCCTGCCAGTCGCTGAAATCGTATTTAATCAGACTGGGCTATGTGGTTTCTGTGTCCGGCTGGTCCCAAGCATGGAAATGTAGCTTTTGGACAGTGCCCTAAAACCAGGCCCCAAATTGTCAATTACACAAAGATGCTAAGTTTAGAGGGAAAGGATTTATATAACCAACAAAGTATCCACATTTTTAAAAAGACATAATTGTGAGTAATAAAAGTCAGAGTGGACACACTCTTTTTTATCTATTTTTTTCACTCTGTAAGTAGTTGTGGTGGTGCCCTCAGATACTATGGGATGTGGGAAAATTAGTAAGATATAGACTTGGCAGCGTGGAGGGATGATTAAGATGGTGGGAAGATTAGGACCAGTCCTGAAATGAGGAGTTTAAACGTTATTTAGAATCCACTAGGGGGTTATTGAAGTATTTCATTTGCTTGCTTGCTTGCTTTGAGGAGGCAATAACTTGATCAGAACAGTTCTGTAAGTAACTCAGTCTCTCAGTCCAAAAAGTCTGTGCAGAAAGAGACCTAAAATAGGAAGGGGAGTCAGGAAATCTAACAGAGAAGCCCAGAGGTGGAGCAGAGGCCGAGAAGCCATTTGAGATCCGAGCACCCGTTGACTGACAGCCTTCAGTTCCAATCCAGTCTACTCTGCATTCTCGGTACTAACCCTGCAAGATAACCAGCCACAATTGCCAAGAAAACCTGTGTAGCTGGTGGTGAACAAAAACCAAGGATGCGAACTGAAGGCAGCTGAGGGAACAAAGTTGTACCTGTAACCGCCCAGTGGATTCACCTTGCCTGCTGCCTACAAAGAACCAATTTATCAAGATAGGGAAATTGCAATGGAGAAAGGGTAATTCATGCAGGGCTGGCTGTGCAGGAGATGAGAGATTTATTATTACTCATATCAGTCTTCCCAAGCATTCAGGGATCAGAGTTTTTAAAGATAACTTTGCAGGTAGGGGCTTAGGAAGTGGGGAGTGCTGATTGGTCAGGTTGGAAATGGAAGTATAGCAGATCGAACCTAGGTTTTCTTTCTTTTTTTTTTTTTTTTTTTTTTTTTTGAGACGGAGTTTCACTCTTATTACCCAGGCTGGAGTGCAATGGCGTGATCTCGGCTCACCGCAACCTCTGCCTCCTGGGTTCAGGCAATTCTCCTGCCTCAGCCTCCCGAGTAGCTGGGATCACAGGCACACGCCACCATGCCCAGCTAATTTTTTGTATTTTTAGTAGAGACAGGGTTTCACCATGTTGACCAGGTTGGTCTCGATCTCTAGACCTCGTGATCCACCCACCTCGGCCTCCCAAAGTGCTGGGATTACAGGCTTGAGCCACCGCTCCCGGCTGAACCTAGGTTTTCTTGATGTCTTCTGTTCCTGGGTGTGATGGCGGAACTGATTGGGCCAGATTACTGGTCTGGGTGGTGTCAGCTGATCCATCCAGTGCAGAGTCTGCAAAATATCTCAAGCACTGATCTTAGGTTTTACAATAGTGATGTTGTCCCCAGGAGCAATTTGGGGAGGTTCAGACTCTTGGAGCCAGAGGCTGCAGGACCTCTAAACTGTAATTTCTAATTCTGTAGCTAATTTCTTAGTCCACCAAAGGCAGACTGGTCCTCAGGCCAGAAGGGGGTCTTTTCAGGAAAGGGTGGTTACCAATTTTGCTTCAGAGTCAAACCATCAACTGAATGAATTCCTTCCCATAGTGAGTTTGGCCTAGGCCCAGGAGTGAACAAAGACAGCTTAAATGTTAGAAGCCAGATAGAGGCAGTTAGGTCTGATTTCTTTCACTGTCATGATTTCCTGAGTTATAATTTGGCAAAGGCAGTTTCATAGCCAGTGGCTGTTTTCCTGAGTGCTCCCCAGGGTGGTGACCAGGCAGAAGTGTGGTAGAGCCGGGAGGGGCGATGGTCCTAGACTCAGGGGAACCGGCTTCTCCTTCCTTCCTGGAGGGACAAAATGGTCATCCTCCTCCCTCTGTAGTGTTTTTCCCTGTTTTGGTCCTTCTGCTGTATGTGGATGTGTTGGGATAAGATAAGGTGAGATGAGCACTGGGAAAAGGGGAAAGGCAAGAGGAAGGGAACCCTGTCTGTTCTCTTCCCCTTCCCGATGATGCTGCCTCTTTGGAGAAGGTGAGGAAAACTCTCACCCAACAGGCTGCAGGCTTCTGGGCCCAGAGCTTTCTGCTTCTTCCCAACTCAGTATGACTGATGTGAAAACGTTGAGTTTCCTGAGCCTGTCTGCCCTCTGGGTAGTCTTACTGCTCTGATGATAAAATAAGTGTGGAAGCACCAAAGTAAAGAATTTGCAATGAAAATGAAAAATGGAAGCCGTAAGAGAAATGAGTATTGGATCAAGTGTGAAGAATGGGAAATGTCAAGGTACTTGATAATTTTTCTGCTAACAGACATTGTGAAGATGGAGTTGCCATGATTTTTCTTTGCCCACTTTTTCTTTTGCTATTGTCATGAGATCTAGGAGCATGAGGTATTTGTCATTTGAGTGTTACATTGCAACAAAAAGCAAGGCAGAAGACAGAATCCACTTAAATGAGAGTATGAACACAGGAGGTTTTGCTACCTGGAGTTAGATGTTGAATTGCTACTCTCTAAACATTTTTATTTTCTACATAAAAAGCTTTAAATGCAATCATTTAGTTATTCACTGAAAGCTTATATTAACATTTAGTGTGTACCTGCTATATATAAAGTATCCCACTAGGTATCATTCATAAAATTAAACCCAGCTATTTAGCTATGAAAATAAACCACGGTCCACATGCCCTGTGAAGCCCTGTTAAAAGCAGGCAACATGACCAAGAAAATATGTTTCCTTTGAATTTCACAGAAATCTTAGTTTGGGGAGGAGAAAATCGAGAGCATTTGTTGTAAGCCGCTATGTGTATCTTCTGAAACAGTTAATGTAGGGAACAAAGGTAGTGGCCATAACTCAAATAAGGAGACAGTGAGTACATGTGTGTGTGACCTAATTCAAGTTTGGTGGTCCAAGTAGTATTTTTCTTGGCCTGTAAAAACTCCAGGTATTTGCAAAACTGTTCTAAATAATAATGTAACAGAAGATTTTAAAAATTGATTTAGTACATATTTTTTGGACTCAATTTCTCCCTCTTTTGGTTACTATAGATGGTTCCAATATCCAGCTGTGCAGTTACTATTGTAAAGTATCAACATTTAAAATTTTTCATTGATTTAAATTATTGATATATAATTTTTACATTTTTATGGGGTACATGCAAATGCTCAAAAATTAAATAAAAGGGGAATAATTCTGTTCTATCCCAGATTAGAAATACCTTAGAATTTCTATTTGTGTCTATTTGCCTCCATTCCATTATTTTCTTCCTCTTCATACCACATTTATATATGTCTTACCATTTATTTAATACTTCAGGAAACTTAGTGTTGTTCTGGAATCATAGAAAGTCCTTCTAGCTAGTTTGTCTTGCCAGGGCTTTCCAATTCTTCTCCCTCAGGAAGCGAGTGGTGGTGACCACATTGACGTAAGAGAAGACCTCCAGTCTGACTCCTCCCACCATCTCTGTAGGTCACACAACCTGATGCCAACTGGCTCTCTTCAGACTATGGTCAAATGGAAAATCTAGTCAGAGTTCAGAAGGGTGGGAAAATGAACCTAGAAAGCCTAATGTGGAGAAACCCTTAAAACATCCTTCATGTTCCACAGTAGTGATTATTTTCTTGGGCGATACTGCAACATAAATAGGTATTCTTAGCTAGTTCATCTGTGGGCAGCACCATCTTGGCATTTATACTCTACAGAAAAGGTATCTGAGGAAAGATTTGTGGCAAGTTACTTGCTACAAATCACACAGATTAATAGCAACACAGTCTGGGTGCATATGTGTGATATAGTTCATATGTATATATATATATATACGAGTAATGGGTGTTTCTTGTAGAAAAGTTAATGAAGATGAGCAGAAAGAAAAAAATACACACCATCCAAGCACCCAGCAAATGACCATATTGTAGACATGTTTTCTTCTAATACTCTAGGTATTCATGTATACATATATGTACATATATACACATGCACACTTTTTTCTAAATGAAACCATGTTGACCTATAACCTTTTTTTTTTTACTTAACAAAATATTGGGAATGTCTGTTTTTAATATTCAGCTATTTCATAGTTTCCATTTTATGATTATACAGTAATTTAAGTAGCCAGCCTTCTCCTTTTAGACATATATGTTGTGCCAACTGTTGATTACAATTAAGTATTTCTGAAATGAACATTCTCATCCACACATTTTGGCGCTGCTTTTGTTTTCTTTCTATAACCCAGGACACTGCTGAGGTGTTTCTTTTTTTGGCCTTTAATTTCCTCAGTTTTAGTTCCTAGAAGTGTCAATGCTGGCTGTTAGGTCTACTGGTCTTTAAGGTTCTGATGCATGTGACTAAATTACCCTCCAGAAAAGTTCTACTAACTTAAGTCTTTCCCACTCTGGGACAGCTGAAGACTGGCCAGAGCTTTGCAGCTGCAATGATGTGCTTACCACCACCCTTATCCTTATCCAGCAACTTTTGCAATTAGCCTCTGACCTTGTTCCTAGGATTGTCTCCACTGGTGATTTGGGTTTGGGAATGGTACCTGTGGGTGCACCTGGAGGCGTGTTTAGACACTAGCTGAAATCACTTTGGTCTTTCTAGCAAACCTCAGCCAACGGGCTCCACTCACAAAGGGTCAGCTTCCAGGAGCAGATTTTAGCTCAGGGCCTCTTAAAGTTCAGGGCAATAATGGAGTAAAACAAACACGGCTGAAAACCAGAAGATACATGAGTTTAAGAAGATAAATGGATAGCTACCCACATAGGAGAAATAAATAAATAAATAAGGTGAGAGTCCTTCTTACAACCACGGATACCTTTTTTCCTTTCCTTTTCTTTCCTTTCCTTTCTCCTTTCCTCTTTTTTCCTTTCCTTTCGTTTTTCCTTTCCTTTCTGACAGCGTCTCACTCTGTTGCCCATGCTTGAGTCCAGTTATCTGATCATGGCTCACTGCAGCCTCAATCCCCTAGGCTCAAGCAGTCCTCCACTTCAGCATCCCAAGTAGCTGGGATTACAAGTATGTGCCACCACACCTGGCTACTATTTTCAAATTTATTTTTTGTAGAGATGAGGTCTCACTATGTTGCCTAGTTTGATCTCAAACTCCTGGAATCAAGCAATCTTCCTACCTTGGCCTCCCAAAGTGCTCAGATTACAGACATGAGCCTCTGTGCCCAGCCAATACCTTTTATTTTCTAAATGAGCATTGTTAAATTGAGGGAGAGGTTGCTGAGGGATGATATGATGGATTGCACTTGATTTGACATGTGCTGACTAAGGCCTATGCATGCCTAGCATTTTTTTAGTCATGGAATGAACCTTACTCGGGTTCAGATTCTAGTCCTGCCACTTCTTATGTCCTTGAGCAAGTGCCTTCACTTATCTGAGCCTCACGTTCCTCGTCCATAGTTATTCCAATTGCACTGGATTTCAGTGAGTAGAAATTAAGTATTTAGGCTGGGCGCAGTGACCCACACCTGTAATCCCAGCACTTTGGGAGGCCAAGGCACATGGATCGCTTGAGCTCAGGATTTTGAGACCAGCCTGGGCAACCTGGCAAAACCCTGTCTCTACAAAAAAATATATGTTAGCTGAGCATGGTGGCTCCACCTGTGGTCCCAACTACTTAGGAGGGTAAGATAAAAGGATTGCTTGAGCTCCAGAGGCAGAAGTTGCAGTGAGCCGAGATCATGCCACTGCACTGCAGCCTGGGCAACAGAGCGAGATCCTGTCCTAAAAAAAAAAAAGGAAGGAAGAAATCAAGTATTTAAAGCACCTAAGGACATCCCCCAGCCCCATGGTAGTGCTCAGCAAGTGTTTGGTGAATGAATGGATTTGTTCTCTAAGCTTACTTAGAGTTTAGTTTGCTTTCAGATGTGGTTCTGCTTGCTCATTGTACTTATCACTATATGAAATTGTATTGTTTAAAACGTTTCAAATTTGCCGCATATTGTCTGTTTCTCCATCAGCACAAAGCATCCTCAGGAGGAGAGTGGGTTCCCAGTGTCTGAAACAGTGCCTAGCACACAGAAGATGGTGAATCAATATTTGTGATTATTGCTCGCTCACATCCTGTCCAGCCACCCAGTCTTGTTACCAAGAGGCTGTTCAGCACAGGACACTTATCACACCATTTGTTGACCCTCCTCCCCTACTTCCCCGTCTTCCATTTATCACACCATTTGTTGACCTGTGCTTATTTCCAGCCATCCTCCGTTACCTGAAGAACGATGGGAAGATCCATTTGGTGGTTTTCAACAACCTGCAGCTGGCGGATGGCAGGCGGCACAGGATCCTCCTGAGGCTGAGCAATTTGCAGCGAGGGGCCGGCGCCATAGAGCTCTACCTGGACTGCACCCAGGTGGATTCCATTCACAATCTCCCCAGGGCCTTTGCTGGCCTCTCCCAGAGTCCTGGAGCCATTGAATTGAGGACTTTCCAGAGGAGGCCACAGGTAGGAACCCACAAACCAGTCTCGGAAGTGGAAAAATGGGCTGCCAGTGCCTGGGGAGTGCAGAGGAGTGTGCTGAGAAATTCTTGCCACAGGTCAGTGGGTCTAAAGCCAGCTGCATATCAGTCACCTGGGGATCTTGAAAAACTGCTGGGGGCTGCCCCTAAGACAAATTGAATCGGAATCTGTCGGGTGGCACCTAGGCATCGGCATATTTTTAAAACACCGATTCTAATGTGATGCCAAAATTCAGAGCTTGTGCTTTCAGTGATAAACAAGCTCTGTAGAGACTGAATACAATTGTAAAGTTGGAAAAGAAAAGCAAAAATAAAAATCACTACCTCGGGGTGATGACATTATCCATTTTCAATTTTCTACAGTGAAAATAAAAATGAATGATTAGAAACTGCAGCTTTCAGAATGGCATTTTCACAGGTTTTGTCAGAACATGCACTAACAAAAGGGAACTTAGCTTAGCTCCATTTGGTCTTAACAGAAGATACCATTACCTCTGTCTTCTGCTTTACTCCATGTTGATGGTATTTTTATTATTCTGTCATTGCACCTGCTGTAGAAATTGCCACATTCATTTCTTTTAGAATTTTGTGCTAGGCAGTGCTTTGTTTTTATAAAGAACTAGTATTCTTTGTCCTTAATAACTGGCTAAAGTTCCTGAATTTCATCCGATATATAAGCCAATGTCAAAATCAGTAACTGCGTTCATCTGTTATGGCCCATAATATTTTTGTCTGCGACCTCTCAATCCTCATTTTCCACTTCCATTTGTAATTCATTATATTAATATATGCTTTAGTTGCAAGCTACTCTGAGTCCTTTGTACAGAGAAGCAGAGTGTAAGCAATAATTTCCATTGCAAGTAGGAATGCTGTGCAGTTTTAGACAGCAATATCAAAACTATGAATCTGATCCTAGAAGTTATGCACTTGAACAACAGGAAGCATTTTTAACCAAAAATTCCGAGAAAGCTAAAAATGAAAGATTTTGGGGTTTTTTTTGTTTTTCAGTCATAGAGAGATTTTAACAGTGAAAAAATTAATAGAAAGATATGCTAAGCTTTATTTCTGAATCTCCAAAGTAGCCCAAGTAATCAGAATGACAGTAAGAAATTATGTCACTGCTCATTTCAGAAATTAGTGTCCACTACCAAATAAGTCAATGTTTGAAAGTCAGGACTCAGCCATGACAAAATCATCAGAAACTGTACTCATTGGATTTTTTTTTTTTCTTTGAGACGGAGTCTTGCTCTGTCTCCGGCTGGAGTGCAGTTGGCATGATCTCAGCTCACTGTAACCTCCGCCTGCTGGGCTAAAGCGATTCTCCTGCCTCAGCCTCCCAAGTAGTTGGGACTACAAGCATGTGACACCACACCCAGCTAATTTTTGTATTTTTAGTAGAGATGGGGTTTCACCATGTTGGCCAGGATGGTCTCGATCTCTTGACCTCGTGACCCACCCACCTCAGCCTCTCAGAAGCTCTACCTCCTCAGACCATCAGTAGTGATCACAGTGGCTTAATCTCATAGTCACCTACTCACTCATTCAGTCTACAAATAGGCACATTCTAGGCATTAGTGCTACTATGGTGAGCAAAGCCAGTCATCGTCCTGACTCTGTGGAGCTTATAGCCTGATTTCCAACACAATATGTGCAAATAGTACCTGTTGCCTAAATCTTAGCTAAATCAAGAAACAGAATTTCTCTGAAAATCCTTAGTTGTGCTCATTTCTAAAATGAAGATGATGACTTTACTTTGGCAGTTAACATAAACATTTTGTTGTATATAGATGTAATAAAAGTTATTGCAAGCAGAATTCACAAGAAAAAGCAGCAAGAAAATGGACTTTTTGACTAACAATAATTAGTATCAACCCATATTGTAAAAATATGATGCCAACTATGTAATGATCATAAAATATATCATTTATTCATTCTCATAGCCCAAAGAAATTAGAGGCTTTGCTAGAACATTGAGCCAAGACATCCAAAAAAGAATACTGTTTAAAATTGGGATTAACACCTTATTTATTACAATCCAAATTCCATAAACATATTCCAGACAATTCTTAAGAGGCTCCTGCCACAAAATAACTCCTCTACCATGTAGGAAAAGAGCCTTTCCTTTTCTCAGCCCTCTTGGTGAACTCTCAAGCCAAGTTGGATGCCAGCATTTTCCTAAGCTACTGGCTACTTACATATTCACTTCAGTCAAAAAGATAGGGCTGGCAGGCTTTAGGAAAGAATGTGATCCTACAAAATTATGTAAGATGTCAGAGGGTCCAAGTATACAGGACTACTTGATTATGAAAATTGCGTGAGTAGGCAAGCACATTGGCTTTTGAACAGTGTCAGCAATCTGTGGTACGAATGTGATTTCTTCCAGGACTTCTTGGAAGAGCTGAAGCTGGTGGTGAGAGGCTCGCTGTTCCAGGTCGCCAGCCTGCAAGACTGCTTCCTGCAGCAGAGTGAGCCACTGGCCGCCACAGGCACAGGTGTGGGCTTTTGGGCAGTTTGCACAACTTCACCAACACAAACTCTGAAAACCCTGAATAGGCCGGGTCCCATCACCGAAAAGTGGGGCTCTCCACAGAGCAGCCCAACACAACAGTTCTACAGAAATCGGGCTCTTGAACAAAATCCGGGGCAAGGAATATTTTCATTATACTTTTATTTTTATAAGTCACATGAATTTAGACTTAGTCAGTGGCATCATTATCATTCTTTTAGCTGAATTAAAGAAATTACCCAAATTCAAATATTCTGGGTTTTTGAATCATCTTGTCACAATGATTTCCTGGGGGATCATTTGGTTTTGAGTCACTTAGAAATGACCATCACTGGCTGAAAACTCCTTGCCTTTTGCTGTTCCTACAGGGGACTTTAACCGGCAGTTCTTGGGTCAAATGGCACAATTAAACCAACTACTGGGAGAAGTGAAGGACCTTCTGAGACAGCAGGTAACAAGTGAGGCATATCATCCGAAAAGCCCTGGTCTTCTCAGAACAGGTCCCCATAAGCTAGTGGAGCTGCAGGCCTGCCCAGGCACCAAGGCAGCCTCTGAGCCAGACCTCCCGGGGCCCATGCAGCCCCCCACACCGGGGCTCCTCTGGTAGGTCTCTGGAAATGGGGGCCAAGCTCGTGATGAACACACCATGGCTCTAAGCAGAGCGGGAGCCATCAAGGGCCCCTAACACTACTATAAAGAGTGTTACATAGAAAGCTCCACATGGATTCTTTCATTCCTGGATGATACCAGGCACTGCTTTTCAATCCTTTTCTCCCCTTCTCATTTCTAAAGGTTAAGGAGACATCATTTTTGCGAAACACCATAGCCGAATGCCAGGCTTGCGGTAAGTGCTTTTCCAGTTACGGGCTCGCTGAGTGGGATGATGCAGGCTGATGAAAGGCCTGCGGTGAGGCTGCATCGACCACAGTTTCTGAAGGTTTACCACATAGTTGGAGGGGAGGGAGGAAAAGTTCAACAGGAAACCAAATTTTGTTTTGCCTTCTTTGTATCTTCCTGGCGGTGAATAAGCCTGTGGATCATTGCTTTTCTGTAGGTCCTCTCAGGTTTCAGTCTCCAACCCCAAGCACAGTGGTACCCCCGGCACCCCCTGCACCGCCAACACGCCCACCACGTCGGTGTGACTCCAACCCGTGTTTCCGAGGTGTCCAGTGTACCGACAGCAGAGAGGGCTTTCAGTGTGGGCCCTGCCCCGAGGGCTACACAGGAAATGGGATCACCTGTATTGATATTGATGAGGTAAAAGTTCACTTAGACAGGTAGGGGCTCCCTAAATATCTTCCTCACCCTGCAGGTTTTTGGAAAAAGAAGCCACCCTGATGATTAAGGGACAACGTGGGCATCCTCCAGGGTCCATTGAAACCACTTACTTGGAGACCCTGAGACCAGGGATGGTGGAAGGAGATATGACCCAAGGTTATGGCTGCATTTGTCATTTTTCCTCCATTTCCAACTCTTCTACTGGTCCATTTGCTGCAGTGCTGAAGTTTCTGCTTTATCCTCTGACATCGGCATCGGTTATTTCTCTTAAGCAGCCTGTGGTACAATTTTGTTTTTCCCCCACTTTTGCAAATGTGGAAGGGGAGGATTTTTGTAAGGGTATATTTCAGGAGTTGCCATCAGTTTCTTCAGCCTTCCTAAAATAAAGGAGCAGAGGGGAATCTCACACTAACAAGGGGGAGGTGCTGTAACATGAGTAACTGAATGTGCTCGGGGAGGGGCCCAGAGGAGGCACATCCAGCAAATACCAGCCGTTTGACCAGCTGGCAGAGCCACAGAAGAGAAGGCTTCAAGAACATGGTTAGGCAGGCCAGTCCCAGTGGCTCAAGCCTGCATTCCCAACACTTTGGGAGGCCAAGGCAGGAGGATCACATGAGCTCAGGAGTTCAAGACCAGCTTGGGAAAGAAGACAAACGCCTATCTCTACAAAAAATATAATTACCTGGGCATGGTGGCGCATACCTATGGTCCCAGCTACTCTGGATGATGAAGTACAAGGATTGGCCTGAGGCAGGAAGTTGAGGCTGCAGTGAGCCATGATCACACCACTGCACTCCAGCCTGGGCAAGACCCTGTCTCAAAAACAAAACAAAGAAACAAAAAAAACATGGTTAGGCAATTACCAGTCCAGTCACAAAGTAATGTTCATAGCAGGTAGCAAGGCTGCCAAAATATGCCTTAAATGTGCCTTTCTCCTCTTACCCAGCCAGAGGAAGGCTGAAAGGAGAAGCACAGGGGAGAGACAGTTAGGGATCTTAGGCACACACTGGCTCCCTGGGGCTCCTGCAGGCCCCTAGTAACCTTAGTAACACTCAGCTCATTATCTTCCCTACTAGTAAGCAATTAAGGTGGTCTCTATTCATCCCTCAATTGGAGAAACATCTGCAGACGTTTCACTGAACTGCATCTGGTTTTTATCTGTGAGCTGGAATTTTCCTGTTTCTGAAAGGGCAGGAAGTGGTCATGTTTTTTACATTAGTTGAAGTGGCTTAAAAAAAAAAAAAAAAAGAACAGAACCAATCTCCAAGATTCCTAGAGCCTTGGTTAGCATGAACTTGACAGGACATGGAGGCAGGCACAGGCCCTGAGGGATCATGTGCTACTGAAGAGGCAGCGGCCCTGGCTTTGCCTTCCTGAGGTCTTTCTGATTGAGTTGTTGGTTTGCTGATGCTTTTGGAGTCATCTAGCAGCAGCTAAGTGGTCCAGGGACACAGTCCTTTCACAGAGATTTGCAAATTCCATGTCAGAATATCAGGGAGCTTATTACGTGGAGAGGTAGGCTGGTTGATCCAAGGACCATTTCAACTTGGATGTGCCATTATGCTACAATACAGCATAGCCCACTAGAAAGCAGCCTCAGATTGTGTGGTCAGGGATTCGGTGGGTAACTGGAGTTGGAAGCCTTTATTTCCTTTTATTAGTTTTTCCACCAAAAGATAGACAATTAAATGACTAAACAAGCATGTACAAATAGGTGAAGAGAAGTTTGAGAGTGTTTTCTCGGTGTGGCTAAAGACTCTGAACCTTTTTGTCTCCAGTGCAAATACTATCCCTGCTACCTGGGCGTGCGCTGTGTGAATTTGTCTCCTGGCTTCAGATGTGATGCCTGCCCAGTGGGCTTCACAGGGCCCATGGTGCAGGGTGTTGGGATCAGTTTCGCCAAGTCAAACAAGCAGGTAGGCTGAAGTCATGGTTTCTATTCATGTTTCATGAATAACATGGACAGCTGTGGTTGGTTCTCCCCTCTTTGGTATAACCTGTTACCTCCTTGAGCGGCCAAGGCCATGTGGAATGTCATGGTGTAAAACAGCAAATGAGGAAGTTTTTCAACCATTTCCAAGTGTTTACATTTATAAAATCTAGAAAGGAGGAAGCTTTTAATTTGGGATAATAGAGTATCACTAGAAAAGCAGTAAGTGGGGTAATACTGGCTACTGGCATAACTTCAGTCTTATTTTCTTGATAGCCATTGAACATTTCGTCCTGCAGAATAAGTGGAGAACCAGGGAAACAAACGTTTTGAAAAATTAGGTCACTTTTGTAGAGTCATTGCTGCCAGTCCGAGGCTGTCTCAGAGATGAGGGGATTTTACGAGTAGAAATAATCCCTGGAGGCAGCCTCCCCCTTTTCTTATATAAGCTATAAATTGCCATAAAGCACTTGAGTACTTCATGACAGTCTCCGTTTATTTCCAAATGTTCTACTATATCCTGGTCATTATTTAACTGACTGACTGTGAAATTCTTTTTGATGTTTTTAGCCCTTAAAAATGGTTGGTCTATAAATATATTTTACTACCTTAGGGAAATTATTAGCTTTGAAGAAGGGCAGGGGTTTATTATTTCCTAGGTGCCTATCAAAATGTTCTAAAGGGCATGATTTTTTAGGCTAGGAAATGGAGGCGAGCTAGACATACAGGAATGACAAGAAGCTATGAGAGTCCCCTAAAAATGAACTCTCTAAGACCAAGCCCCTGGCTCCCTGGGCTCCTGCAGGCTCATGGTAACATTAGTTACACTCAACTCATTTACCTTCCCTACTAGTAAGCAATTAAGATGGTCACTAGTAAGGAAATAGACAAAATGAAATATAAGGTACTTGATGTAAGGTAGTAAGAAGCGCTTCTCAATAGATTTCCAGTAACATGGCAGACAGGACTGAAGTGGAAGGGAGCCACCTTGCTAAAATTTAACAGCAAATGTTACTGCATTCCAAAGTCAAAAAAAAGAAAAGAAAATGGTGCAGTGTCCAGAAACAATGAGAAAACTCAAAGCCAGAACTGTGACTAGAGCTGAGGCCACAGCAGATCCTGGGAGGTGGGAGCCAGCTCCAGATCCTAAGAATGGGGACCTGGCTTTTAACACCTAGGTAGAGTGGATGCAGCAATGTAGTCTGGGAACTTTGGGAAGGCCTAACACTCCTGCATAAGTCCAGGGCCCTCAAAGAACCACCCTGTCCATTACAAGGAGACAGAAAAACTTTACTAGCCCTAAGAAACAACAAAGAAGCTTGACTTCAGCTTTAAGAAATGGTTGACAAAAATGCAAATTGCCCACAACAAATCAAAGGACCACACTTGTAAGTTATGAGCTCTAAATCTGTGTTATACATATAATGCAGAAACACAAGCCAAAATATTAAAATAATAATCAGCCATGAAAAAATAAAATCCCCAGGGCCCTGACTCAAGTCAAAGGCACACCACTCTGTAAAGACATGCCAAAATTCAGGGCCAATAGAATGCCCACAGGCAAAATCTGGGCTACTGAAGATATGCTAATAAACAAAAATGGCAGTTCAAATAAAGAAACTACCACAAGGAACATGATAAATATAAAGTAAACATAAAAAGACAAAGAAATAAATACCATACTTAAAGAATAGGGCAATGCCCCATCTGCACCACATGGCAAAACCCCGTCTCTAAAACAAATACACATAAAAAAAAAATTAGCCAGGTGTGGTGACCATGTGCCTTGTGGTCCCAGCTACCTTGGGAGGTTGAGGTGGGAAGATCACCTGAGCCTGGGAGGTTGAGGCTGCAGTGAGCAGTGTGATTGCACCACTGCACTCCAGCCTGAGCAACAGAGCAAGACCCTGTCTCAACAACAACAACAACAACAAAGTTTAGGGCAATGTGAGAAAAACAGACAAATAAAACATTTATCAATGGAAAATCACTGACATTAACTCAATAGATGGGCAAAACAGATTAGACACTGCTTAGCAGAGAATCCATATTAGGCTAGGAGGAGAATCTAAAGAAATCATCTAGAACGCAGCACAGAGAAATAAAGATATGGAGTACATAAGAAGTTAGGAGTCAAAAGAAGATATTAATGAGAATATCCAATATCCATCCAATTGTAGTTCCAAAGAAAAAATAGAAAGCAGTTGGGGGAAGCTGAGAATGTTCCAGAAGAGAAGCTAAGAATCCTCAGATAGGAGAACTCCATAGAGTCCCAAGCAAGTTAAAAAAAAAAAAAAAAAAAACTTTCCTAACCTAAAAGGTGGGGGAATAGATGAATAGAACAAGTTGTCTTTTCTGAATAACCTTCAGTACCATGAAAGCAATTCTCATTTGCAATTAGATTAAGTATGAACTGGTATAAATGCAGGGAGATGGCACAAATAACCCTCAGATTACCATTCTACCTGAAATTCTGCATCTTCACTTCACCCAAAGATAGCAAAACAAAGGAAATTTATTTGCATTTCTATTGAAGCAGCATGTCTCGCTAAACTTTCTTTGAACTTTTCTGCACTAGGTCTGCACTGACATTGATGAGTGTCGAAATGGAGTGTGCGTTCCCAACTCGATCTGCATTAATACTTTGGTAAGTATTTATCACAGCTGTTGTTAATCAAAGTAAAACCGGTTATTAAAACAAGGGTATGTTTATAGACCATAGCTTCAAAACACACATAGAACATGTGGGCATAATATATTTGATTGCCAGAATAAGGGCAAAAGTTTGTGCTGAAAAAGTGTTTAATATGAGTAATTGCATAAGTAATTTTTTACATAGGAATAATTTTGTAGGTGCTGAGTTTGTTCTTTATCTCCTATCAAAGTTGCAGTATTAGGCTATTAGATAACTATTTGTTGAAGAATTTATTACTCCTTGTATTTTAAAATTGTGAAGAGCTTGGTAGTTTATATTAACAGTTCAGTATTTTACTGGTGACTACACAGTTCCCAAATGGTATTCTTTATTTTCATAAAACTTTTCATTGTATTAAATTAAAATGCTTAGCCCTTAGGGATGCCTATAACTTAAGTATGGCTTTTATTTCTGAAAGTTCCTATCAAACTGTTTCCAAGAGGAAAGATGTAGCAGAGTAGACTATCAAGAAAAGAACTACTGATTCCGTGTCTGACTATTGGAAAGTTATCTAACCCCTAAGTTTCTTGTTTCCTTGTAAGTAAAAGCACTTTACATTTATCAAGTCACTTATTTTAATTATCACAACAACCTCATAAATGGGGATTATTACTACCCCCATTTTACAATTGAAGAAACTGAGGCACAGAAATATGACATCGTTAAGTCCAGACATGGTACTGTATGCCTGTAGTCCCAGCTCCTCAGGAGGCTAAGGCTGAAGGGTCATTTTGGTCCAAGAGTAGTTTGAGGCTACAGTGAAATATGATCACCACTGCACTCCAGTCTGGGTGACAGAGGGAGATCATTTCTCCAAAAAGAGAAAAAGAAATGTTGCGTATTTAGACCAAGATCACACATCTCATAAGACTTCCAGGTTGGCTACAGAGCCTGAGTTCTTTTCCACAATGCTATATTGCTTAGGAATAGATGGGGATTTATTGCTTCTTAGCTTTTACCAGGACAAAGTAGTCTGCAAGTAGATTTGTGAAACCTTGGTATAAAGGTAAGAACTGAGCCACCTAGAGAGAAAGAAAGTAGTAAATAGAACTCCAGGAAACTCCAAAAATGAAGGAGTAGGCCAAGGAAAAAGAGCAGAAGCCAGAAAAAGGAGCGAGCTGACAGCACAGCCAGGGAAGCTGAGTGTCACTGGAAAGCATGCTTTGGACTTGGCAATTAAGACGCTGTGAGTGACTGAAATCATTAAAATGTATACTTCAAATGGATGTCTTTTATGATCTGCAAATTTTATGTCAATAAAGCTGCATAAGTTGAAAAAGTTCTGAGGATCTAATGTACAGCATGGTGACTGTAGTTAACGGTATTATGCTATATATATGAAATCTGCTAAGAGAGCAGATCTTAAGTGTTCTCACTGAAAAAGAAAAAACAGGAAGGTAATTATGTGAGTTGATGGATGTGTTACTTAACTGACTATGGTAATCATTTCAAAATGTATACGTATATCACATCATCACATTACACACTTTATATCCAGTTTTGTCTATTATACATCAATAAAGCTGAAAATTTTAATTTGGGGGGTGTGTGTGTGTGTGTGTGCGCGCATGCGTGTGTGTGTGTGCGCGCACGTGTGCTAAAAAAAACCTGACCCCTGAAGTGTCATTGCAGTGGCACTGACAGCTCATTTGTCAGTTTCTCGGCCTACCTCATCAAAAATTCTCAATGCAGGCTACCAGCATTTCTCGGTGCACCCATTCCTTTGTCATTCCATTGTAAAAGAGCCGAATGAATAGCGAGGAAAAAAATTAACTTGCGTTTAAGCAGATTATCTCCCTGTCCCCAGAGTAAACTTCTCATACCATCTCCCAGGACTTCATTGGAACTTTTGGCCTCTCCCCCTCTGCCCTCCACAGTGACACAGGCAAGTCAGTGTCATTGGTTCACCGTCCAGCCTTCTTTCTTCACTTGTATTCCTTCTTTGTCTGAGTGGCCAGATGGAGCCTCCAGTGTGATGGTGTTTTCACCAACATTCATATGATCTTACATGTAAGCAGGGAGGCAGGCATGGGTCTAATGCCTAAATCCTGCCGGCAATGAGTACCTGTGTAAATATACACAGTAACCATACCTTTGCTCACAGCTTCCAGCTCAGCGTCTGATCTTTGTCTCTTGCAGGGATCTTACCGCTGTGGGCCTTGTAAGCCAGGGTATACTGGTGATCAGACAAGAGGATGCAAAACGGAAAGAAACTGCAGAAACCCAGAGCTGAACCCTTGCAGTGTGAATGCCCAGTGCATTGAGGAGAGGCAGGGGGATGTGACGTGTGTGGTAAGTTGTTTTTTGGCTTCCTCCATCATTTTTCCTCTTCATTCTAAACACCACCTCTCTCCAGTTTCTACGTGCTTCCAGGTAAAAGTACTCCAAAATGAAAGCATCGCAATCAGAATGAGCACACAGCATAATAGGAACAGGGTACACCGAGTTTGTGAGGAGCAGCCCGACATCCATCTAGCCATCAGCTGCCTTTTCTCTCCCTCTTGACTCTGGGGCAACACTGTCCACTTGGGCACCTGGATGCCAAAGCCCCCAGTGGAGCCCCAGCTCCCAAGCCTCTTCTGTGGAAAGGTCCAGAAGCCAGCAGCAGGGAGGTGAAGGAACCTTCTTCTCCCCTTTCCTTCTTCTGCCCCGTCTACCTGCTTGTATAATGACAAGCATACCTGCTGTCATTTCTAACTGTCCTCACTCTTACGACTTCTGGGGTCTGTTTGCCCCAATGATCCTGGGGTGGGGAAGGCACCATGGAGAGGTGAGGGCTGTCATAGGCCCTCAGGAAGAAACCTCCCATTTCCTAACAGGTGACTGGAAAGGGCCAGAGGCTGCCATGCTCTATGTCTACCTCCACTCCAATCAGAGACAGCTCCGTGAATGGTCACGCCTCCTGTGCAGTCTCCAGCCCTGGAGCTGGTCTGGGGAGGGGAGGCTGGGAAGAGAGTAGAGCAGTCATGTCAGGGCCTGACATGGGTCTCATGCTGGGCTTGTGGTGGGCCCTTTGTGAAAGAGAAGGCGTGCTCTTGCCATCCATTCCCAAATCCAAGGATCCAGAGTCCTCAGCCTGCCATCCATTCCCAACTCCAAGGATCCAGAATCCTGGGGATGCTAGGCACTGAAAAATCAGCAGACTTCAGCTGCCCTTCTCCTCCGTACTTCCCAGGGCACCAGGCCCTTGGCAGGGGGCCCCTCAGACTCTGGATTCATTGGTTCACAGTGATCACCCCTGAGCAGCAAGACGGATTCTCTGAGCCCTTTTCCATCTTTTTAATCTCAAAGCTATATTTCTTTATCTTTTTTTTTTTTTGAGATGGAGTCTGGTTCTGTCTTCCAAGCTGGAGTGCAGTGGTGCTATCTCAGCTCACTGTAACCTCTGCCTCCTGGGTTCAAGCGATTCTTCTGCCTCAGCCTCCTGAGTAGCTGGGACTACAGGCGCCCATCACTATACCCAGCTAATTTTTTTTTTTTGTATTTTTAGTAGAGAGGGGTTTCACCATATTGGCCAGGCTGGTCTCAAACTCCTGACCTTGTGGTCCACCTGCCTTGGCCTCCCAACGTGCTGGGATTACAGGCCTGAGCCACCACACCCAGCATGCTTCTTTATCCTTATGCATGCACAATTTTCCATAATAAGCCTACCACTTTTCAAATAGAAAATCTAAGAATCAAAAATGAGTTAAATAAATCAATATTAAAAAGTCAGTCCTCCCTGGCAATACAGATATTCTGTAACAAGGTCAGGATGGAGGAATGTGCTGTATTGGAGGGGAAATGGCCCCAGCAAGCTCCTGAATTCCTCGTGGTTGGGCTTGTTTATTACCAAAAAGCAGTCACTGAGAAGCAAGTGTAGATCTCTGTTTAAATCCTCATTTTCTGTGAACAAATTGACGACTCCACTGGGATGCTGGGTGATGGGGCTCTTAATATGTTTTTGAATTTGTAATAAGGCACAACGACAGATGGTAAAGGATTAATAAACTTGGTGTGACTACTAAAATAATTGAATCTGCCAGAAAATGGCTCATTAAAAATGTATTTGTTCCTAGAGGACATTTTTTCCTCATTAAAGTGAGTCAAGGACCCACCCCATGGATCAGCCTTCCAGGCCTTCCAAAGGCCCTGCTGGGGCAAGTGAGCAGGAACCAGGAGCTCTGGAGGGTCTCTGTGGAATCCTGCCTCCTAAATCCTGGTTGCAGAGGGAGAGCGCAGATGATTGAGAACAGGCAGGCTGCAGCTGAGGAAGTCACTGGTCTGAAAGCTCCTTATTTTGGGTGGAGAGGCCAGGAAGTTTAACCTGCTCTCTGATTAATAAGTCTGATTTCCCTTGGCCCAGACTCTGCTCCTCAGACTCTCTCCCTCCTCCCTCCTTTACCTCTGGTTTCAGGTCAGCTTTCCCTCCCTCGGTTTCCAGTTTCCTGGGACTTTCTGGGTCCCCTCCTCCTGTCTCCCTTCTGCTGCCTGCTCTGCCCATTCCTGGAAGCGAGAGTGGGAGGGAGAGTTTTCTCTCTGCATCTCCCTTGACATCTTTTGAATAGGGAACCATTAAACAGTTTCTAAACCCCACCCAACAAAGCTGTGTGACTCTGGGCCCTCCAGCTGGGAACCAGCAAAGGAGCAGAGGCCCTTGTCAGCCACCAGCTCCCTGCCAAGCTCAGCTTTCCAGGCCTCTGATAAGCTTTCCCTTCACAGTGTGGAGTCGGTTGGGCTGGCGATGGCTATGTCTGTGGCAAGGATGTGGACATCGACAGTTACCCTGACGAAGAACTGCCATGCTCTGCCAGGAACTGCAAGAAGGTAAGGGGTGTGGGGCGGCAGTAGGCACACATACACTGTGGCTTCCCAAAGTCCTATCTTCTGTGGATCTAAATTAAAATTGCATTTGTAAAGCAGCTGCATCTCAGATTAAATGAAACAGCCACCAACAATGAAGCCACAGTGTCTTGAGGTCCGAAATGGTTACTGATTTAACACAAATGCAGGATGTCACTCAGAGCTGTGTTTTCCCCCTTAGGACAACTGCAAGTATGTGCCAAATTCTGGCCAAGAAGATGCAGACAGAGATGGCATTGGCGATGCTTGTGACGAGGATGCTGATGGAGACGGGATCCTGAATGAGCAGGTACCTGTTCGCAGGGAGGGCCTGTGAATTGCCATGCACAGGGATGATGGGAGAAAGCCTGTGAAGTCAACTGTTTCTATGAATCATCCCAAATGTTAATTTCCATGCCTGCATGCCATAGCACTGCAGCTTTTTACCCTGTAAGATTCACAAGTGTTTGACATATCAAACTGACAAACTTGAGCCACCAGAGTTCTCACACTTCATAACAGTGGGGGAAGTGGATTTACTTAAAGTCTGAGTGATGTTCCATCATTTCATCATGTAGGATAACTGTGTCCTGATTCACAATGTGGACCAAAGGAACAGCGACAAAGATATCTTTGGGGACGCCTGTGATAACTGCGTGAGTGTCTTAAATAACGACCAGAAAGACACAGATGGGGACGGAAGAGGAGATGCCTGTGACGATGACATGGATGGAGATGGTAGATTTGTCTTGCTTTTGTCTTTTATTTGAGATTCATCTGACCTTGTTCCATTGTTCTCTCTCAAGAGTAGGAACAGAATAAGGGACTTGGGGACTTCCAGCTGTGGGTGGCTCATTGTGGATTGCATCTGTGGAGGGCCCAAGGTGGACTTGTGTCTGTGGAAGGAGACTCCACAGCCCACTCCACTATGTAATGGCTCTGGATGTTTCCAGGACCCTGTATCATTGCCAGAAACTTTGTAGGACCCCTTCAAGCAGTGTCTTGCCAGGCTGTGTCTTTGTGGGGCATCTCCCTTCCCATTTATACTTCTCCCTACTCTCCACCATCCTTTCTACATGTGAGAGACCTAGAAATAGAGAACTGAATGAGAAGGCTTTGAGCAGGTCACAGACTATGCATCACAGGCTATAACATCCCATTGTGGGCCCTTGAAGGAAAATCCTTTTCGAAAAAAACACCTGCATACACATACACACAACACACACACACAACACTCCAGAACATGCACACCCCTAAAACATGACCTCACCTTCTGCAAGCCTAATCGATGACCCAGATCCAGTGGTGTGCTGCTAAACAAACCACAGAAAGCCCTGGTTCATAGCGTTTGCCAGTTTCCATGATGTAACTCCATACTGTCATCATTGCTGATTTCAGGCTACCAATGTGACATCATCAAACACAGAACTGAAAAGAGAGGGACACAATGGACCTGGCTCCAGCACAACACTGCCTAGAGCCCTAGGGTCTCAGCCATAGCTCAGATACCCACGAGATCCTCCCTCTCCAGGGTCAGCCCATACAGCCATCATGACACCTCCCCTGGCTGCTGTCATAGCCCTTGACATCTTGGGCAGATTAGAATTCAGTGAATAAATGCCTCTGAGAGCTGTTCATTTTTAAGTCTCCCAGAATCCATCCTTTGAAGCTGCCTCCAGATAACTGCTGAAAAGGGTAGTTTCTATGTGACAATGGCCCAGGCCAAAGCAACTCACCACATGCCTGATCTCTACAGCACCTAGAAGTCAGTGACATTCCCCTGACTCAAGGTATCATTTCTTTCTCACAGGAATAAAAAACATTTTGGACAATTGCCCAAGATTTCCCAATCGTGACCAACGGGATGAGGATGGTGATGGTGTGGGGGATGCCTGTGACAGCTGTCCTGATGTCAGCAACCCTAACCAGGTTAGTAGGATACTGGGGAATTCAGACTCCAGGCTGAATCCCTCTGTGCAGAGACTCATTTAAGACGGGTGTCTAGAGAAACAGCAGAGCTTCTTAGCTGTTGCCACTTACCTAACAAAGCAGAGGTGGAGAAATGACACACTGTGGGCCCGATGGTGGGATGAACACCACAAAAAATACGAAGCCCTTGGGACTATCTCCCAGGCTGTCAGTTGCCTACGAGGTTAGTAATATGAGCTTAATGATGCCCGATATGAGTTTTTTTCCTGCAGAAAGGTAAATGGAACATGGAAATTAACCATTTGGAGTCTTGTGTCCATTTAGTCCCCAAACCCCTACACAGCTATGTATGGACATTTCAGATTAAGTTCAGCCGGTGATGTGTTGCATTTCCCTTCTCACGCCTCCTCCCCATCTGGATAATTGGGTATGATGTGTCATTTATTTTTAAAACCCTGAGAGAGGGGAGTCATGGTTGCCCTCTGTGACTCACTCACCATTCTGGCCAAATTTCAAATTGCAGAAGCAAAGCAAACTCAACTTGCCTACTCTCCATGCCTGCGGCTGGCTCCCTCTGACCCACGCCAAGGTTCCACGTGTCCACCTGCCACCATGCTACCCCAGCGCCCCTTTCCAATCAGCTCATCTGGTGTGTAGGCAGCCCATCCATGTAGCCTGATATTTTAGAAGGCTTTTTTGAAAATTCAACATTGTGCCTACACCAATATGGTGTTGTCCTTTTGCAGTTTTGCACCACCCCAGTTCCAGAGAAATAATTCCCCAAATCCAATGATGATGGGTGAGGTCTGCCTTCTCTGGAGCATTCTGGACTTGCAGGCCCAGAGATAAATAACATGTTCTGTTCTCTTTGCAGTCTGATGTGGATAATGACCTGGTTGGGGACTCCTGTGACACCAATCAGGACAGGTATGGCTTGTCTCCCAACTGCAGAGAGCCGGATGCAAACATCCAGAGAGGGTTTTACATTTCAGAACTTCCTGATACTCCATTCCTTGGGATCTCTCTGGGGGACTGGGCGGCTGGTGGAATAATAACCCTGCTTCCGATCAGGGTTACCATGAGAATTCTCCCTGAAAGTTCTGTATCTGGCAGAACAGTGTCAGAATAGGTCACTAGGCATTCCAGCAAGTGATATCTATTACAGGAGAGGTAATATAGCATCATGCTTCACAGATGGGCTCTGGATTATGAGCTAGACATAAATCTCAGCTCGCTCTCTTACATGCCAGCTAACCTTAGGCAAATTACCTAATACTTCTGTGCCTCAATTCTCTCATCTGGAAAATGAGGATGACACTAGATCTAGCTGATAGGACCGTTGTAAAGATTGAGTTGATCCATGGAAAGTGCTTCTTATGCTTTCTGTTATATACATAGCACTCAACAGATATTAGCTCTCTTATTTTTATATTCTTTCAGCTCAGGAAAACTTCACCATCATCCCAAAATAGAAGGCTGTCGGTTTGCTGAGGGATTGCTATTATTTCATTGTCCTTGAAATTGTTTTTTAATTCAGTTTCCCTTATTTAAATGGAAGTGCCCTGTGCAAGTGAGTTTTGTCAGCCCTCCTAGCTCAACACGATGGAGTCTTACATTAAGACTCAAGGCTGCATCAGCTGCCCAGATTCTCGAAGAGTATCACCAAAAACAGACAGGTGCCACTCAGCCCTAGAGGCACCTGCAACCCAAAGTTCTAAACTCTTTTGTCTCCTTAGGGAGTTCTCACACAGGCAGCCAGGACAGAGATAAAAGAGGGAAAGGATTCTAAAAGGCAAAGCCGGAAGACGCAACTTCTTTCCTGATACCTGTATCAGAGGTTGCCCTGTAGAAACCAGTTCTTGACCCAAACCTTACTCAAGAACAGCTTCTATGAAGCCACATTTTTTTTTTTTTTTTGAGATGGAGTCTTGCTCTGTCACCGAGGCTGGAGTGTAATTGGTGCAATCTCGGCTCACTGCAACCTCTACCTCTTGGCTTCAAGTGATTCTCATGCCTCAGCCTCCTGAGTAGCTGGAATTACAGGTGTGTGCCACTCTGCCTGGCTAATTTTTGTATTTTTAGTAGAGACAGGGTTTCACCATGTTGGCCAGACCAATCTTGAACTCCTGGCCTCAAGTAATCCACCTGCCTCTGCCTTCCAAAGTGTGCATCTCTTTCATTATGCTGTGTCCTTGCTGGAAAGTATATATAGTCATCCCTCAGTATCCTGGGGTATTGTTCCCAGGACACCCCTCTGCCCCCAGGATACCAAAATCCTTACTCAAGTCCCTTAAATAAAATGATGTAGTAACTGCATCTAACCTATACCCGTCTTCCAATATGCTTTTAAAATCTTCTCTAGATCACTTAATTCCTAATATAGTATAAATGCTACATAAATAGTTTTTATGCTGCATTGGTTTCTTATTTGTATTTTTTTATTTTGTTATTTTTTATTTTTCCAATCTTTTTAATCCTCAGTTGGTGGAATCTGCGGATACAGAACCACAGATTCAGAGAGCTACTGTTCTAGCTAAGTGAATGTAAGCATATTTCCCAATCTCTTGGCATCTCAACCTCCTCATCTGCAAAGAAGAGAGAAAGAAATGCATCAGGCAGGTTATGGTGAAAATTTAAGATAATGTAGGTAGAGCTCCTGGAACAGTGCTGGCCCTCAGGTGACACACAGAAAACAGGGGCCATGTTATTACTAATATCACAGTCGGAGGAAAGGCATGTCAGCAGCAGAGCCTGACATCAGATGTCTGTCTCCTTTTCCGAGGGGAAGGTGGGACTATCCTGACAACTGCCCTAAATGATGTGCATCAAGAATGTTCCTTGGTGCAGGTCATCTTGCACTCTGACTACTATCTACAGGAATTTCTAAAATATCCTATCCCACCAGCCTCTAGATATTTGCCCAAAACAGATGACTCATTCTGCTATGTTTTAATTCCCACAAAGGTGAACCTTGGAGAAGAGGACAGGAACTGCTTGTTTTTCATGTTTAGGGCTATATAACACGGCTGCTAATGGAAATAGCTTCGTCTTGTGTCTTATACAGCAGCCCTGCTGTGGGCAAAGGGATTCCGCTGTTTGAGCCACATCATCTGCTTGTCCAGGCTGGCCTCACTTTTGCTGGGCTCTTTCTGTCCCCCTGTGCCATCTGAAAAGTGTGGTCTAAGAGCATGGTCTTGTCCCTGGCTTGCCTCTCCAAGAGGGTGCACGGGCAGCCCCTGACCCAGGACAGGCTGCAGGTAGACCAGGGCAAAGGGAGTACTCACTCTCTTTCAGAGTAACCTTGAGAGGTCTCAGATTCCAGGAGACCTCAGGGAGGCAGGGCACACTCATCTTCAGGTGGCCTCTCAGCCTGGAAAATCAGGTGGACAGAGAGGGAGAATTCTGAGAAGTCTTTTAGACCAGCACTGAGCCTGGCCTACATACTCCCCTCAGGAAGGTGTGGCCCTTTTCGCTTTTCCTTCTCCCCATGGCGTTCAGGTCTGAATCCTCTTTGGATCTGCTAGCCAGGATTGTGAAGAGTAAATAACAGAAAACACTGTAGGGCTTCCTAAGAGTCAGTGCTTTTTCATATATTGAATTTTAGTATGCAAAATTCTGATGATTTTCATCATTTATTCTTCATAAATGTGGTAGGTGCTATTATTCTCATTTGACAGATGAGGACACAGCCATAGAGAGGTTGGGTGTCGTGCCTGAGGTCACACACTGGCCACTGGCTGAGCCAGGATTTACACTGAGGCTGTCTGGTTCCACTGCCTATCACTCTGTTCCCCTCACACATCCTCTGAGTGGAGTGTCATCTAGCAGTTCCCAGGGACCAATAGGAGCATCTGGTCACAATTCCTAGAAATAGACCCTTATCTTCTTGAGTAGGAAATGACTTGTTTGTTTCCAGAGGTTGAGGATGAGAAAATTGTCTGTGAGGCTCATAGGGCAGCCTTATCTAAGGGAATGACTCCAGTGGTTTGATTTTAAAAGTCAACCCCGGTTAAAAAACAAAAAACAGAACCCCTCAAGCACAGACTCTCCTTCCTGAGAATGGAGGCTTCCTGTTCCCTGCTGAACTGTGAGCTACATCACCTGTCCCTTCTCCCGCAGTGATGGAGATGGGCACCAGGACAGCACAGACAACTGCCCCACCATCATTAACAGTGCCCAGCTGGACACCGATAAGGATGGAATTGGTGACGAGTGTGATGATGATGATGACAATGATGGTATCCCAGACCTGGTGCCCCCTGGACCGGACAACTGCCGACTGGTCCCCAACCCAGCCCAGGAGGATAGCAACAGTAAGCCGGCTCAGCCCAGAGCTGCACAGCACCCCTGGGCTCCCTTTGGCCAGGCACGTGGGGGCACACCTCTCTCCAGGCACAGACATCCCCAGCTCCTATCAGCTGCTTCTCCACACCCAGCTTCTCTGCATAGCTGCAGCTTGTATGGACTGCAGACATCTAGCAGACATGAGTCTTCAGTCAGGACTGAGCTGCTTTGCATCTTCCTGAACAACCCTAGGATGCAGTCACACAGGGCAGGGAAGCAGCCACACTGTGGCTCAGTCCCCAAAGGGCTTGGAGAGCTGCTCCACCATCTTAACCTGTCACCTGCCACCGTCCCCTGGGAGTCCCAGAAAAGGAGCAGCATAGAGAGAATGGCACAGCAGAAATGGTGTATGCTGGGTTCACAAACACAGATGCCTGCAGGAGCCAGGCAGATAAGAAAATGTCTGCACCAAGCCAGACATGAGCCAGCAGGGGTGCTGGAGACTGCGGTGACCTGGAGAGGCTGTGCCCATCCACAGCAGTGCACATGCAAAAATACAGTGCCAGCACATGAGCTGAGCAAAACACACCTGCGGGCCACATTCAGTCTAGGGGCCACCAGAAGTTACAGTCTTAGAGATATTCTGGTAACAATGATAATTTCCCTGTTTTCCGCACATTGCAGCCCAAAAAGTGCTGTAGACATTTGCTTATGTCAGCTCAAGCTTAAGATCTACCAGTTGGTGAACCCAACTGTAGGTAATAAGAACTTCCTGGGGACAGAGTGGAGGGCAACTGTTCACACTGATCTTTCAAAAAGCTCTGGGAGGACTGACCTGGTCACGCAGTACAAGGACTCCAGGATGGGGCCTGGGACCAGCTCAGACATGACCCCAGGGCTGCTCTCTACACTGCTGGGAAATGATGGCCCTGGTAGCAGGAGCCTGGGCCCTCTGTTCCTCATGCAGCCCCTTTCCCTGCCCAGGAGTGGCGGTGGGTGTGAGTGCTATTGAGCTCCTGTCCTTTCTCCACCCCACTCAGGCGATGGGGTGGGAGACATCTGTGAGTCTGACTTTGACCAGGACCAGGTCATCGATCGGATTGACGTCTGCCCAGAGAACGCAGAGGTCACCCTGACCGACTTCAGGGCTTACCAGACCGTGGTCCTGGATCCCGAAGGGGATGCCCAGATCGATCCCAACTGGGTGGTCCTGAACCAGGTGAGTGTCACACGGATGGCAGGGGCTCAGCTTTGCCTCTCAACAGAGGCCCTTCTGATAGTGTAGGTCATATTTAGAGGGTACAGACAATGAGCCAGGCATTGTTCACATCCTCTTATTCCTCAATAGCCCTACGACAGACCAATTATACCCATTTTACCGAGGATGAAACAGTCTGCCACAGATTGAATGTTTGTAACAGCTTTAATAATGGTAGCACTGTGGTAAGTAGCTGAGATGACTGGAATTGGGACCCAGGCAGTCTGACCCTAGAACCCACACTTCTGATCTCTGCAGCAGACTGCCTCCTGCAAATCCTCCTCATTGTGTAACTATGAAAGGCAGGCACAGAGAGGCTCCATAGGTTTTTTCAGAGTCACAGAGCAATTCACGTTGATTAGAAGTATATGTTTTATGTTCCCCAGTTAAGGGCCCATTGAATCAACTTAAGTGACAGTCTTAGCAAACTTATTTCTATTAAGCTTTGAGCTTTTCTTAACCTTTACAAGCACGTGCTTTCTTTGAGCACATAATACATTAGAGCAACTGCTCAGATAATTAAATCTTTATATGGAGGCCAGATGTCACTGGCCACTCACTCATGATGCCTGAGGTTTTGAGCTTCCTCAAGGTTATTTGACCCTTTTCAAGACCGTTCTGAACTCCCACTACTCTCTCTGCAGGGCATGGAGATTGTGCAGACCATGAACAGTGATCCTGGCCTGGCAGTGGGTATGTCCAGGGCCTCGGTTACCACTCCCATAGAATTCTTCCAGCTACTGGTGTGGCTTGGCTACTTTTCTAATCTTATCTGATCCCTACAGGGTACACGGCTTTTAATGGAGTTGACTTCGAAGGGACCTTCCATGTCAATACCCAGACAGATGATGACTATGCAGGCTTTATCTTTGGCTACCAGGATAGCTCCAGCTTCTACGTGGTCATGTGGAAGCAGACGGAGCAGACGTACTGGCAAGCCACCCCATTCCGAGCAGTTGCAGAACCTGGCATTCAGCTCAAGGTATTGGTGGTTTGAAGTCATTCATCTCCCTTTCTTCTGGAACCTTCATGCTTTTTTAAAATGTTGTGTTCTCCCATATGGTACTTAATCTAAAAATTGATGCATTTATGCTCACGTTAGACTCAGGGAAGGCTAGAGCCCACCCAGGGCTTTGCCTTTATTCCTGTGCAGCAGCTACATTCTAACCTCTAATGGTGGGAATTCCAGCCCACGTGAGTTCATAGAGGGGAAGGCTGGAGTGCATCTTCAGGCACACTGTGTTGGAAACTGTCTAATAAGTTTCATCAGTGGGTCCAACTTTGTACAGGAGGGCTGAAGGGCTACCTCTGTCACTCGTGCTAGGACACAAGGCTGACTTAAGTAGCTAGATATCTGATGGGAGCCCTCACTGGGCAAATGCAGGGAACAGTGGATTTGCGGCAGGAACAACATGGGATGTGTAGTGGAATACTGGGCAAGGCTTAGTAGTAAAGCGTTGGGGTCACCTCCTTGAAATGACATTTACGTGTGTATGCTTTGTTCTGAATCCAAGGCAGCCAGACTGTAACCATGGCTGTAACCTGGATCAGCACTTCAGATCCAGGAAGCAGGAAGGGTGGGGTCTCTGTCCTATCCTAAAACCTTGTTCATGTCATTGTCCAGGCTGTGAAGTCTAAGACAGGTCCAGGGGAGCATCTCCGGAACTCCCTGTGGCACACGGGGGACACCAGCGACCAGGTCAGGCTGCTGTGGAAGGACTCCAGGAACGTGGGCTGGAAGGACAAGGTGTCCTACCGCTGGTTCCTACAGCACAGGCCGCAAGTGGGTTACATCAGGTAGGTGGGAGATCCGTCTCCTCACCTTGCTCTAGAAGCAAAGCGCACACTGTTCTGCATCCCAGAGCCTTATTCTGACCTAGGATAGTCGCCAAGGACATGCCAGGACTTTTGTGACTGCAGGATGGGGAACCCAGTAAAGAGATGGGGGAGAAGGCACTCAGGCTCAGACGGACCACCTGGACAGGATGGTAGGGCCAAGATGGGGATAGAAGGAGCAGAGCTGAAGGGAGGACCCAGCGTTGTGGGGTTGGTGCACGTGGATGGCTGTGCTCTTCTGCCATGCTCTACAGAGAAGCCTGCGGGTGGACATGCCAATGGGTAGGAGATAAGAGGTGTGTCCGGATCTGTTTTCCACACCCTCCCCTGTGATGCCTCTGGGCCCTGTGTAATCACTTACACATGCACATTTCACCCTGACAGTACTACGTCCCTTACAGTCTGTCTTCCTACTAGATCACAAACTCCCTGAGGGCAGCACTTGCATTATTTTATCTTGGTCTCCTCACTGCCCAGCACAAAGCTTGGCATCTCCTACACATGGCATGAACTGTGTAGGTTGTAATTTCTATGATTCCACTTTGGGACAGAAAAGGGGGCATTTCAAAATAGTTATTATAAAAAAGAGGCACTGGGATTAATAGGGCTGAGAACATGATCATGTTACTGTGAGGCAAAGAGAGTATGTGTCATGTAAGCCAAAGTAGTCTGTCCTGTTTCTTTATAGGAATTTTTTTTTTTTAAGAAAGTATTCTTGGGAGTTAGGAGGCTCAGGGCTGTATCTCTGAAATGTAGATAGTATTTTTCTTCATTTACTGAACTTGCAGATCAACATCCATCCTTGCCTACGTAGTATATTTAGGAAGGAGTACTGAGTGCATTCTCATCAGGCCAGGAAAGCAGCCTTGTGGAAAAAAGGGTGATGAGTGCAAATTCAGATTTTGTTTCTCTTTGTGACATTATATCAAATGACATCAAATGTCATCTTACTTTGCCTCAAGTAAGATGATCATGTTCTCAGCCCTAAGCCCAATGCCCCTTTTTTATAATAAATATTTTGAAATGTCCCCTTTTCCGTCCCAAAATGGAATCATAGAAATTACAGCCTACCTACTCACATAATCTTAAAATATCTGCCAGGCATGGTGGCTCATGCCTGTAATCCCAGGGCCCTTTTGGAGGCCGAGGCAGGCGGATCATGAGGTCAAGAGATCGAGACCATCCTGGCCAACATGGTGAAATCCTGTCTGTACTAAAAATAACTAACTGGGCATGGTGGTGGGCACCTGTAATCCCAGCTGTTCAAGAGGCTGAGGCAAGAGAATCACTTGAACCCAGGAGGCGGAGGTTGCACTCAGCCAAGATCACGCCACTGCACTCCAGCCTGGTGACAGAGCAAGACTCATCTCAAAAAAAGAAAAAGAAAATCAATCTGACCCCTAACAATATAATAGAAAAATAAGAATGATTTATAACAAAACAATTTAAATACTTGGTCACAGCCACACCAGAAGACAAAATGAAATAGACACTTGCACCCATACCTAGAATCACCGTAAAGGTGACATTCTAACACAGACTGTTGTATCAGTGACTCAAAGGTTACACTGCTGTTGCTGACAGTGATTTGAATTTCTCAAATGGTGAACATTTTAGAATGTTAATTTTCAAACAAAACAAAGTACTCAGTAGTTTTCTCAATTTACTCTAGAAAATATATTAAAATTTGTGCAAAAAAATGAAAGGGAGCCAGGTTCTAGGCCCTGATAGTTTTAACAGACTCTGCACCTACCCAAGTGTCTAAGGAACATTCCAGTAGTGTATGGAACACAGGATAGGTTTTGATTGTTCTCTCCAGGGCGTTGCACGCTATCCAGCATCCCTGGCTTCCATCACTCAGTGCCACTCTGACAACCCAAAGCTTCCCGGCACATTTCTTCACCTCTACTTAGGGAGTGCTTCTCTTGTTGCGAATCATTGCTCTGAGATTCTACCAAAAGATATAAATCAGATCAAAGGAAAAGCAGAAGTTTTTAAGCATGATAGCTAGACAAGGTAACTCACATGACAAGACATCAAACTTTCTCATTCATGACATCAGATTTGGTTTTTTTTTTTTTTTTTTAACTCAAGTTTGATAGTGTCCCCAACATCATGTTAGGCTTGTGAGAGAAGTTGGGAAGAACCAACCACCCCCAACCCCCACCACACGCACACACACGATCCCTTCCCCCAGGGACTTTCAGTCTAGTAAGTAAGGGGGAACAGCTACAGCACAATCCAGGTCAGCAAGAACTGGAGCCTAAAACAGAGTAGGCGGGGCATGGTGGCTCATGCCTGTAATCCCAGCACTTTGGGAGGCTGAGGCAAGTGGATCACGAGGTCAGGAGTTCAAGATCAGCCTGACCAACATGGTGAAACCCTATCTCTGCTAAAATTACAAACAATTAGCTGGGCGTGGTGGCATGCTCCTGTGATCCCAGCTACTTGGGAGGCTGAAGCAGGAGAATCGCTTGAACCCAAGAGGTGGAGGTTGCAGTGAGCCAAGATGGTACTGCTGCTCTCCAGCCTGGTGACAGAGGGAGACTCTGTCTTCAAAAAAACAAAACAAAAACAGTAAAGATGCAGGTGTATAAGAAGTGGGACCCCTGGGCCTCACAGTGGGTACTTTACCCCGGGTTGGAGTTCATGGAGATCCCTCCGGCTGTGTTGTCCACAGGGTGCAATTTTATGAAGGCTCTGAGTTGGTGGCCGACTCTGGAGTCACCATAGACACCACAATGCGTGGAGGCCGACTTGGTGTTTTCTGCTTCTCTCAAGAAAACATCATCTGGTCCAACCTCAAGTATCGCTGCAATGGTAACGTACATTCTTGTTACTATTCAATGTTGTTTCTAGAATTAATCAAATACTGCCACCTTATTTATATACTGCACTTCCCCCCAAAAGCCCATGCCACAGAGTCATTAAAACCTGAGTCCCTGTACCAGAAGTAAAAAGCAGATTGCATTTACCCTATTTTATACATATGGAAATTAAGACCCGCAGAATTTAACGGCATGGTTTAGGGTTTGGGGTTCGGTGAGAAATTCAGTCAGATTTAATTTACAGGAAGCCTTTATTTTCATGTGGTTCAAACATAATCACAGATGCAAAATCCACTCTGCCTGCTGATTTTCTGTAGGCCCAGGAAGGAGCACTCCTGGGCTTTAAGCCAACGGTTTGCAAAGCAGCCTGCAGGAAAAAATGGCGGCGAGGGCCTGCGGGGCCTCCTGGGCGGGCTGACAGCGCCCCCTACAGGATGCCTGTGCCACGGGTGGGGTCCGGGGTCGGGGTGGAAGGAGCCTCGCTAACCTCCCTGTGCCCGTTCCTATTGCAGACACCATCCCTGAGGACTTCCAAGAGTTTCAAACCCAGAATTTCGACCGCTTGGATAATTAAACCAAGGAAGCAATCCGTAACGGCTTTTCCGAACACTAAAATCATATATTTTTTAACTTCCTCTAATTTTCTTATATACACTGTGGCTTTCTTTTACCGACCCAGATATCTCAAAACGTTTTCTATGAATGTGGCAATAAAGGAGAAGAGATCATTTTTAAAAACCGTGTTGCTCAGACATGGCTCTCGTGTGGCTCAGGCTTTGAGGTGCCCGTTCTCAGAGGGATCCTCATTAACTTGCAGGGTGGTGGTTTCTTCTCAGACCCGGTAGCCGGTAACATGAGCCTGTGCGTGAGTCACAAGGCCTAGGCCAGAGGTCTCACCTGGGGTACCCCCAATTTGCTCCACACAGAACGCCAAACTGTTCCATGCTCACCTCTGCAGCCTCCTTTTTCTGGGTAAGAAATCTAAGAAACACGTGCTCAGGGGGCACCTTCCCTAGGAAGGCGTTTTTCTGACCGTCCTGGGACAGATTTGCCCAATTCTTTGATGCTCTCCTCCCATCCCACACCTTCCACAGACTTCTATTCTGGTCCCTTCAACGTAATACTTAGGCTTATTTATATATTTGGCTCCCTCTAGTGGAAGGTACGCTTATTGACAATAAAACATCATTGTAATCAGTATCCCCAAGGTACCTGGAATGTGGTAGATAACCAATAAATGTTTGCTGAATTCATAAAGGAAGGAAGGAAGGAAGAAGAAAGGAAGGAAGGAAGGAAGAAGGAAGGAAGGAAGGAAGGAAGGAAGGAAGGAAGGAAGGAAGGAAGGAAGGAAGGAAGGAAGGAAGGAAGGAAATGAAATCCTCTTAAGTCTAAGGACGGTAGAGTGTATATGAACCTAAAAGTCCTCCTCGGCTCAAAAAGTCACAACACAGGCTCTATTTGTGGTACCAGTAGCTGGATGTACAGGGCAGAAACTTGCCTAATTTGTACACTAGTCTTTCTTGTATTTCAGTTGTAAGTCAGAGACTCAAGGAAATTTTTATAAATTCTCTAGAACTTTAGTTTCAAAGAACATTGCTGTGTGGTTATATATTTTCTTATTCTAGAATTCCTTAGAGATACATTAAATCATTTATGAAGAACAGACACTCTTACCACAGTTTTACCATGACTTTAACAGTGAGAAAATACACAGTATATATATGTGTGACCACCCATCTCAGGCATGCATGAGATATGGAGGATTTCTGGACACCCTCCTCACAGATACAGCCTGGAGATGTGTGTTGCCTTGTAATCCAGGACATCTGATCTCCTACATCAAAAACTCCAATGGGGCCGGGTGTGGTGGCGCTTGCCTGTGGTCCCAGCACTTTGGGAGCCTGAGGCAGGCAGATCACTTGACGTCAGGAGTTCAAGACCAGCCTGGCCAACATGGCAAAACCTGTCTCTACTAAAAATACAAAAATTAGCCAGGCGTGGTGGTGTTTGCCTGTAGTCCCGGCTATTTGGGAGGCTGAGGCTGCAGTGACCTGAGATCACACCACTGCACTCCAGCCTGGGCAACAAGAGTGAGTGTCCTGAGACTATTATATTCCTTCTGAGGCTGGTGGAAGGAGGTGGTCACCCATGCCCACCCCTGGGGCAGCCTCCCTGCTGTTGGCTGTGCAAGCCCCAAGAACACATTAGGTGCGCAGGAAACACTCTCTTGGTTAAATCTTTGGTGTCTATAACTGTTTTAGAACTCATGGGTCCACAGGAGATCTAGAACTTAATTCCATCCCTTACAGAGCTTATTACATTTTGGAGAAGACAAAACTTGTTATTAATGCAAAATAGGAAACAAAGCAGCATGTGGATCCAGCAGTGTGCTGAAGCCAGCTCCTACCAGCTCATAAGAGCCAACTGTTCAAGTTTTAGGAATGTTGTGAGCCAGTTAAACCGTTGGTAGTTTGAAATTGGCCATGGTGGGAGTATTTACACAGAAACTGGCAAACACTTACAATATCAGGGCCCCAGAGAAGTGGCTGTTAAACATTTATCAGCACACAAGTGATTATTCTACCTTGTCCTATTCCTAATTGGCCCTCCTTATATTTTTGAAGCTGATGTAGAAAACTTGAGGCTTTCAGAAAATGTCTTGCATAAGAAATGAAAAGTGAAAATGGGCGAGGCGCTGTGGCTCACGCTTGTAATCCTAGCACTTTGGGAGGCCTATGCGGGAGGATCACTTGAGGTCAGGAGTTTGAGACCAACCTGGCCAACATGGTAAAACCCCATCGCTACTAAAAATACAAAACTTAGGCCAGATGCAGTGGCTCATGCCTGTAATCCCAGCTACTCAGGGGAACTGAGGCACAAGAATTTCTTGAACCCACAAGGCAGAGGTTGCAGTGAGCCGAGATTGCACCACTGCACTCCAGCCTGAGTGACAGAGCAAGACCCATCTCAAAAAAAAAAAAAGGTGAAAATCAGGAAGCACTCAAGAGAAGCTAGCCAATTACAGACTCAGGAGATGAGCTAGCAGGTGTGGTATGCTCTCCCCCAGGTAACTCCCCAAGCTACTTGGATACTTTTTATAGTCAACCTTAGCACAATGACTCAATTCCTATTACAGTTCCATTAGGTTAGTAAGAGTCTCATTTGAATCTTACATCTCTAGGACTGAGTGGCCATCAATCCCGCACCAACTAGTACAAATTCATTCCAATGCCCTTCACCTCCTGACTTCTCATGGAGATCAAGAAGACTGAGGAGCTGGGCACGGTGGTGTGTGCCTGTGGTCCTAGCTACTTGGAAGGCTGAGTGGGGGGGAATCACTTGGGACCAGGAGTACAGGTCCAGCATGGGCAACACAGCAAGATCCTCTTTTTTTTTTTTTAAGTACTCGGGGAAGGGAAGGCGTGGATGGGTAAGAGGCATTGTCATTGTAGGGAAAAGACCATGGCTGAGGAGAATCCCACAGGATGTGTGGGAGATCTCTAGAGGCAGGAAGAGGGCTCGGGGGGCAGCAGGAGGAGGCCTGTGGTCTGGGAGCAGGTGCACAACGGGAGGTGCAGCCCTTTCTGCTTACACCCAAGAAAGAGGGAAAAAAAAAACCTCTTCCTTCTCCCTATACAGGTTATTAGTCCTAGGCTTCAGAAGTGTTATGGTGATTACCCTTAGGTTAATTTTGGAGACGGGCTACAGAGTCAAAGAGAAGGAAAAGGATACAGAATCCAGCCACCTGCTATTGAAATATCCACAGGCGTTTTTTATGGCCCAGGCTGGAAGATAACTAGGAACAGACTCAAGCAGGAAAAAGAATCTGGTCCAGAAGCGAGACCACAGGAGAACTAGATAATGTACAGCATGAATCTAGGGGTGAGAGGTGGGGTGCCCCTGTTTGGGGTACACAGCTGGGGTCCCCAGTAACATTGGAACTGTAAAGGGGGCTCAACCTTTCTTTCAGAGGCATGAAGAAACCCCTGCAGTGTCCACAGCTCACATCTTATGGCCCTGCCCAATTTGGTCACAGGCAACAGAGACACTCGCCCCAAATTTCCTAGGGCAGGATAGTTGTCACTCACCCCAAATTTTCTGAAGCAGTATATCACAGTGGGTGAGGGTGTTTTAGTCCAGAGAAATAATTCTAGTACTGAAGAATTAAGTGTAGAGACACTGAAGTCAATTGAACCCATCGTCCTCATATTTTTGTGTGGTATTGAGGAATTACATTTGAATATGTGGCAACATACTTGAAATATCTAAGAGAATTTGGCATAATTAGAGAATGCAATAAATTGAACTTGTGATCCCAGTTTAGAATGCAGACAGATGCTCTTCACCTTAAAATGGGGTTATGTCCTAATAAATCCATAAGTTGAAGATAACTTTTTTTGTTTCGTTTGTTTGTTTTTTGAGATGGAGTTTCGCTCTTGTTACCCAGGCTGGAGTGCAATGGCGCGATCTCGGCTCACCGCAACCTCCGCCTCCTGGGTTCAGGCAATTCTCCTGCCTCAGCCTCCTGACTAGCTGGGATTACAGGCACGCGCCACCATGCCCAGCTAAGTTTTTGTATTTTTAGTAGAGACGGGGTTTCACCATGTTGACCAGGATGGTCTCGATCTCTTGACCTCGTGATCCACCCGCCTCGGCGTCCCAAAGTGCCGGGATTACAGGCGTGAGCCACCGCGCCCGGCCCAGTTGAAGATATCTTAAGTCCAGAGTGCATTTAGTACTCCAATAAACCTAAGTCAAAAATTTTAAGGCATCCATCATTAAGTCCAGATACTCCTCAATTTAAATAGGCTTATGTTCTGATAAAAATTGTTAGTCAAACCATCATAAGTTAGGAATTATCTACAGTTCAATATTTGGTTTATCATCATCGTTATTACTGAGACAGTATCTCACTATTGCTCACGCTGGAGTGCACCGTTGCAATCTCAGCTAACTGCAGCCTCAACCTCCTGGGGTCAAGCAGTCCTCCCACCTCAGCCTTCTGAGTAGCTAAGCCTACAGAGACGAGCCACCATATCCAGCTAACTTTTTGTATTTTTTTGTAAAGATGCGGTCTTACTATGTTGCCCAGGCTGGTCTCAAACTCCTGGGCTCAAATGATCCTCCTGTCTTGGCCTCCCAAAGAGAGTATTTGATTTTAGACTTTTAATTTTAAGTCAGAAGATAGGAAAATTTGGTTGAATATGTAACTATCGAGATGATTAAGATAATTTCTCATCCATTATATAAATTTTTTAAATTTACAAGTTATATAAGTACATAGGTAGATTTCATCAAATGGCAGAAAAACAAATAAATTTGTAAATGATATGTATATTGTTTTTAATGTTACAAATTAGCATAGTATATTATGTCATAAATTAATATTTAAGTTTATAAATGAGATTTAGAGTGTTTAAGGACGGTTAATTAACTAAATTTGCAAATGGGACTAAACATTAATCAAAAGCCCAAAAGTGATTATATATTTTGCTATAGAGTAATAAGTAGGTTTGCATATTTATAGAATATAGTAGAGTAATAAGATTTTTAAGTTGAATTTTTTAACTTAAGGTTTTGCAATATGTAACTTCAATCAAATATTGATTTTAAAACCAAAGTCACCAAAATCGTGTTTTCTGTAAAAGACAACCTTTCCTTCAGGCATTTTCTTTTTCTCAGACCTGAGTCCCAGGCATAAGGAAAGCCTCATGCAAGCCCCACATTTTGCCATCTTGCCCAAACTTTTGGTTAATAAACAAACTCAGTCAATTGACATGCACCCCAAATTTCCTGAGGCAGTAGAGTTTCCTTAGTGGGGAAAGGTCTTTTATTCCTGAGAAATAATTCTGCAATTGTAGAACCAAGTACAGAGATGCTGAAGTCAATTGGACCTATCATCCTAATATTTTTGTGCGGCGTTTGGGAATTTGTTTGAATATGTGGTAAAGTACTTGAAATATCTAAGAGAATTTGGCATAATTAAAGAATGCAATAAATTCAAGGTGGGATTCCAATTTAAAATGCATACAGATGCTCCTTGACTTACCACGCAGTTATATCCTGATAAACCCACAGCAAGTCAGAAATATCATAAGTGAAAATGCATTTAATATCTTGATAAACCATCACAAAGTCAAAAACATTTTAAGTCAAACCATTGTAAGTTGGGGATTGTCTCTAGTTGAGTATTTGATTTCAGACTTGTGATTTTAAGACAGAATGTAGGAGAATTTGGTTGAATATGTAAATGATATTGAGATGGTTCAGATAATTTATGATCCACTATATAAATTTTTTTAATTGACAAGAGTTATTTAAGTGCACAGGTAGGTCTTGTCAGACAAGTGACATAAAAATAAAATATATTAACTTTATAAATGCAATTTAAATTTATTGTTTGTAATGTATTACAAATTAGCATAGTATATTATGTTATAAATATATTAAATTTATAATTGGAATTTAGAGCATTTAAAGAAATTTAATTAAGTTTACAAATGGCACTAGACATTAATCAAAAGCTTAAAAGTGATGATAAATTTTGCTATAAGTAGATTTGTATATTTATAGACTATAGTAGAGTCATAAGATTTTTGAGTTGAGCTTCTATACTTAAGGTTTTGTAATTTCTAACTTTAATCAAACATTAATTTTAAAAGCCAGTCACCATAAATTGTGTTTTCTGTGTACAAAAGCTACCCTTCTAATCAAATAACAAAATCAATAAAAAAACAGCACAGTGACAGTCAGCACTGATTAGATTTTTTTTAATTACGGGGTGGAGATCTGGAGAAATGCTTCCTCAGCTCCAAATAAGAGGCTAACAATCTTTCCAGAGCACAGGCCTTTTCTACACAGGGGACTGTCACAGAACAGAGGTAAAGGACCTTGATTCAGCTCTCCCTGGCTCCAGGGCATCGCCAAGTGGCTGGCTGCAGCATGGCCGAAGGGCCTGAGCTATCCTGCCGTCAGCTCTCAAACCCCTCATTTGGCAGGACACATGGCCTGAAGAACGCATTAGCCCCAACTTGGGGTCCTGGTCTGGCAACGTGGCAAGGAGCACCTCTCTCTTCTCACTACTACATTAAAAATGTAAAGGGTGCCTCAACGTGTCTGCTTACCTGGAGGGCCGAGGTGAATGAGGCCTCAGGCTATTCTGGATGCACCACCTGACTGAGAGGTAACTTTAGCTTATTTCTTTGGCTTATCATCAAAGAATGAAAGTGTTTTCCTCACACCGTCTACCTCCTCACCTATGAGGAGGCCTTCAACTCAAGTTTTTGAGAAAAACAACTTTATTTTCCAAATTTCACCTTGTTTTTCTTCGGAGAACTTACTGTGCCAGACTCAAGAGAAACATACCTCAGCCTTTCTTGGGGTTCCCATTCTTATTCTAGAATCAAGACTCCAGGATGTCTTCTCAGTACCAGCATGTTTGGGGAGGGGGACATCTATCCACACAGACTCCTTCTAACAAGACCAGAGTCAGCACCCACCCCCACACTCTAACAGACCACAGTGTGGACCTCAAATCTGTGGGAGCCTTCGCAGCCACTCCGTTACTGGCCCTCACCTATGGACTGCAGAAAGCCCCTACAGGCCTCTCTTCCCTCTTGCTCAGCATGGGAGAATCCTTCTCAAGCATGAAGAGGGAAGCCTCATTCTCCCACTTGCTTTTGGCCAAGAAATCTTCTCCAATCCCAGTGTTCCTTCACTTACGTGCTGCTGTGACTTGAATCTGCCCCCTGAGGCTTATGTGTTGGAAACATAATCCCTAGTACAACACTCTGGAAAAGTAAAGCCTAATGGGAGGTGTTTAATTCATGAGGGTGGAGGGCTTGTGAAGGGATTAATGTCAGTTACAAAGGGCGTGAGGCTGCGAGTTCCATCTCTTGCTCTCTTATGCTGTCTGCCTTTCCACCCTCCACCAGGGGATGACACAGCACAAAGACCTTTCGCAGATGCCCGCTCCTTGATCTATCTTGGACTTCCCAACCTCCCGGGTGAAATAAATTTCCTTTCTTTATAAATCACAAGTCTGTGGTATTGTTATAGCAACACAAAATGGACTGAGACACTTCCTGGAGCCCCAGACTTCCACTATGGGCTTAGCTCTGGGTACACAAAAACTTGAACAATTTTCAGGCTGGCTCACTGATACAGTGAGCCCGGGGTCCACTCTGCCTGAGTGGGAGGATTGAGGCAAAGGGAAAGATGAAAAGGAAATGGGGCAATATCTCCAAGTGCTACCACAACATATTGTGAACAACTTCAATAACTAATTTTTTAAAAAAAAATTTTTTTTTAAGAAATGGGGTCTCACTATATTGCCCAGGCTGGTCTCAAATTCCTGGGCTCAAGCAATCTGCCTGCTCAGCCTCCCAAAGTGCTGGGATTACAGGCATGAGCCACCACACTCAGCCTCCTACTATTTAGATTTGCTCCTAAAAGTAAAAGATGCCTGTGTTTAGGCCAGGACAGATCACTCACCCTAGAAATTCCACAAATAGCCCATGACCTGAGGGGTCCAGGTAGATGGGTGGCTGAGCCCAGTTCCCATCCTGGCCTGGGGAGGAGACCTAGGAAGTCACAGCTTAGGATACACTGGGTGGTGGGAGCGGGGTGGTTGGGAGGTTTGCTTTTATCCATTATCCAAGCTGTGATTCAGCATAGAAGTCTCCCTTTTGTTAAGTTTAACTTGCTGAGTAACATTAAATTTATACACTGCAAAGCACAATAGCATTTCACTGCTGTGAGCATACATGTTCACAAGAGTCATCCAGCTACGTGTGAGCATCCGCTGCCTCATTGGGGGTATTTACTAAACAGTCATTCATTAGTTACTTATTTTGTAGCACCCACTAGAGTAAACAGTAGCAGATCTCTGATGTGTAAGAAAAAATGTATGGAAGGAAGATTTAAATGGAAAATTTTCTCCATTAGCATATATATTTTCAGATGGAGTCTCCCTGTCACCCAGGCTGGAATGCAATGGCGAAGTCTTGACTCACTGCAACCTCTGCCTCCCAGGTTCAAGTGATTCTCCTGCCTCAGCCTCCAGAGTAGCTGAGATTACAGGCTCCTGCCACCATGCCCAGCTAATTTTTACATTTTTAGTAGAGACGGGGTTTCACCAGATTGGCTGGGCTGGTCTCGAACTCCTGACCTCAGTTGATCCACCCACCTCGGCCTCCCAAAGTGCCGGGATTACAAGCGTGAGCCACCGCGTCCAGTACTATTAGCATATTTTTCCCCATATTTCTAAGTTTCTCTGATATGGCTATTAGTATATTTTTAAAAACAGGTGTTTTCTTCACAGCAATTCCATCCCACTCCTACGCCTCCTACCAGAATTCTGAGGATCAGGGCTTGAGAACTAACTCTCCAAAGTCCCAGTAGCCCTGTGGTTTTCTATGGGCTCCTGGAGGATGAGGACCGTGCCATATTTATCTCACTCTCCACCCCTCAATAAAGTACAAATCTGTGGAATTGTAGGGGCCAGGAGGCCTCAAATTCTTGTCTCTTCCATAACATCCACTAGGGGGCAGCAATCCTCTAAAAACAGCCCCTAAACCAGCAACTTTTTTAAGCTAAAAGATGACTCAATTTCATTAAAAGTAGAATAACGACTACTACAATTTATTAAACACTTACTCTGCTCCTCGCACTACGTTATGTGCTAACAGTTCAGTGCTTAAGAACACTTTTATTGACCAGGACTAGTGGCTTGTGCCTATAATCTCAGCACTTTGGGAGGCTAAGGCAGGAGGATTGCTGCAGCCCAGGAATTTGAGACCAGCCTGAGCAACATAGTGAGACCTGTCTCTACTGAGAATGTTTTCACAATTAGCCAGGCATGGTAGTGTGCACTGTAGTCTCAGCTACTTGGGAGGCTTAGGTGGGAGGATTGCTTGAGTCTGAGTGGACAAGGCTGCAGTGAGCTATGTTTGCACCAGTACACTCCAGCCTGGGTAACAGAGCGAGAGAGACCCTGTCTAAAAACAAACAAAAAAAGAACCCTTTTATTTATCAAAACAAACATCTCAACAAAAAATCACCACCGCTACATAGGAAGGACGCCACCACCTAAATTTGAATTATTGCAAATTGGTCTCTGAATGAAAACTGAAGCCTCACTTTCTTTTAGGCATCATCTAGCAAAGACTTCTGCCTTGTCCCTCAACTAAATTCACAGGATAGAGTCTTCTCCATGAGCAAAGCAAAGAGCCTTTCATCTATCCACTCCTCATTCACTCATTCTTCAGACACACACTGAGCAATTAATCTATACCAGGCACTATGCTAAGTACTAGAAGGGATTTAAAGAAGTCCACAAAGCCAGTCCATTTTAGTTCAGGGCCCTGTATGACTGAAAGCCTTTGTTATACTATTAATAATACTGATCATAACTGCAAAAGTATGGTGTAGTTTAGAATTAAATGAGCCTAGCTGGGTGCGGTGGCTCACACCTGTAATCCCAGCACTTTAGGAGGTAGAGGCGGGCAGATCACTTGAGGTTAGAAGTTTGAGACCATCCTGGGCAACTTGGCAAAACCCATTTCTACTAAAAATACACAAATTAGCCAAGTGTGGTGAAATGCACCTGTAGTCCCAGCTACTTGGGAAGCTGAGGCAGGAGAATCACTTGAACCTCGGAGGTGGAGGTTGCTGTGAGATTGTGCCACAGCACTCCAGCCTGGGCAACAGAGGAAGATTCCATCTCAAAAAAAAAAAAAAAAAAAAGAAGAAGAATTAAATGTGCCTCAAAGCCATTCACTAGATTCTCTTTCTCTTACTCTCTCACTCTCTTCAGAATATATTTGTTTATTTTAAGAACCCAGACTTAATCCTGAGAGGTTTTAGCTGGGTCTAAAGAGAGCCTCGTCCTAAACATCCCTGCTAGGAAGAACTCTTCCAGGGAGCAAAGGGCCGGCAGCTTCCTGGCCCAGGACAGACTGCATGACAGAAATTACTTAAGTCAAAAACTGTTTGGCCCACATAGTGTATTGGTGGCTGTTGTTGGGGTTTTTTTTGTTTTTTGTTTTGTTTTGTTTTGTTTTTCAGACGGAGTTTCGCTGTTGTTACCCAGGCTGGAGTGCAATGGCAGGATCTCAGCTCACTGCAACCTCTGCCTCCTGGGTTCAAGCAATTCTCCTGCCGCAGCCTCCCGAGTAGCTGGGACTACAGGCGTGCACCACCATGCCCAGCTAATTTTTGTATTTTTAGTAGAGATGGGGTTTCACCATGTTGACCAGGAGGGTCTCGATCTCTTGACCTCGTGATCCACCCGCCTCGGCCTCCCAAAGTGCTGGGATTACAGGCATGAGCCACCGTGCCCGGCCGTGGGTTTTCTATTTGCTAACCTGAACATTTAAAATCCAAGTGTTTTTACACAAAAACCTGGATATCCAACTTCTCTTTAAAACGTCAAAAGCTCCGGCCTCACCATCTGCATTCCTGCATAGGAACCTTGAAAAGGGCACCGCAGTGCCCACTCATGTAAGTTCCTGCCTGGTCCTGTAAGCGATGGAGTATGAGACTCTGCACTTGCGATTTCTTAGGCACCCTGTGAGGCCAACAGGGGATACGGAGAAGGTTGACACTCAGCCCCTTCTGCGGCAGGCAAGGTCTCACTAACAGCTGAACAGGCAGGCCGCCATGACAGCTGTTTCAGCACCGAGTGGTTAGGTTAAATATTCAAGGCTGCAAGGGCCAGTGCCCTTACGCAGAGGCTGGAAGGTAACAAAAGCCCACCAAGAGTCTGGCCCAGGCCTTTTCTGGGCCTTGAAGCATGACAAAATAACAAAGAAATTCTTACATTCCTCTTACCCATGTTTAGGGTTAAATGCATTTTATTGGGGGTCAGCAAAGAACTCCCCAGACCTCCATAACTCAGAGGGAGACAAGATAAAGGTAATCACCTCCAAAATCTGGACCCATCTAGATTAAGGAAATTTACTGAGGCTCTGGAGGATGGTCTCCAGGACCCAGACCTTAGTTATGGATTAGAGGGAATAAATCACTTGTGTCTTTAGATGAATGCACACTTACACATAGACATATAGCTTCAAAGGTATGTAAGCACTGTAAAACTTTGTGATTTCAAGTTGGTCTGGTGATATTTTCCTGGCCTTCTCCCTATACCCAGTTATAGAAATAAACTCTCTCTTTTCCCGGTTTATCTGCATCTCATTATTGGGCCATGAGAACAAGCAACCCAACCCTCAGTTCAGTCTGGGAAGACACTGGCTGACAACCTGTTAGGGGCTGTCACCATTGCCTGGAGAGGATAGGGGTGCAGTGCCGGCCAGCCGACAGGCGCTGAGGTCTCGGGTAGAGGACTCCTGCCTTGTTAATAGACGGAGTAAGATTCAAACCCAGCATCACTGACTCTGGCTCCAAAATCTGAAATTCTTTTATAGTTACAGCACACATTCGTCAGGGGTGCAGAGAAGATTGACAGCAGGCCTCAGATGGCTGGCGATCCTTAGTTAGAAAGGCCTAATTGCAAAGTTGGCCCTTGGCTGGTATCTGAGAACTTGGCTTTCCACAGCGTTTCCACCATTCTTGAAACTGGTAAGAGTAATTCACTGTGTCTTGACTATACAGCGTGGGGTATGCCGAGGATCTGCTTTCTTTCTGGGAGCTGGAATTTTGGTACATGATAGGGAGTAGGTGCCTATGGGACCAGACCCTAATAAAAACCCTGGGTGTTGAGTCTCTAATAAGCTTCCCTTGTGGCCAACATTTCATATGCTTTGTCACAACTCATTGCTGGGGAAATTAAGTACATATTATGTGACTTCTACCCAGAGAGGATTCTTGGTAGCTTGCCCCCTGGCTTTCTCTGGACTTGCCCTGATACATCTGTTTTTGTTTTTGTTTTTGTTTTGAGACAGAGTCTTACTCTGTTACCCAGGCTGGAATGCAGTAGCACGATCTCAGCTCACTGCAACCTCCCTGGTTCAAGTAATTACCTTGCCTCAGCCTCCCAAATAGCGCACGCCACCACATCCAGCTAATTTTTTGTATTTTTAGTAGAGATGAGGTTTCACCATGCTGGCCAGACAGGTCTCAAACTCCTGACCTCAGGTGATCCAGCAGCCTTGGCCTCCCAAAGTGCTGGAAGGATTACAGGCTTGAGCTACCATGCCTGGCCACAACTTTTTTTACTTTCCTTTTTTTTGCTGACTTTGCCCTATATCCTTTTACTGTGATAAATTATAACTGTAAGCATAACTAGATGTTTAGTTATGCTTTAGCCAATCACCAGATTCTCTCTATTTAGAGGGCATTTGTTTATTGGAAGAACCCAACCATACTTAATCCTGCCTGAAAGTTTTTACCTGGGTCCAAAGAGAGCCTTGTTCTAAACATCCCTGTCTAGAAAGTTTCCTATGAGACTTTCTAGCAAACCACTTAAATGTAGTGGTCTTGGGGACCCTGAAACATCAGTCAATATCTCCAACAGCTGAGAGAGGCCTCGGGGTTTACAAGGTGCAAAGAATAATTGATGTACTAAGTCATCACAAGCATCACTAATGAGAAAATAATGGGAAACAGGAGCTTTAAAGTGGAGGCCAATAACCACAAAACACCTGCAGAGCTGGAGGAGCAAAACTGGAAGTGGAGACCCTGAGACTGGATACGTGACAAGAGACAGCGTCTCACTGGAGTGTTTGGTTGGTCCCATAGCTGCAGAAATGTAAGGTGAGGCAGTCACCCCCAATGCCTGCTCTACCCCCCTTTCATGGTCATAGGGGGTTGGTCCCATAGCTGCAGACATGTAAGGTGAGGCAGTCGCCCCCAATGCCTGCTCTACCCTTCTTTCATGGTCATAGGGGGTTGGTCTCATAGCTGGAGAAATGTAAGGTGAGGCAGTCACCCCCAATGCCTGCTCTACCCCTCTTTCATGGTCATAGGGGGTTGGTCCCATAGCTGCAGACATGTAAGATGAGGCAGTCGCCCCCAATGCCTGCTCTACCCTTCTTTCATGGTCATAGGGCCCCAAATTTTTGCAGGAACCCAGATGCCCAGAATAAAAGACCTCATTTCCCAGATTAGCTGTGGCCATCTAAGTTCTGATCAATGGCAGATAAGCAAAAAAGTTCATGGTAGCTTCTGGGAATCTTCTTCTAAAGATGATTAATTTTTTTTTTTTTTTTTTTTTGAGACGAAGTTTTGTTCTTATTGCCCAGGCTGAAGTGCAAAGTTGCAATCTTGGCTCACTGCAACCTCTGCCTCCCAGGTTTAAGCGATTCTCTTGCCTCAGCCTCCCAAGTAGCTGGGATTACAGGCACATGCCGCCACACCCAGCTAATTTTGTATTTTTAGTAGAGATGGGGTTTCACCTTGTTGGCCAGGATGGTCTCAATTTCTTGACCTTGTGATCTGTCATCCAAGCTACTTGGGAGCTTGAGGTGGGAGGATGGCTTAAGCCCAGAAGGTTGAGGCTGCAGTGAGCTATGATGGTGCCACTGCACTCTCTAACCTGGGTGACAGAGTGAGACCCTGTCTCAAAAAAAAAAAAAAAAAAAACAAGAAAAGAAAAAGAAAATACACTGATAGAATGTACATGATGAAATTTCAGAGGTCTCCTGGGAGGTCATCCCACTTCCGGTTTTGATGGGCAGAGACTCAACAGTGGAAGGACTCCCAGTTATGACCTGGGACTTCTCAGGCCCCAGCTTCCCCCCTTTTCACCTTCCTCTCACCCATCAGACTTCACACCTCTGCCCTCCCCTGGTGTTCAAAGCTAAGACTGTCAGAGTGCCTCCAGCCCATGTGGCGCTTACTGGTGGAACCCAGGCTGGATTTCACCCCGCCTGTGCCTTCTTGGCCAGTCACCTCAATGAAGTACGCAGATTGACAGCCTTTTACAGAGGACTGGGCTTGACAAAGAGCTAGCTGGGATCCACCTAGCTTCCCCATGCACACCCAGCCCCTCTCACACCGAGGGAGTTTCATTCCCGCTGGAAACACTGTGGCAGATGCTTTGGTGGCCTGCCTGTTTCCCTTTCCACGTTGTCACTCACGGATGTCACAGCACCAGCACCTGCAGTTCTTTGTTCTGGGCTTCCTCTGGTACAGAAGCCGCTTTTTCTGCCAATGTTGGAGGTGCAAGGGACTTAGGAGACCTCGGGAATGGGCTCCAGCTGGGGGTGAAGGGAGTGGGTATGTAAAGCCCTAGCCCCTCGCCTGGTGGGAGCTGAGTCTGAAGAACGTTTCTTGTATTTTCCCATGATTAGGTTCCAGCTGCCCTCAGTGGTAATTGCCCCTCCTCCCTCCACAGTCTAGGGGTGCTTCATCTCCCAATTAACGAGGGTTCACTCCTCCTTATCCCAGAGTCTGCTTCTTAGGGAGCTGACCTGAAGCAAACCTTCCTCAGCACTCAGGTTTTATTTAATCCAAAATTAGGAAATATTAAATTTGAATGGATACCTGTGCTCAGAAGCGTGCACACAGAAATATATACAGAAATCTCTGGCTGGGTGCAGTGGCTCACGCCTGTAATCCCAGCACTTTGGGAGGCCAAGGTGGATCACTTGAGGCCAGGAATTTGAGATCAGCCTGGCCAACACAGGGAGACCCCATCTCTAAATGATTAGCTGAGTGTGGTGGGGTGCACCTGTAGTCCCAGCTTCCCGGAGACTGAGATGGGATGATCACTTGAGCCTAGGAGTCCAAGATTCCAATGAGCTGTGATGGCACCACCGCACTCCAGCCTGGGTGACAGAGTGAGACCCTATCTCAATTAAAAAAAGAAATTTCCAACTTTTCTCTGAGCCAGTTACCCAAAGACAGTCATATCCCCCAACCACTCAGCTGAGCTTTACTGCCCTTTCAAGAATAGCCTAGAAATCCGGTAAGGACAATGAAAACTAGAACAATGAGACACTAACACTGGATCTAATTCATCTGTTTAAACCCACTCACCAACCGCCATCACACCCAGCCCACAGCCCTCGGTAAGTGCTCAGTAAATATCTGTTAGTCAGCAAAGCTACTGGAAGCACACACTCTGCCCTGTGCTATACGCCCTGCCGCCAACCCCGGCTCTATTATCTTGATTGCACTAAGAATGATTTCCCCACTCTTAGTCTCTCTGCACAGAAGGCTGAAGAAACTGCACTTGGATTTTTCAAACTATTCTTCAGGCTGAGTGCGATGGCTCACCCTGTGATCCCAACACTTTGTGAGGACGAGGTAAGCAGATCACAAGGTCAGGAGTTCGAGACCAGCTTGGCCAACATGGTGAAACTCCATCTCTACTAAAAGTACAAAAAATTTTCTGGGCGTGATGGTGTGTGTCTGTAATCCCAGCTACTCAGGAGGCTGAGGCAGGACAATCACTAGAACCTGGGAGGCAGAGGCTGCAGTGAGCTGAGATTGTGCCATTGTCCTCCAGCCTGGGTGACAGCAAGACTCCATCTCAAAAAAAAATAAAAATAAAACAACAATAACAAACAAAACGCTTTTCCTGCACCCTCAGGAGAATGGGCCAGGAACATGCTCTTAAAACAGGCTGCTTGCTCAGAAGTACATTTCCATATTAGCAGGCACAGCTGTCACTCCTGCTGGAGGCCTGCTGGCTTCTTGAGAACTGCTAGTCTCACCATTTGCCACATGCACAACAGGAAAATGTAATTCACAGAAACTCAGAATGCCAGATTCCTCCTCCCTCCCAACTCAGGGATCCCCTCAAGAGCCTGCCTGACAGCTGTTACCTCCTTCATGAACACCTCAATTGACAGAGAACTCACTGCTGTATGATGCAGCCTATCCTATTGTTGGAAGGCTCTAGTTATTAATAATTCTTAACAGTAAACATCATTTATTAAACATTTGCTATGTGTCTAGTTAAAAGTGCTTTAACTAGCCAGGTATGGTGGTGTGCACCTGTGGTCCCAGCTATTTGGGAGGCTGAGTCAGGAGGATTCCTTGAGCCCAGGAGATCAAGACTGCAGTGAGCTGGGGTGCCACTGCACCCCAGCCTGGGCCGCCACTGCACCCCAGCCTGGGCTGCCACTGCACCCCAGCCTGGGCCACAGAACAAGACCTCAGTTCCTTTAATAATAAAAATTAAATTAAATTAAATTAAAAGTGCTTGACCTATGTCAATTCATTTAATCATGAGGACAAGCCTATGAAATAGATGCTATTACCCCCACCTGACCTGACAGCCAAGGTAAGTTGCAGCACAGAGAAGTAAATAATTTGCTCAAGATCACAGAGCTAGCAAATGGCAGAATGAGATTTCAAACAAAAAGTGTCCTTCATGAGCTTTCCTCTATTGCCTTTTTTCTACTTGGGGCAGAAGTCGTCCATCCTATAACTGAGGCTTTTTAGGTCTAGATCCTTGTGAAATTGTGATGAATGCTAAGGACCCTCTCCATGCTAATGTGCATATGGTCACAAAACTCTGCATATTATTTCAGGGAGTCAAGCCACCCCAGCCCTTGGACCCCAGGTTAAGAACCACAGCTAACACAAAACAAAGTTGCTTTTGTATCTATTTGGAAATCCTCTTACTAACTTTTTTATATCTAACAGGCTTTCTCCTGGCTTAATTTTCTGTTTTATTTTTTTATTTTTTGAGACAGAGTCTCCCTCTGTTACCCAGGCTGGAGTGCAGTGGTGCAATCTTGGCTCACTGCAACCTCTACCTCCTGGGTTCAAGTTATTCTCCTGCCTCAGCCTCCTGAGTAGCTGAGATTACAGATATGCACCACCACACCCGGCTAATTTTTGCATTTTTAGTTGAGACGGGGTTACGCCATGTTGGGCAGGCTGGTCTCAAACTCCTGACCTCAAGAGATCTACCCATCTCGGCCTCCCAAACTGCTGGGATTACAGGCATGAACCACCACACCCAGCCAATTTCCCATTTCTAGATGAAACAATGTTCAATTGCACCAATACTCAAAGATAGACAAATTCAAGTTAGATGAAGGTGTTATTTTGTACCTTTATAACAACAAACAACTATAAAGAAAAGACTCAAAAATCAAGTGCTGGCCAGGTGCAGTGGCAGACACCTGTAATCCTACCACTTTGCAAGACAGAGGCAGATGGATCTCTTGAGCTCAGGAGTTCAAGACCAGCCTGGGCAACATGATGAAATACCATCTCTACAAAAAATACAAAACATTAGCCAGGCACAGTTATGCACAAGTATAGTCGCAGCTACTCAGGAGACTGAGGTGAAAGGCTAGTTTAAGCCTGGGAGGTCGAGGCTGCAGTGAGCCATGATCACACCACTGCACTCCAGCCTGGGCAACAGAGCAAGACCCTGTCTCAGAAAAAAAAGTGCCGGGAGGGTTGTATTCCTGTTGCTGCTTCAATGGTACCTGTATCCACCACCATTAGGAATTTGGCAACACACAGGAGAGACTGATGAAAACGCCCATAAGCTTTTGACCTGGTAATTCTACTCCTCGAATTTATTCCAAGAAAATAATTTAGATGGAAATAAAAGCCACATGTAGACAGATATTTATAATAAACTTTTCTCTAAGAGCAAGAAAAAAATGTTTTTAAAAATTGGGAAATTATAAGTAAATATGGTCATTACCTTAATGGAACATATAAAATAATGAAAAGTGTTAAAATAACATTCAGGGAAAAAATGGAACACAGAAATTAACATGACGATAATTGTCAATTTTGGGGTGATAGGGTGGGAATGCCCAGGAAACTTTCAATTCCATTTCTAGTGCTTCGCTTTAAAAAGTGAAAAGCCAAATCAGAACAAAAGCAGCTCAGAGAGAAGACATAAGGGATCAAAGGATCACTCAAAACAAAATGAAACAAAACACTATAAATAATATCCTCTGTGAAATATAAAAAGATGTGCATCCATGAATGAGAAACAGACGAGGATGGTGGATAATCAGCAAACATGAAAGAAGGCTGGGCGTGTCAGCTCACGCCTATAATTCCAGCACTTTGGGAAGCTGAGGGGGGGTGGATCACCTGAGATTGGGAGTTCAAGACCAGCCTGGCCAACATGGTGAAACCCCACCTCTATGAAAAATACAAAAAGTAGCTAGCTGTGGTGGCATACACCTGTAATCCCAGCTACTGTGAGGCTAAGGCAGAAAAATTGCTCAAAACCAGGAGGAGGAGGTTGCAGTGAACCAAGATCATGCCACTGCCTCCAGCCTGGTAAAGAGAGCAAGACTCCATCTCAAAAAAAAAAAGAAAGAAAGAAAGAAAGAAAAAGAAAACATGAAACATGAAAGGGTTGAGATGGAGTTATAACAACTGAAGTAATAAATTCCACAGTAACTCTGGAAGATAAAGTAGGATAACTATCCAGAAAATGGAACAAAAATAGATAGGAAATGGGAGAAAAGATGACCAATCCAAAAGACCCAGTATCTACCTACTAGGAGTCCACTAAGAGACCACAGAGACCGCCTCCAGGACGGAGAGTGTAACTGGCCAAGCCAAAGGCTTGTGCTCGATCCACAGCTAGGTAGGAAACGGAGGATCTGGCCCATTTGGGTCTATAAGGAAAGGGCACTGTCTCCCCCTACAACCCAGGAGTATGGTCCCCCAAAAGGAAAGGTAATAGGTGCTCCTAGAAAGTGAGGGTTAGATGATATACAACCAAAAGCTACCACTGTCCCCTGCACAGGAGCCTCTGTTGACTCCTAGTAACCACACCTCCTGTAACTACTCAACGAGCACTTTAAGATTTCTGCATCCTATCAAACGCAAAGCCTCCCTCTCTAGGCCTGTTGTGCATTATCGTAGCTGAGATGTATTGTGCACATCCTACACGACAGTTGTTTCTCATGCATTATCTCATTAAAGCCTTACAACAAAGCAAAGAAGAAAATGATCTTAATAACCCCAATTATAAATCAGGACACTACTGCCCAGAGAGGTTAAGAAGCATGCCCAGGTTCACTCAGCTAATACAGAGGAAAGCCAGGATTTGGGCCTAGTAACCTGACCCTGGAGCTTGCGTCCTTATGCCACAGGACTTGATGTACCTCTCCCAGGAGGCTGCTCAGTGCCCCCGGTGACCCCAATGCCTTACTGCATTCTGGACTCCAAAGAAGACCTAAGGTAGTCAAGTGGCCATGAGAGCCTCCATCGAGCCACACACCCTGCCTGAGCTTTCTGCATGCAGCCCAGCACAGGGCTCAGAGAGCCCCTGGCATGCTTGGTCACCCTAGGAGGTCCATCAGCCCTCCCAAGTCACAGGGTGCTGGGAGGAGCCACTAGATCTCAGGCCTCCTTCGCATCTCATACCTCATTCAGGGGCTGCCCACGGGCTGGCTCTGGCTGTAGAACTGGAGCCCCTGCTCCTTCCTATCTGGAGCAATGAACCAAGGGGATGCCTTTAAGGTACTTGAGCCCTATAGGTGAGATGCACTGTGCAAAAGGCAGGTCGACTAGAGAAAAGGCACACACATTTACTTGATGTTTATACACAGGAGCCTTCAGAATGAAAAAACAAAGATAATGGAGAAATTGGCCTACTAATGCTTAGGATTAACGAAATACGAATAGCTATGTAGAAATGCGATTGGATGAAAAAGGGTACGATCTCATGCGAACAGATTGAGTTGGGAAATTCAGCGAGGCCTGTCTAGATTCTTGGCCTCTTTGCACTGCGTCCCTTCCTTCTGTGTGTGGGGCAGGACTTTCTCTGGAAGAGGGTCTTAAGACCTACAGTAAAACAACATAAAAGTCAGATCATTTCTTTATGGCCAGTTTTTACACAGAAAGGCAGAAGGAAAACAAGAGCGTGTGTGTGTGTATTTTTTTTTTTAGATGGAGTTTTGCTCTTGTTGCCCAGACTGGAGTGCAATGGCACCATCTCAGCTCACTGCAAACTCCACCTCCAGGTTCAAGCTATTCTCCTGCCTCAGCCTCCTGAGTAGCTGGGATTACAGGCATGAGCCACCACACCTGGCTAATTTTGCATTTTTAGTAGAGACAGGGTTTCTCCATGTTGGTCAGGCTGGTCTCAAACTCCCAACCTCAGGTGATCTGCCTGCCTCGGCCTCCCAAAGTGCTGGGATTATAGGCGTGAACCACGGTACCTGGCCCACAGTAATATTTTTAGGATTTATGACTGGCTTTGGGGAAAAGAGACAGTCTCAAGGACAGAGAGTGTAACTAGCCAAGCCAAAGGCATGTGCCCAATCCACAGCTAGGATTTTCTATGCCCCCCATTTGGAGAAGAGGGATTCTAGTTTCTATGGCTAGACTAGGGGAGAATGGGCCTGAGAGACAGGAGGGCAAACATGCAGAGAAAAGCTTTTAACTTCTGAGGCTTTCATTTTAGGGTCCTGTTTTCTGAGTCCCAACAATTGGAAGCCAGAGAAAGCAGAACTGTGGGTACTTTTGAGAACCCAGGCAGCTGGCTCTTCCCCCAGCCAGCATAGTCAGCCCCAGAGCCCCATCTGCATGACAGCAGCAGGGTTAGCCTATCTGGGCTGGTGGAAGGTTCTGTGGGCCCAGCTGTGTCAGGTGAAGACCTGTCTGGGCACCTCTTCAACCATTTATCTGTTGTGCCTTCTTCCCCCTTGCTCCTGCCTTTTGAAAGCTGACCTGGACACAGAAGCTCTCCCATTTAGGAGGCCTTAATTCCATCTCCATTTAATGCGAGATGTCTTGAATTGGGTCCCAATCTTAGGCCACAAATTCGGGTGTGCAGAAAACAAACTGTTTTTATTTTCTTTTTTGAGACAGAGTTTTGCTTTGTCGCCCAAGCTGGCATGCAGTGGCACAATCTCGGCTCACTGCAGCCTCTGCCTCCCAGGTTCAAGTGATTCTCCTGCCTCAGCCTCCCGAGTAGCTGGGATTACAGGTACCCACCACCACACCTGGCTAATTTTTGTATTTTTAGTAGAGACGAGGTTTCGCTATGTTGGCCAGGCTGGTCTCAAACTCCTGACCTCAGATGATCTGTCTGCCTCGGCCTCCCAAAGTGCTGGGATTACAGGCATGAGCCACCACGCCTAGACTACAAATCGTTTTTCTGTCACAGAGTTTAATTCTATTTTGATTCCTATCCTGCCAATGTGGCAGAAATGTAATCTCTGTTGATTTAGAATTTACCACGCCCTGAACCTAAGTGTTGTCAAAGTCCCACTGAGCTCTGGGAGATGGGGTCTTTATTGTCTTTTGTCACACAGGTGTCTGGAGGATGCCACCTACTGTCACTTACTTTGTGCCCCACACAACTGCAGACCAGTATTCAAAGGCTGCGTAGTTTGCTATCACCGCCGTAAACAAATTACCACAAATCTAATGGCTCAACACAACACAAGCTTATCTCCCAGTTTCTGTAGAAGTGCAACACGGTCTTACCAGGTGTTGGTTGTGCTGAGCGTATAACTGGCAACTCTAGGAAAGAATCCTCTTCCAAGCTCGTTCAGGTTGCTGGCTCCGAAAAGTTGTTTGTGGGTAAACTTGCTGGCTGGCAGCCAGGGTCACCCTTAGCTCCTTAGCTTAGGTCCTTACACATCCACAAGGTGTCAGAGGCTTCTCACACATCACAGACTTGGCCTTCTGCGGCATCGCTCTGACTCTTCCGACCTTCCTCTTCTGCTTGGTTACATCGGGCCCACCTGGACGTGCTGGGTTATCTCCCTATTTTAAGTTCAGCTGATTAGCAACCTTCATTCCATCTGCAAAGCTGTTTCCCAGCAGAACCTAAATTCGTATTTGATTGACCAAATAAGAAACTGGAGAAGGGGGAGTACTTTAGAGTTTTGCCTCCAGCAGAGGCCCCCGTGTGAGCACATCCCTGGAGGTGTGCAGGGCAGCTGCCATCACTCCCCTCTCAGCCCAGTCACCAGACAGATGCCCTGTCAAAGTCATGGTCCTTTTAAGGCTGGAGGTTTGCTGCCCCTACTGCGGCTGTCTTGGGAAGGAACTGGTTCTGTTCTGAACCATGCTGGAATGGGAACCTCTAGAAGGCAAGGTCTCTTCTGCCTCAACACACACACAGCCATTTCCTCTCTGGGATGTCCCAGGGCTCCTTCTACGTTGCAGGAAACAGGACACTCTGCCCCCTGTTTCCCAGGGACCCCCATCTCTGGACTGTCATTGCCTTCCCTCTTCTTCTCACCACCAAGGAAATCACCTTCTCATCAAACCTCCCAGATGCCAAATATTTTGGCTAGATCTGGTGTCTATCCGTTCTGGAGTGGCTTTGGGCTTTTCTGCCCAATCCAGGGGCTAGTCCTGCCTTCCTGTCTGTCACATTCCATACCTGAGACCAGGAGCCAGGAAGTCACCTGCTGGGAGTTGGAGGCGACAGGGAGTTGGAGAATGGCAAAGTGGGGTTAGTACTGCAATCCTGTTTTCCTGCCACTCTCCTGACATGCTCTGTTCTTTAAAATGTCCTCGGTACTTGGTCCATCCCAGGCCCCATCCTTGGCAACTAATCTGGGAGAAATGGGGCTCTTCGTCCAGCAACGTCTCCCTGCCGGGCAAGGAGGACTGTGGGCAGCTCTGAAGCTTCCACTCTTCCTTACAGGTTTTTTGCTCACTCTCCAGGGCCTAATTCAGGTGTCACCTCCCTGTGTTGCTTCTCCAACCCTTCAGGTAGCTGTGATCACTCTCCTCTGAGCCCCAGAGCACTTTCCCTAGTTCCTGAACAGGCCCTTCCACAGGACCCTCCCTGCATCGGAAGCCCACCCTCTTCCTCCAGGACCGCCTCCTCTTTCTAGTGCACAGTGTCTTCCCTTAGTAGTCTGTCCCTCTGGAGCCACTAAGGCTCTTCCCCTCCCACCTCAGCAATCCCTAGCACACATACAGCTGTGAGGGCTGCACCTGAGGATGGAGCAGGGGTGGGCACCCCAGTCTTAGAGGCTGTCGTCATCAAAGTTCAAATGGGACATGTTCTGAGAAGGGTCTGCAGGGAGATCGAGTTTGCCACCCCAGGGAGAGCTAGGCTTCTGTGATGTCTCAAGCCCTGGGACCTAGAGGCAGCTTCCAGGAGCAGGCAGCCAGAAGGCCCTTTCCCTACCCCCTCAGCACTCAGAGAGGCCTACCCAGGATGCCCTCCCTGAACCCTAGAGTTTCTTGGGGATTACCCTGTTTGCACTGTGATGCCCTTTCAAGGTCATGGTGATACATGCTATGGCTGAGCAAGATTGTTCTCAGGATCAGATTGGAAGTTGAAAGACAGACTAAGTCACAGGAACCCTAGAGCTGGGTGAAGGCATAGCTGTGCCCCAGGCCCACCAGCAAGGACCACATTTATTAGGCTCAGCCTCCCATGCAAACAGTGCCAGAAAGTCTAAGAGAAGAAGGGGAACAGAGGAAGGGAGGGAAAGTCCTTTAAATCAGCATGGTTTCATTGAGCTTCTGTACCATGCAGGGGCCTGTAGGATTCAGAAGGGGGATATAATCCTAGTCCTTGCCCTCAGGAAGCTTATGATTTGTGTATAGCCCAAGAGTGAGCAGCAGGGTGAATAAAAAGTGGTGCAAGGGGAGAGTTACCACAGATGGTCTATCAGTTTGCTGAGGCCACCTGAAATAATAGAAAGTTACTGTCTTGGGATAGGGGAGGGATAGTATTAGAAGAAATACCTAATGTAGATAACCATGTACATAAACCACTATGGCACGTGTGTACCTATGTAACACACCTGCATGTACTGCATATGTACCCCAGAACTTAGGGTAATTAAAAAAAGTCACTGTCTTTACAGTTCTGGAGAGCTGGTTAGGAAATGAAGACGTCGGCAGGGCTGGTTCCTTCTGAGGGCTGTGAAGGGTCTGCCCCAGGCCTCCCTCCTTGGCTTGCAGACTCCATCTTACCCTTGTGTCTCTTCACATCATCTTCCCCCTACGAATGTCTGATGTCTGTCTTTGTGCCTAAATATCCCCCTTTTAAGGACACCAGTCATATCAGATAACAGCCCATCCTAATGACCTCATTTTAACTTTTTTACCTTTATAATGACCCTATTTTCAAACATAATCACATTGTGATGTACTAGGTGTTAGGGCTTGATATGGCTTGGCTTGTCCCCACCCAAATCTTATCTTGAACTGTAGCTCCCGTAATTCCCAAGTGTCATGGGAGGAACCCGGTGGACAGTAACTGAATCATAGGGTGAGTCCTTCCCGTGCTGCTCTTATGACAGTGAATAAATCTCATGAGATCTGATGGTTTTATTTATTTATTTATTTTTGAGACAGAGTTTCGCTCTTGTTACCCAGGCTGGAGCGCAATGGCGCGATCTCGGCTCATCGCAACCTCCGCCTCCTGGGTTCAGGCAATTCTCTTGCCTCAGTCTCCCAAGTAGCTGGGATTACAGGCACACGCCACCATGCCCAGCTAATTTTTTTGTATTTTTAGTAGAGACGGGGTTTCACCATGTTGACCAGGATGGTCTCGATCTCTTGACCTCGTGATCCACCCGCCTCGGCCTCCCAAAGTGCTGGGATTACAGGCGTGAACCACCGCGCCCGGTCGATCTGATTGTTTTATACATGGGAGTTCCCTTGTGCAAATTTTCTCTCTTGCTTGCTGCCATGTAAGATATGCCTTTCACCTTCTGCCATGATTGTGAGGCCTCCCCAGCCACGTGGAACTGTGAGTCCATTAAACCTCTTTTTCTTTATAAATAACCCTGTCTCAGATATGTCTTTATCAGCAGTCTTAAAACAAACTAATACAGGGATCCAAAATATCTTTTTTAGAAACACAATTCAACCCATAACCCATTTCTCCTTGAAAGAGGAGAATTTCCTTATTTATTTATTTATTTTTGAGACAGAGTCTCACTCTTGCTGCCCAGGCTGGAGTGCATTGGTGCCATCTCACTCACTGCAACCTCCACTTCCCAGGTTCAAGCAATTCTCCTGCCTCAGCCTCCTGTGTAGCTGGGATGATTACAGGCACCCACCACCACGCCCGGCTAATTTTTATATCTTTAGTAGAGACAGGGTTTCACCATGTTGGCCAGCCTGGCCTCGAACTCCTGACCTCAGGTGATCCGCCCACCTCTGCCTCCCAAAATGCTGGAATTACAGGAATGAGCCACTGCAACCAGCCAGAATTTCCCTTCTAAAAGGGCAGGTTCTCAGGCAGAGGTGAACACTGGGAGGTTTTGTACTTTGTGATTACTGAATAATTCCTCAGGGATGTCCTTCCAGATTTGAGGAACAAACAGACTAAGATAACACACAATCCGGAAAAATCAGATGCCTCCTGCTGCCCACCTAGATGGCTTAAGAGTCCAGGACATAGACAGAGGTGGGGGCAAGAAGACAGGTTCTGGGCCTGGGCTTTACACTCAAGAAAGGACTTTTAGACTTTTGATGTTATTTCCAAATGATGTTTGTTAAGGGCCAAGTTGTCTCCCTCCAAAATTTGTATGTTGAAGTCCTAACCCCCAGCAACTCATAATGTGACTGCATTTGGAGGATACGGTTAAGAGATCAGTCAGTTAAATGAGGTTGTGAGGGCAGGCTCTAATCCAATAAGGATGTCTCTATAAGAAGAAGAAAATTGGCACAGACACAGACACACACAGAGGGAAGGCCACATGAACACATGAGGAGAAGATGGTATCTGCAAGTCAAGGAGATGGGCCTCAGAAACCAACCCTGCCAACACCTTGATCCCTGGCTTCCAGCCTCCAGGACGGTGAGACAATAAATGTCTGTTTAAGCAACTCATCCTGCAGTACTTTGTTATGGCAGCCCTAGCAAACTAGTATAAAGTTCTATCCATGTTCACCCAGGATGTGTTTCAAAGCATTCCTTTTTAAAATGTACCATTTATTAAAAATATACTGTAACATTTTAACTTGTTTTGGCAATTTTTTTTTTCTTGAGACAGAATCTTGCTCTCTCACCTACACTGGAATGCAGTGGCACGATCTTGGCTCACTGCAACCTCTGCCTCCAGGGTTCAAGTGATTCTCCTGCCTTAGCCTCCTGAGTAGATAAGACTACATGCACCACCAGGCCTGGCTAATTTATATATATATATTTTTTAGAAAGTCGAGAGCTCACCATGTTGGCCAGGCTGGTCTTGAACTCCTGACCTCAAGTGATCCACTTGCCTTGGCCTCTCAAAGTGCCAACCACCTGCCTTGGCCTCCCAAAGTGGCATGAGCCACAAGCCATTGCACCTGGCTGGCATTTCTGCATTGTGAGTACATTGGGAACCACCCCACCCCTCAAAATAACAGTGGATCATCTTTGTCAATTATACCTTAATACAGCTGGGGAAAATTAATAAAATGGACTACCAAAAGAAAAAAGAAAGAAGGAAAGAAAAGAAAGTAGCTCAAGTTCTCTGTACCTTCCAGACGCCCCAATGAAGGACCTCAGCTGTGATGAGAAAACCCAGCTGCCCAATTCCTGGCAACTCTCCCAGGATCTGGAATGATGGTGTGCCTGGGCACAGCCTTCCTATCTGGCCTGAGAGCCAGCTGGCACCATTAGAGTGAGGAGAGGGCTCTGAGCTTTCCCAGTAGGCTGGCAATCTCCCAGGCTCCCTCCCCCAGCCCCTATAAAACCATCTGGAAAATGAAAGTAATTCCTTCTGCTTCCTACCAAGCTCCAGGGACCCTGCGAGGAACAGGGAGAGACTATCCCCATACCCTGCACGTTCCTAGCGAAGGTTGCCCTGGAATAAGCTATTGCTCACCCTTTCGCCCCAAGTGTCAGAAAAGAGGGCTGCTCGGTGCTCTGTCCAGGTGTTCTTGCCTCCCCTCAGGAGCCACTCCTGCTTCCATCCCACCAGATTGGAACGGGGCTTCCCACAGGCCCTCCACTCCGCAGCTCCTCAGCACTCTCCTCCTCCTCCCTGCTCCCCCAAGCTCAGCCCAGTCTGAGGTCCATCCCCCAGTGAGGGGAGCTGAGCAGTGCTGCACACTCAGTGCTGCTGAGTACCCTGGGGATTTGCTGAACTGCACATTCTTGTTCTGTAAGACAGAGCTGAGCTTCTGCACATCCAGCCTGCTCCCTGGCAATGCTGACGTTACTGGGCAGAGAGGAAAAGTGCTAGACAATGCAGCAGGGGGAAATTAACCAGGACTCCCAGGCAAGCTGCTCTACAGGTTTTGGAGGGAAGTGTGATGGGGGTTGGGGCGCAGAAGCTGGGTCTACCTGAGCGTCTGTCCAGGCACATCCACTCGCTCTTCAAGACGGCACTGGGCACACAGCCCCAGAGTCAAGGTGGCATTTAGCTGGGCCTTCTGTCTGGCACCAGAAATTACTCTTTAACTTGGGGTCCTGGGAGTCCATAGGTGAGCATAGCTCAATTTGGGGATGCACCTGAGAAACAAGGTCCCTCTCCCCAGATGGGCTTCTCTGCCCCGTCCCTCTCTCCACCAGGCCTGGCCAGGCCCCAGACTGAATTGTTCTAATTCCTTGCACTTTTCCTGGCAGGGTCTCCAGGCTCACGAAATCTGCTTCTTGCCAAAGGCAGAGGATCCCCTGGCAGCAGAGAGCACGGGCTGCAGTCAGGCAGGTGCAATCATTTTTTAATGACATCTTTCCCCACTTACTCATCAAAATTATGTGACTCACTTTAGAATATTTAGGAAATGTTGGAAAATATAAAGAAGGAAGTAATCCTGCAATCCTACAACTCAGAAATAATGATGTGTTAGCACTTTGAAAAATACCCTTCCAACCTTTCACATGCACAGGAACGGTCTATATACCATTTTGCACTGGACTCCCCAGCACCAAAAAGTTAACATTGTAGGAAAAGCATTTATCCATGTTGGTCATTCTTTGAAAGTATGATTTTTAGTCTGGGTGCAATAGCTCACACCTGTAATCCCAGCACTTTGGGAGGCCTAGGTGGGAGGTTCACTTGAACTCAGGAGTTTGAGAACAGCCTAGGCAACATAGTGAGACCCTATTTCTAAAAAAATAATAATAAATTGTTTTAATTAGCTGGACATGGTGGTGTGCATCTATATAGTCTCAGGTGCTCGGGAGGCTGAGGTGGGAGGATCAGTTCAGCCCAAGAGTTCAAGGCTGCAGTCAGCTGTGATCACACCACTGCCCTCCAGCCTGGGCAATAACATGACAGCCTGGGCAATAACATGAGATCATGTCTCAAAAGAAAAAAAAGTGTAATGGGCCAGGCACAGTGGCTCACGCCTGTAATCCCAGCACTTTGGGAGGATGAGGAGGGTAGCTCTCCTAAGGTCAGGAATTTGAGACCAGCGTGGCCAACACGGCAAAACCGTGTCTCTACTGAAAATAAAAAAACTAGCTGGGCATAGTGATGGGTGCCTGTAATACCAGCTACTTGGGAGGCTGAGGCATGAGAATCACTTGAACCCGGGAGGCGGAAGCTGCAGTGATCTGAGATCGCACCACCGCACTCCAGCCTGGGAAACAGAGCAAGACGCTGTCTGGAAAAAAAAAAAGTACAATATTTGTAATAGCTGCATAATAGTCTAATCCTATGGATTTTTTATCATTTACTTAACGCTTGCCCTATTTGGGGGCAATGAAGTTGTTTACCTCTTTTTCTAATATAAATAATTTTATTCTGGCTATGTTTTTATTGAAATTTCTAACTCTATAATCTCTTCTTTTTTCTTAGGTTTCCAGGATTGAGATATTGGAACAAAAGTTTAAATACTCTTAAAGTTCCTGATAGAATGTTGTTGAATTGTTTCCACAAAGCTTTAACAAATCCATCCCCTCTGGCAGTAGTGCCTGTTTCAGGAAATGATCAGCTTTATTTTTTTCCCATGTTGGTAGGTAAAATGAGTGTCATTTCTAGTCCACATTTTGCATGACTCAGTATGGCTGAACATTTTTTTCTAAGTGGCATAGCCATTCATGTTTCTTCTGTGACAGGTCTGGACATATCCTTGGTGCTCTCATTTTAAGGAGAGTGAGGATGGGTCACGAGGGGATATGCATTGTATTAGTCCATTTTCACACTGCTGATGAAAACATAACTGAGACCGGGAGGGAAAAGAGGTTCAAATGGGCTTATGGTTCCACGTGGCTGGGGAGGCCTCAGAATCATGGCAGGAGGCAAAAGGTACTCCTTATATGGCAGCAGCAAGAGAAAAAGAGGGAGAAGCAAAAACAGAAACCCTTAATAAACCTATCAGATCTCATGAGACTTATTCACTATCTCGAGAATAGCATGAGAAAGACCTGCCCCCATGATTCAATTACCTCAGCCTGGATCCCTCCCACAACACATAGAAATTCTGGGAGGTACAGTTACTGGGCATTGAGATTTGGATGGGGGCACAGCCCAACCATATCATGCATCACCACCTGACAGCACCCACCCATAACATCTGCCATGCTGTTCCCCCATGCCTGTGAGCGAGGCACCCCAAGCCTGGTGCCTATGCTGCCAGACTCTGGGTACTTCCACTCACTCTCCCATCTCCGGGTGCCCTCATGATAACCCAATGTTCCCAGGATTCTTCCTTCAATTAACAATGACCTGCCCGAGCCCCCATTTCTTCCGCACCGTCTCCATGCAAAGTTACAAGGAGTGGACTCAAACAAACAAATGAAAGCTAAACATCTCCACCTAATCAAAATGTTGGCCATCTCTGTTTGTCTGTTTTCATATTGCTATAAAGACTACCTGAGACTGGGTAATTTATAAAGAAAAGAGGTTTGACTCACAGTTCTACATGTCTGGGGAGGCCTCAGGAAAATTACAATCATGGCAAAAGGTGAAGGAGAAGTAAGGCACATCTTACATGGCAGCAGGAGAGTGAGGGCATGCAGAAGAAACTGCCACTCTTTTTTTTTTTTCAAGATGGGGTTTCACCATGTTGGCCAGGCTGGTCTCAAACTCCTGACCTCAGGTGATCCGCCCACCTTGGCCTCCCAAAAGGCTTAGGATTACAGGCTTGAGCCACCACACCCAGCAGAAACTGCCACTCTTAAACCATCAGATCATGGCCAGGTGTGGTGGCTCACACCTGTATTCCCAGCACATTGGGAGATCGAGGCAGGCAGATCACTTGAGATCAGGAGTTAGAGACCAGCCTGGCCAACACGGTGAAACCCCCATCCTCACTAAAAATACAAAAATTAGCAGGCATGGTGGCACATGCCTGTAACCCCAGCTACTTAGGAGGCTGAGGCAAGAGAATTGCTTGACATCTGGGAGGTAGAGGTTGCAGTGAGCCAAGATCATGCCACTATACTGCAGCCTGGGCAACAGAGCGGTACTCCAATTCAAAAAAAAAAAAAAATGAGATCTTGTGAGAATTCCCTCACTATCGCAAGAACAGCGCAAGGGAAACCACCCCCATGATCTAATCACTCCCACCAGATCCCTCCCTCAACATGGAAGGATTAAAATTTGAGATGACATTTGGGTGGGGATTCAGAGCCAAACCATATCACCATCCACAAAAGCTTTTTGACAAATAACTCTGACTAGGAATTGTAAGAAATGTTTTTAAATGAGTAAGGTGGAAGCAAACATTATGCCCATTTTATAGACAAGAAAAGTATGTCTCTGGAGCTGTGACACTCCACAAACCAGGGAAGAAGCAGAGACAATGACTGATTTTCTGCCTCCCAATCCAGTTGCCCAACCCTCCTGGCTCCATGCCAGGAATTCCCTGTTTCTGATTAGGGAAAGTGGAGCCACCTACTCCCTACAAGCAACTATTACACACCCAGTGTCCCAGAAATAAATAACCCTCCACTATGGGGACTGCTTTTACTGACATCATTTTTAGCAGACGTTTTACTATAAAAATGGGGTGGAGAGACATAAAGTAGATAAACTGCTTCCAACAATCCTTGCTGCTAGGGTGAAACTGGGGGTATACGGTATAGCCCAAATGCACCCCAGGTCCAGCCCGAGCTTGCTCCATACCCAACCCAGGAATCAGACCTATCATCATCCAAGGTTGTCCTCTCCAATGATCTTAGCACGTTCAGAATAACCCTCTAATAGTCCTCATTTATTGTAGTTGCTTATTATGAACCCACCAACCATTCATTCAATCTTATTGAATTCTCAGTTTTCAGTATATTTCTCTTCAGGCTGTGGTACATATCACACCATATAGTAATTATTTGCTATTTTCTGCTTCCCCATCTAGACTTTGAATAAGCTGAGGGTAGAATTTGTTCTTTTTCTTAGAATTTATTCTTAGAATTTGACAAATAGTAGATACTCTTAGTCACAACTTGGTTGAAGGAAGGACTCAATGAATAAAAATGTCCCGAGTTTACTGTTTCTGCATAAAAGACTGTAGATGTTTGCTGTTTTACATTTTCTTCTTTTAAGGTCTAATATCGTACGTTGATGTTTGGTAAATGGAATTTCAATCCCAGTGGCACCCCCGAAGGCCAGGCAGGAGTACTGCAAAAAGCAGAAATGGAGGTCGAGGGCAGTTGCCCTCTGCAAGCAAGACCACTTAGAACTCTCCAGTGGCTCTTTGACAAACCTTCAGTGGGATTTCTGTCAAAGCTGACAGAAATTAAAGACTTTAATTTAAATTAAGTCTTTAATTTCTGTCCTTAATGAGTTGGTCACAAAGTTAATTCAACATTGAAAGGGATAGAATATGTTAATTCCACACACACATGAAAGAAATCAACAATCAGGGCTCATCTGGGAAAACCATGATGGGGAAGGCTGGGGCTGATGGATGAGGGGTGTGGGGCAGGGCAGAAAGCCTCCACACTGCTGCAGCAATGCAAACAGAGGCACCTTGCCTTCGGCCTCTCTGGCACTCCATCTTGTCTCTCCTCCCTGGAGAAAAGCAAGCTGTATTCAATCACCTTTTCAATGCTAAAACCAGGCTTTCCTGTCAGAGTTAGGGCCAGAGATTTTTCCATCCCCTCCTGCACAGAGGATATTCTTAACAGGCCTTAAGTCTACAGCATGGACGGTTTCTGGGGAAAAAAACAGAAATGAAAATCTCACCTTGTGTTCCCCTCCTCTTCCTGGACAGAGAATCGGACAGGCCCAGGCCATCGGGATCATGATGAACCTCATCAGAAACTTCGGTCCATTTTCTCCATTCCCTTCCCTGGGACCTGCATGCTGTCTCTCCATGCCCCTCCTTCCCCACTCTCCAGGCTTCATGGGTAAGGCAGAGAGTGAGAGCCAGGCTCACCTGCCTTTTCCCCCACAGTGGGCAGAAGCTCAGTAACTGAACTCAGACACTGGTGGCATACCTGCCAGGAGGATGACAGAGACGCCTCCTGTGGCCCTGAGACAGGCAGAGCTCTGCTGGCAGCCCAGCCCATATGTTCACCCATTCATTCACAAACATCCCCAGAGGCAGGCTGCTCTGGCCTGGAGGGGGATGTTGCACACTAGAGCACCCAGGTTCACAGAGCCATGTCTCATTCCACCCCACTCTTACTCAGGTCACTGGAAGCTGTAGAGCTCTTTTTTGGGGGGAGGGGGACGAGACAGGGTCTCGCTCTGTTGCCCAGGCTGGAGTGCAGTGACACGATCTTGGCTAACCGCAACCTCCACCTCCCAGATTCAGCTGATTCTCCTGCCTCAGCCTCTCAAGTAGCTGGGATTACAGGCAAGCACCACCATGCCCAACTACTTTTTTGTATTTTTTAGTAGAGACGGGGTTTCAGCATGTTGGCCAAGCTTGTCTCAAACTCCCAACCTCAGGTGATCCACCCCTTGGCCTCCCAAAGTGCTGGGATTACAAGTGTGAGTCACTGCCTGGTCCAGAGCTCTCAAATGCAGTGACCAGCATATGCAGAAGAACAAACTAACACGGAAGACGGTGTAGGAACCATGTAAGCCAAGACTCCGCAGTAACACACACTTGAGTTCTGGTCCTCACTCTGCCGTTTACTCACTGTCAAATTGCAGATGGGACCTCATCTCTCTGAGCCTCAGTTTCCTCCTTTGTAAAATGGGCAAATACTGGAACCTACCTCATAGAATTAGCGTGAGGTTTAACTGAGGTGATTTAGGCAAAGCCCTTAGCTTGATACCTAGCACATATTAAGTGCTCAGTAATAGATGATGGTGACGATGTAAGTTGTACACAAAGAAGAGAAAGGGACGCACACTAAGTGATAATCACATGGGGCCACTGACTTGATTTGGTATCTTTCTCGGACTTGCAGTTTTTCTTACCATCTGTCAGCACACCACACTCTTTCAGCCTTGAATTATATGCTGCCTTGTGGTTTTGCTTTTATAAAACAAATAGACTGTATTAGTCTTCCTGAGGCTGCTGTAAAAAAAAAAAAATTAGCACAAGCTGGTGATTTACAACACAGAAAGTTATTCTCTCACAATTCTGGAGGCCAGAAGTTTGAAAGCAACATGTTGTCAGGGCTGTGCTCCCGCCGATGGATCTTGGGGGCGATCTATTACTTACTTCTTTGAGCTTCTGGCGCTATCAGCATTCCTTGGCTTGTAGCGACAACACTGCAATTTCCGCCTAGTCTTATCATCTTATCTGTGTCTGTTTTCTCTTCAGTGTGTCTCTTATAAAAACGCTTGTCACACCAGGCATGGTGGCTCACGCCTGTAATCCCAGCACTTTAGGAGGCTGAGGTGGGCAGATCACTTGAGGTCAGGGGTTTGAGACCAGCCTGGCCAGCATGGTGAAACCCCGTCGCTACTAAAAATACAAAAATTAGCCAGGCATGGTGGCAGGCTCCTGTAATCGCAGCTACTTGGGTGGCAGAGGCAGGAGAATCACTTGAAACTGGGAGGCAGAGGCAGGAGAATCACTTGAAACTGGGAGGCAGAGGTTGCAGTGAACCAAGATTGAGCCACTGCACTCTAGCCTGGGCGACAAGGGTGAGACTCCATCTCAAAAAAAAAAAAAAACACTTGTCACCCACTGGCTAATCCAGGGTGATTGCCTCAAATCAAGGTCCCTAACTTCATTACATCTGCAAAGTTAACATTCACAGTTCTGGAAATTAGGTTAGGATGTGGACATCTTTTTGGGAACCATCTGTCTTAGACTGTTCAGGCAGCTGTAACAAAATACCAGATACTGGGCAGCTTATAAACAACAAACATTTTTTTCTCATAGTCCTGGAGACTGGGAAGTCCAAGATCATGGCACTGGAAGCTGCACTGTCTGGTGAGGGTCTGTTTCCTGGTTAAAACATGGTTGTCTTTTTACTATGTCCTCATTGTAGAGGGCCAGGGGTCTCTCTGGGGTCTCTTTTATAAGGCTTCTAGTGTCTTTTTTAATTTTATTTTTTGAGACAGGGTCTCACTCTGTCCCCCAGGCTGGAGTACAGTGGCACAATATTGGCTCACTGCAACCTCTGCCTCCCAGGCTCAAGTAATCCTCTCACCTCAGCCACCTGAGTAGCTGGGACTACAGGTGCACACCACAATGACCAGCTAATTTTTGTACTTTTTTTTTTTGGTAGAGACAGGGTTTTGCCATGTTGGCCAGGCTGCCAGGCTGGTCTCAAACTTCCTGGCCTCAAGCGATCCACCCGCCTCAGCCTCCCAAAGTGCTAGGATTACAGGCATGAGCCACCGCACTTGGCCTTATTTGAGAAGGTTCTATCTTCATGAACTAATCATCTCCCAAATACCATCACACTGGGGGCTCAGATTTCAGCATACAAATATTGGGGAAACATAAATATTCAGTCCATTACACCAACATGTGGTCCACTACTCGGGGTACCTAAGAACATGGAATTTAGAAGTAGACTGACCTGGATTCCAGTACCAGCCCACCACCACTCACTAGTGAATGATCTTGATTCAGTTACTTAACATCTTTGAACCTCGGCTTCTGAAAAAGGGCCAATAACGCCTATGTCCCAGGGTTGTCTGAAAGAATTAAATAAGCTAATATGTTAAAAGTCCTTGATAATTGGTAGCTCTCATTACTAGTGGTAGGTTTGCCCCACTAGGCTACAAGTTCCTAAGAGCTGAAGCCATCTCTGCTTCCTTCACAGGTCTAGCACAAGTCTGCAAACAGTTTATCCTTAGTGAAGGTGGCGTGATAAACTGGCTGAACAAGTGGCATAGACAGCCAATATCAGCAATATGTAAGATTCCACAGGGATTTAAAGAAGGGGATTAGGCTGGGCGCGATGGCTCACGCGTGTAATCCCAGCACTTTGGGAGGCCGAGACGGGCAGATCACAAGGTCAGGAGATTGAGACCATCCTGGCCAACAGGGTGAAACCCTGTCTGTACTGAAAATACAAAAATTAGACGGGTGTGGTGGCAAGTGCCTATAATCCCAGCTACCCTCGAGGCTGAGACAGGAGAATCACTTGAACCCAGGAGACAGAGGTTGCAGTGAGCCAAGATCACACCATTGAACCCCAGCCCCATGACAGAGCGAGACTCTCTGCCTCAAAACAAAAAACAAGAATCCAAAAAAAAAAAGGGGGATTAGAGCCATCCAATAGTGACCCAACCTAAGTGCAGGGATCGGCTAAGTAGGTTTGTCAGCAAAGAATGGGGCCACCAGGACTGGCACACAGAACTGATCTCACTCACTGCACTGTTGTTACCATTCTTTGAATCGCTCTGCGTGACATCATTCTTACAGATGGGAGGCCAGCTACGCTGGAGAAGCTCCAGAAACTTGTAAATAGATTATGATCCCAAATCCCAGAGAGGGGCACTTTTCCAGACTGCAACTGGGAATTTACCTTGATCATTTTTCCATCCCAGAAAGGAAAGTTGCTCTGGTATACTACAAACATTACAGCACATCTGAATAACCTAGGGAGCCTGTTTAAATGCACATTTTTGGGCCTCTACCAGGCTGGTTAAACAAATCTCCAGTAGAGTGGGGATAGGAACGAACCATTTTAAATAACCCACTTTGGTAATTCTGATTCAACCATACTAATCAAAATTATAGTCCAACCTAGGCATGGGCTTGCTACCTAGGAGCCAATACATAATACTAGAAAGACTAAGAGTTTGGAAATTAAACAGGATTAAGATCCAATCCTGGGTCTTCCACATAATAGCTGTGGGACTTTGGGTAAGTTACTTCATTTTTTTGAATCTCAACCTCCTCTTCTATAAAGGGGTGATTGCAGTGTTAATTCAATGATAAGTATGTAAAATGCTAGCTCATAGTAGATTGAAGCAGACTGCTACAATTCACCAATACATTTCTTCCTGTTGTTCATACACAGCTAGACTATATTTCCCAGCACCCTTTGCAGCCGGGAACAGTCACACTAGTTCTCACCAAGGGGATATGGCTCTAAGTTACAGTAACTATTCTTGACAAAGGCCTAAGGAACAGATACGCCTCCTCCATGGTTTCTTTTGTCTTGCATCGCTTGGATGCAGATGACAGGCGGTAGGGAATTGGGGCATCTACAACATAGAAGGAACCTGGATGCCTGAGTTACTAGGCAGAGGAAAGCTATTCATCAACCAGAATGCCTGCCTTGGACTTTCCTGCAAATGAGAAATAAGCTCATATACCATATAGTTTATAATATAGTTGCTCTCAAGAAACACCAGTGGCTGGGTGTGATGGCTCACACCTGTAATCCCAGCACTTTGAAAGGCTGAGGCAGGTGGATCACTTGAGGCCAGGAGTTTGAGATCAGCCTGGTCAACATGGTGAAAACCCATCTCTACTGAAAATATAAAAAACTAGCCAGGTGTGGTGGCACATGCCTGTAATCCCAGCTATTCAGGTGGCTGAGGCATGAGAATCACTTGAACCTGGGAAGCAGAGGTTGCAGTGAGCGGAGATCGCACCACTGCACTCCAGCCTGAGGGATAGAGTGAGACTATCTCAAAAAAAGAAGAGAAATACCAGCATCGCTATAAAGAAATACCTGAGACTGGGTAATCTATAAAGAAAAGAGTTTTAATTGGCTCATGATTCTGCAGGCTGCACAAGCATGGTGCTAGCATCTGCTCAGCTCCTGGGGAAGCCTAAGGGAGCTTTCACTTAAAGCCAGAGCAGGCATCTCACATGGCAGAGCAGAAGCAAGAGTGAGAGTGAGGGTGGTGGTGAGGAATCTCAGGATAACCTCTCTAAGATTGCTGTCCCCTGATTATTCACAAAAACTCACTCACTATCACAAGGTCAGCATCCAGGCATGAGGCATCCACCCCCATGATCCAAATGCCAGGCCCCACCTCCAACACTGAGGATTACATCTCAACATGAGATTTGGAGGTGATATTTAAACTACATCACACATTTAAAAAATCAATTTTACAACTAATCTATAGTCAGGGTGTTAATTCATTTCACATTGCTATTAAGGAATACCTGACACTGGGTAATTTATTCTAAAAAGAGGTTTATTTTGCCTCATGGTTCTGTACACTAAACAAGCATGGCACCAGCATCTGCTTCTGGTGAGGCCTCAAGAAAACTTTCAATCATGGTAGAAACAGGTGTGTCACATGGTGACAGAGAGAGAAGGAGAGAGAGGAGGAGATGCCAGGCTCTTTTAAACAACTAGCTCTCATGTGAACCGCAGAGTGAGCACTCACTCATTACCTTGGGGAGGGCACCAAACCATTCCTGAGGGATGTGCCACATGACCCAAACACCTCCCAACAGGTCCCACCTTCAACACTGGGATCACATTTTAACATGAGATTTGGAGGGGACACACATCCAAACCATATCAGTCAGGAAATGTTCACCCCCTTTCTCCACCTGCAAATAACAATTACACAGTACCAGCATACGTGCAAGCATTTTATTCTACTCACAATTCCCGTATGGTGTAAATTGCAATCTCTCTGTAGTACGACAAATTCTAGGGATGACCTTTGTATCAGTCAGGCTTCTGACAGAACTAATGGAGTAGATACATAAAGGGGAGTTTGTTAAGTATTAACTCACACAATCACAAGGTCCCACAATAGACCATCTTCAGGCTGGGGAGCAAGGAGAGCCAGTCTGAGTCCCAAAACTGAAGAACTTGGAGTCTGACGTTTGAGGGCAGGGGGCATCAAGCACAGGAGAAAGATGTAGGCTGGGCCTGTCTCTCTTTTCACCTTTTTCTGCCTGCTTATATTCTAGCAGTGCTGGCAGCTGATTAGATGGTGCCCACTCAGATTAAGGGTGGGTCTGCCTTTCCCAGCCCACTGAATCAAATGTTAATCTCTTTTGGCAATACCCTCACAGACACACCCAGGATCAATACTTTCTGTCCTTCAACCCAGTGAAGTTGACACTCAGTATTAACCATCACAGCCTCCCTGAGATTCCTGGCGCCTGGTTATTTAATTAAACACAAATCCAGGTGTTCCCATGAAGGGATTCTGCAAATGTAATTAAAGCTTCAAGTCAACCTTAAAATATGGAGATCTTCTGGGTGATCCTGATCGAATCACAAGACCCCTTTAAGGCTGGTCGTGGTGGCTCACGCCTGTAATCCCAGCACTTTGGGAGGCCGAGGCAGGTGGATCATGAGGTCAGGAGTTTGAGATCAGCCTAAACAACATAGCGAAACCTCATCTCTACTAAAAGTACAAAAATGAGCTGGGCATGGTGGCATACACCTGTAGTCCTAGCTACTCAGGAGTAGCTTGAACCTGGGAGGTGAGGTTGCAGTGAGCCGAGATCATGCCATTGCACTCCAGCCTGGGCGACACAGCGAGACTCTGTCTCTAAAAAAACGGCCCTTTACACAACAGAAGGGGATTTGGAGAGATTCAAAGTATGAGAAGGACTTATGCGCCATTGCTGCTTGAAGATGGTGGCACTACATGAGAAGGAATCTCTCAAGGAACTGAGAAGGGCCTTTGCCTAACAGTTGGCAAGGAAAAAGGAACCTCAGACCTAACAGCCATAAGGAACGGGATTCAGCCAATCATTGGAATGAGGCTGGAAGCAGATTTTTCTCGGTGCCTCCAGGTAAAAGCCCCGACCAGCCAATACCTCGATTTCCAGCCCTGTGCTATCCTGAGCACAGAACTCAAGCAAGCACACCTGGACTTCTGACTTATAGATCTGTCTACTAATAAATTTGTGTTAAATTTGTGGTGATTTGTTACAGCAGAAATAAAAAACGAATACATTCTCTAATTCTGTTTTGTTGTCGATTCTTTTTTTTTTTTTTTTGAGACAGTCTCATTCTCTTTCCCAACCTGGAGTGCAGTGATGTGATCATAGCCCATTGTAACCTCAAACTCCTGGGCTCAAGCTGTTGTCCCACCTCACCCTCTCAGGTAGCTAGGACTACAGGTGCATGCCATCATACTCAGCTAATTTTTCTTAATTATTATTTTTGTGTAGAGATGGGGTGTCACTCTGTTGCCCAGGCTGGTCTCAAACTCCTGGCTTCAAGAGATCCTCCTATCCCAGTTGGAAGGATCCCAGGATCCCAAAGCACTGGGATTACAGGTGTGAGCCACCACATCTGGCTTCCTCACTGTGGCTGGAGGGGAAAGGGACACTGGCCCTATTCCCTTTCCGATCAGGTAGGTGTGCCCCAGGTTCTTGTCCTTCACTTACCCAAGAATGGGAAAGGGGACACCTTGCTGGTGACGGTGAGCACCTTGGAGTGAACACCGGACCCAAAAAGTTTTGTTTTTGCAGAAAGTGATTTATTTAAGCAGAGAGAAAGAGAGAGAAAAAAGGAGAAGCGGGGAGAGAGAAACAGCTAGTTCTCACACTGAGTGAGAAGAAAGAAAAGCCACTCTCACACTGAGTGAGCAAGGTTCTCAGAGGGGGAAAATCAGGGAAGGAAAGCTCCTTTCACAGAGAGAGAGAATCCAGAAAGATGGAATCCAGGAGAGAGAAAGCAGCTTCCGCGAAGGTAGTGGAAGCGGGCCCAAGTATGGAATCCAAGGAGGTGTGGAAGAAGGGGAGTTTTAAACTGGGACAATTCCCACCTTCTCCAAGCCCCCTGGTTAATGAAAGGAGTTCCTTTAAACTTCCTCTGAAGTGATTGATCTTTGATCCTTTCCCACGCCCCCCAAAGTTAAACAAAGACCATTAAGTCTCCTGGATGGAGACGTGGGGGACGGCAGGTGGGGCATGTCGCTGGGAAGTTCCTGCCCTAGAAACTACGCCCCCTTGTGGACCCAGGAAGAGAACACATTCTCTCAATACCACCACTGAAAGGAGCAATTACAACACTGGTGAAACGTGTTATGCTAGCCTAAATCAGATTAGAGGGTGGGCTGAGGATCAGGCTGCCAAGAAATGCTTCCTAGAGAGCATGCTGCCTGAAAGGAACCTTGAAAATCAGGGAGCTTGATAGAAATAGGGGAAGAAAGAGTGTTTCAGGCAGATGTAAGGTTCGTTGTCAAGGAAAGGCATCTGGGGAGACTAAAAGCAGTATCTGGTCTACATGAGGTATATTAGGGTGAGAGTACTGGGAGGCAGGCTAGAAACGGGGACAGAGACTAGTTATGAAGGAACTTGAAAGCCATAAGTATATTATGAAGGCAAGGGTTTTCTACACAGGAATGACCTTAATGACTTGATTTGCATTATTCAAAGTTCACCATGGCTGGAATGGATTGGGGATGTCTGATGATGGGAAGGCCCGGCTGGAATGGATTGGGGATGTCTGATGATGGGAAGACCCAGCTGGGCAGTTGCTACATTAACCTTAGAATTACAATGATGACCTACAAGAGCAGCCTAGGATATGGAGAAAAGCAAACTGGTTTAAGAAATGTCATCACCTGGGTCAAGGAAAGGCCATGCAGTGGGCTGGGTAGGGAGGAAAATATATGTAAATAAAGTTATTCGTTGAAAAAGAGAAGCGAGATAAAGACGGAGAGATTAAGTCTACTACCATCTATTCTTCTGAATCACAAGGCTGAATCAAGAGCCTTCCCGCAAACCTAAACTTACATTGGTTCAGTTCAGAGACTCCATCAATGTGGTCTTGTGATTTTTCTTGTGACCAAAAAACAAAGGAAGAGAAGAGTACTTTGGAGTCAGTATGATGAAAATTCAGTTGAATACACTGAAAAGTCAAGATGAGAGGAAAAAAAAGGAGGAACAGAAAATCTGATTCAGTTTTGACCACCAAGTAGAATTGGGACAGAAACAATCAAGTAGGCAGAAATCCAATTTGGATTATAAAAAGCCAGTTCATCGGGAAGGTGGATATTCATTATAAAACCAGAAGCAAACAAAGGGTCAATTAAGCGCAAAAGTTTTACCAAGACTATGCAGTAAAGTCCAAGCTGTACTACATTTGAAGTTTCCTGCCAAAGAGAAATGTAATCTTCCCTCGTAGTGTAAGTCAGAATTTCATGACATCAGCCAGAGAACCACAGAAGAATGTATCTTTCAGTGCAAGATGCGTCTAAGCCTTTCCCCACCCAACTAACCAACGTTCATTTACTGATTTATTTCTTTAACAAACACACTCCATTTCATAGCCACATTCTTTCAAAGCTGACAGGTTGAGATATATCTTTTTTTTTTTTTTTTTTTTGAGACAGAGTTTCGCTGTTGCTACCCAGACTGGAGTGCAATGGCACAATCTCGGCTCACCGCAACCTCCGCCTTCTGGGTGCAAGCAATTCTCCTGCCTCAGCCTCCTGAGTAGCTGGGACTACAGGCACGCACCACCACACACAGCTAATTTTTGTATTTTTAGTAGAGACGGGGTTTCACCTTGTTAACCAGGATGGTCTCGATCTCTTGACCTCGTGATCCACCCGCCTCAGCCTCCCAAAGTGCTGGGATTATAGGCGTGAGCCACTGCGCCCGGCTGAGATATATCTTAAACACAGAATCTCCAACACACATTTTCTTCTTCAATGGTGTGAGATGTATTTTTCAAAAACACTGTTCTACACATACTACCCCTCCTATATTAAAAACAACAGGTTAGTTATCCACTACCTTTTTTGTACACACAAAATTTATAAATTTTAATCTGGTTACAGAAAAAATTTTCATCAAAATTCTTGTTTATTTGTTTATATAAAAATAGAGAAAAGGTCTCACTATGTTGCCCAGTCGGCTCTCAAACTCCTAGGTTCAAGTGATCTTCCCACCTTGGCCTCCCAAAGTGATAGGATTACAGGCATGAGATACCATGTCTGGCATAATTTACATTTGTAATTAAAAATTTTTAATTTGTCGGCCGGGTGCGGTGGCTCACGCCTATAATCCCAGCACTTTGGCAGGCCGAGGCGGGTGGATCACAAGGTCAAGAGATCGAGACCATCCTGGTCAACAAGGTGAAACCCCGTCTCTACTAAAATACAAAAATTAGCTGGGCATGCTGGTGCGCACCTGTAGTCCCAGCTACTCGGGAAGCTGAGGCAGGAGAATTGCTTGAACCCAGAAGGCAGAGGTTGCGGTGAGCTGAGATCGTGCCATTGCACTCCAGTCTGGGTAACAACAGCGAAACTCCGTCTCAAAAAAAAAAATTTTAATTTGTCTGCAAAATAAATATATACTCATCATCAAAAACTTTCAAAGATTAAAATCACCGTAATTCTAACACCAAGACACAATCATAATCACTTCTGTAAGTTAGGATATACTGACAGCCTATGCAACAGGCAAAAACACTAAGTTGTAAGAATTTTTGAAAAACCTCCTGTTCCCCATTACAGTAGATTGTATTACTCAAAATATTTGCTGCCCCACCCTAGGGGAAGATAATATTTCCCTGCTTCATTGCATCAGCCCTAGAGATGTGATTTGAGGTGTCCCTTCCTGTGGGAGGATTACATATTCTTACCCCGTTGACCTCAAGAGAGGCCATGAGACTTGCTTTGACCAGCACAATGATAACAGAAGTGACGTGAGCCGCTTCTAAGCAGAAGCTTTGACTAATCATGTGGTGGTTCTACTATGTTCATTCTCTCTTCCATGAAACCAGCAATATCCTGAATAGAGACTGCTAGTCCCAGGATGGAAAATGCAGAGCAAAGCTACAGGTAGCCCACAACTGAAAGGTAATGTGAACAAGAACTGAACTTCAGCCATTGTAAACCATTGAGAGTTTTGGCGTTGCATGTTACCACAGCATAACTTAGCCTACACTGACTGATACCACCCACCTCCAAAGTTTTTTTTAATCTGGAGAGCCTTTAAAGCACTGAAATAAATATTCCCTTTAATTTCAACTTATATTTTATATATTTAAATTCTATGTTTTAAAGCTTCATTTTGAAGACTTTAAACTTGTGTTAATTTATAAATCAATTTTGTTAATATTTTATTATCTACTTTCGTCTGGTTTTGATGAGTCCTGGTTTATGAATTTGATAAAGTACCCAAATATTTATCAAACTTTCAAAATTAAGTTTTAGACATTTTTAGACGTTGTTGTTTTTCTTGAGAAATGAATTAAAACTACAATCTAATTTTAATTGATTTCTCAAGAAAAACAACAACAAAGAAGGTTCACATTTCTATAGGCAAAATCTTTTTCTTTTTTCAAGACAGAGTCTTACTCTGTTGCCCAGGCTGGAGTGCAGTGGGGTGATCTTGGCTCACTGCAACCTTCACCTCCCAGGTTCAAGCGATTCTCTTGCCTCAACCTCCTGAATAGCTGGGATTACAGGCATGTGCCACCACACCCAGCTAATTTTCGTATTTTTAGTAGAGACAGGGTTTCACCAAGTTGGTCAGGCTGGTCTCGAATTCCTGACCTCATGATTCACCCACCTCAGCCTCCCCAAGTACTGGGATTACAGGCATGAGCCACCGAGCCTGGCCTTTTTTATTTCCTAAAATGGAGTCTTGCTCTGTTGCCCAGGTTGGAGTGAAACAGCATGATCTCGGCTCACTGCAACCTTCGCCTGCCAGGTTCAAACAATTCTCCTGTCTCAGCCTCCTGAGTAACTGGGATTAGAGGTGTGTGCCACCATGTCCAACTACTTTTTTGTATTTTTAGTAGAGATGGGTTTTCACCATATTGGCAGACTGGTCTCGGTCTCCTGACCTCTGGTGATCCACCCGCCTTGGCCTTCCAAAGTGCTGGGATTACAGGCATGAGCCACCATAGCCGGCTCTATAGGCAAAATCTTAATAAACACTGAAAACATACTGAACTTAAAAAGTTTAACTTTATAAATGTAATAAATTGTAACAATTTAAATATTTAAACATTGATTTCAAACTTTGTTACCCATATCTTATATATTTTTACTAATATTTTGTATTAGTAAAAGAGTCTAATGAATCAGTCTCTTTACTTACCATAAAAAGCAGAAAAATATATACAAAATACTATAATGGTTAGAAAACGTATTTCTAGATACATTCATGACTACACACAACTTAGCTTTTCTAAGGGTCTTTGAAAGTATGTTTGTTTTCTGGCAACTTTCTCCAGGGAGCCCAGCACCCTCAGGATTTTCTGGCTGGAATGCAGATTCGATGGATCAGCAATGGAGGTCCTGGGGCCACAAGGGGAAACCAGAAATCCACAGTAATCGTTGACCTCGTCCTTGAGCTGCTGAACCAACATCCCAGGTGTTTAAGTCCCTGTGGTCCATTGGTCAAATGCAATTCCTTGCTGATATAACGGTTGTACAAACAAAGAAGCCCAGAGAAAGCACTGCATATGGGAAGGCAAGACTGACCCAAAGGGGAAGATCTTGTGGGGAGGGGAAGCAGTAAAGAAAAAAGGAGGTGGGAAAGGGAACTGGAGAGGACAGATCAGGCAGGTTCTCTGAAAGTAAATTAGTAAGGATTTTAAGAAAAGTTTACCTTTTTTCCATGTCCATAATGGGGACTAGAACAGTGACCCATAGGATCATTGTGAGAATTATGCCAGGCACACATTAAGTGCTCAATAAACATTGGCTACCATTATTATTGTATTAATTTGGGCCTCCAGAATGGATGAGAGTTGCAGACTGGAACACTATAAGGAAACCCAGGAAGTCCATTCTTACTCTCCCTCCCTCTCCTCTCTTCCACAACTGCCCCTGTGCACAGCTGCTTTAATCCAACATCTTTCTGCAGATTGGCTTTCTTTCTATGTCCATGATGCTTAAAACAGTCACTAGCATCTTTTAAGTTTCCAAACTTCTTGGTTCAAGACAGCGGCTATTCCAAAGTGCATTCTTTCAGTCTCAAGTCCAAATTTCCAGAAAGACGCTAATTGTCCAGCTTCGATGGAAACTCCACTCTTGGATGAATTAACTGAAGCTGTGACAGGAGAGTTGCTTGGAAAGGACATGGCTGCTTCTACTAGAAAAGTTCCCAAAATCTGGAGGGGGAAAAAGCAGGGAGGCAGTGCTGCTGTGAAGACAGAATGGTAGGCGAACATTTGGGTACATTTCTCTTGGGTACATGTGCACGCATGAGTACATTTGTGCATGTGTGCATAACTTGGATAGCACTGTATATAGACTTTGTTTCGTTGGCTTTTTTGAAACAGAGAGTTTCACTCTTGTTGCCCAGGCTGGAATGCAATGGTGCAATCTCGGCTCACCGCAACCTCCGCCTCCTGGGTTCATGGGATTCTCCTGCCTCAGCCTCCCAAGTAGCTGGAATTACAGGCATGTACCACCATGCCCAGCTAATATTTGTATTTTTAGTAGAGACAGGGTTTCTCCATGTTGGTCAGGCTGGTCTTGAACTCCTGACCTCAGGCCATCTACCCGCCTCAGCCTCCCAAAGTGCTGGGATTACAGGCCTGAGCCACCGAGTCCAACCTGATTTCATTTGTTTGTTTGATTGCTTTAGAGACAGAGTCTCTCTCTGTCACTGAGGCTGGACTGCAGTGGTGCAATCATAGCTCACTGCAGCCTGGAGCTCATTTCCTGCACTCAAGGGATCCTCCCACCCCAGCCTCCCAAGTAGCTGAGATTATAGGCATGAGCCACCATGCCTGGCAATAGCTGTCTAAATTATTTGTGACAATGCATTCAGAATACATTCAGTAAGATATTTTTCTACAGCACTATATTTATTAGCTATGTTAACATTTCCATGTATAGATGTTCTAAATGAATTTAAATTATTTCTATTATTTTGCTTTAATAAACTCTATTTGCATGATATTCTTGTAACTAAATAGTTGTAACTATCTATTATTAATTCCTTTGTGTGTGTGTGTGAGATGGAGTCTCACTTTTGTTTTCCAGGCTAGAGTAAAGTAGTGCAATCTCAGCCCACTGCAGCTTCTGCCTCCCAGGTTCAAGTGATTCTCCCACCTCAGCCTCCCAAGTAGCTGAGATTACAGATGCCCACCACTACGTCTGACTAATTTTTGTATTTCAGTAGAAACGGGGTTTCTCCATGTTGGTCAGGCTGATCTCGAACTCCTGACCTCAAGTGATCTGCCTACCTCGGCCTCCCAAAGTGCTGGTTACAGGCCTGAGCCACCACACCAGGCTCTAGTATTAATTCCTTAGGGAAATTCCTTAAATTGTAATTGCCAGATCAGAGGTGTGTCATTTTTTAACAGTTTCGATACATGTTGCTAAACGTGCAAGGCAATTTGAGCCACACTCACACCACAACATACACAATGCAGTTTCCCTCAACATCGTCTTCAGTACTTACTTGAAAATTAATCACCATTTGATAAGTGAAACAAAATTTCCTTAATTACTAGTAAGATTGAAGGATATTTCATTATTTTTTTGACCAACTGTTTTTTTGTTGTTGTTATATTCTTATTGGTTTATAAGAGCATTTTAGCCAGGCATGGTGGCTGATGTCTATAATCCCAGCACTTTGGGAGGCTAAGGCAGGTGGATCACTTGAGGTCAGGAGTTCAAGACCAGCCTGGTCAACATGGTGAAACCTGGTCTTACCAAATATACAAAAATTAGCTGGGCTTGAGGGCAGGCGCCTGTAATCCCAGCTACTCGGGAGGCTGAGGCAGGAGAATCACTTGAACCTGGGAGGCAGAAGTTGCAGTGAGCCAAGATCGAGCCACTGCACTCCAGCCTGGGCAACAAAGTGAGACTCCATCTCAAAAAGAAAGAGAGAGAGAGAGAGAGAGAGAGAGAAAGAGAGGCATTTTAATTACTAAACATACTGCTGGGTGTGGTGGCTTGTGTCTGTAGTCCCAGCTACTTGGTTGAGGCCAGGACTTTGTGCCTGGGCAATACAGCAGGACCCTGTCTGTAATTACATCTTCTCAGTTTGTCTAACCTTAATATAATTTGTTTTAAGTTCAGATACTCAAATCTCTTCTTTCCAGCACCTATCTTTATCTTTACATATTCCTAGAAGGGTATCATCCACTATCTACCTATCTATCACCCTTTCCTACGTCCCATTCCCTAAATAGTGTTAAATATTTCAATTGGCATTTAAAGTCTTTAACAAGGCACTACAATCTCATTGTTCACTACTGCCATTCACAAATCCTTCTTTATTTCATCCATCCATTTGTTCATTTATTAATTTGTCACCTATTTACTAAGCACCTATTATATACCAGGCATCATTCTAGAGACTGCAGATACAACAATGAACACATAAATAAATATCCTTACCCTCAGGGAGCTTGAATTTTAGTGTCACAGGAGACAAAGTAAAAAGATAAGTAAATGTATATGGTAGGCTGGATGGTAATAAGTACTATAGAAAACAATAAAGCAGGAAAGTAGGGTAGGAAATTCAGGGAGAGGACGAAATGTTACATAGAATAGTCGGGGAGAACTTCACTGAAAAGGTAATATATATTTGAGGAAGACTGTGAGGATGGTGACTTCAAATTTCATCTTGAATTGTAGCTCCTATCATTGTCATGTGTCATGGGAGGGAGCCAGTGGGAGGTAATTGAATCATGGGACAGGTGTTTCCCATGCTGTTCTCATGATAGTAAATAAGTCTCACAAGATCTGATGGTTTTATAAACGGGAATTCCCCTGCGCATGCTCTCTTGCCTGCCATCATGGAAGACGTGACTTTGCTCCTCATTTGCCTTCAGCCATCATTCTGGGGCTTCCCCGGCCATGTGGGACTGTGAGTCAATTAAACCTCTTTCGTTTATAAATTACCCGATCTTGGGTATGTCTTTATTAGCAGCGTGAAAACAGACTAATACAGTGACAGAATGAGCCAAGTGCTATCCAAGGGAGAAGCATTCCATTATGGGAGAGAGTATGTGCAGAGCCTGTTGGGGGAGAAGAGGAAGGAGGAGCATACCTCCTGGATTTGAACACCAGCAAGGAAGCCAGTAATGTTGGAACAGAGTGGGTAAAGGGTAGTTGAGGCAGGGTTTTGTAGACTTCTGTAAAGACTTTGGCTTTTAATTCAAAGGAGCCGGGAGGCCATTCTGAGGGTGTTAAATTGTGTTTCCAAAATCGCTGCAGAAACATCTCACACTTCACATAGCCTTTTGCAATGTGATCTTGCCACGATCTAAGAAGAGATAGAGTCTCTTTCCCTTTTCCTTGAATTTGGGTTGACCCTGTAACCAATTCTGACCAACAGAATCTAGTTCTGTAATTAGATCCTGTACTACTGTAAATTCCAGGCTGGGCCTTAGGCACTGCTTTAGAAGTCTTCCTTTCACTTCTTGAAATGTTCCTTCTTAGAACCCAGATGGCATGTGGAGAAAGACATGGGCCACTGTGCCTGGCAACAGTTGTCTAAATGTTTTTTGACAATGCATTCAGAACACATTCAGTAAGATATTTTTCTACAGCACTACTCTACTCTTCTACAGCACTTGGTAGAAGAGAACCAAGGCCCAGGCATCTTCTGCCAGCCCCTAGCCTTTCAAGCCAGCTGAAGCTTGAAAGATAACAGGTAACAGAGATGAGCCACGTTCAACATACTCTGCACAAATTTTTCGCCCCCAAACATGAGCAAGTAATAGCAAATGTTTTAAAACATTTTAGGGTGATTTGTTACTGATGACAAAATGAGACAAATAGAGATTAACTAAATAGCACAGGCCATAGGGGAGTAGGCATGAGACCCTGCAGTTACTCTCCTGAAATTCCTAGACCCCTCCTGCTTATGTTATGTAAAGAAAACCAGGTCTGGGTTAATCACAAACGAATGACTATTCCAAGAAGTGCTGTGCTCCATCGCTAATCATCTGTTAGCTTCTTTCTGCTAACTAATGGTATTTCTATATGAACATGCTGAGACCACCTTGTTCTATCGCCTCATTTAGTCCTTTAAAATCTGCTTGTCACCACCCCAACTTGGAGCACCTCCCAGGCTTAGTATATAAGTGCTTCCCAGGTTGCAATCCTCAAATTTGACCCAAATAAACTCTTTACCTATATGGATTTGCCTTCGTTCTGTTTTTTTTCCCCCCCCAATGCCTGGCTAATTTTTAAATTTTTTGTAGAGACAGGGTCCCACTATGTTGCTTAGGCTAGTCTCAAACTCTGGAGATCAAGTGATCCTCCTACCTTGGCCTCCCAAAGTGCTGGGATTACAGTTTTCTTTCAGGTCAATATTACACACCAATAGACGACTGAAATAAAAATTGGCACCTGAAAGTGACATACTACTGGAATGAAAACCTAAAGTCAATTGCTACATGTTTGGGACCAAGTAACATACAGAAGACTGAGGGAAGGCTGTTATAGTCTTCATATGGTTTATTTGTCCCTTCCAAACTTCACGTTGAAGTGTAATCCTCAGTGCTGGAGGTGGGGCCTGGTGGGAGGGTCATGGGTGCCGGTCCCTCGTTGTGCTGTCTTCACAACAGTGAGTTCTCATGAGATCTGGTTGTGTGCAGCACCTCTCCCTACCTGCTCCTGTTCTTTCCATGTGACGCGCCTGCTCCCACTTCACCTTTCACCATGAGTAAAAGCTTGCCGAGGCCTCTCCAGAAGCCAAGTGGATGCCAGCACCAATGCTTGTACAGCCTGCAGAACTATGAGCCAAATAAACCCTGTTTCTCTATAAAGTATCCAGTCTCAGGTATTCCATTAGAGCAATGCAAAAAAAGGCCTAACACTAGCCTGAAACAGGAAGGAAAAGCTTGCTCTTGCTCTTGTGGGCTAGAGAAAAGGGGGCCTGAGTTACATACTGGCAGCTCAATTACAGACACTGCCACTTGTAGCAATGTGGAAAACGGTCCATGTACTAAGGAACTGGCTAAAGACATTTTCATGTAGAATGGTGAAAATGCCAAATGCCTTGTGATAGTTGCTAAAGTACAGAAAGAGAGATAAAGAGGGAAATGTTCACCTTTCATGCAAATTTTAGAAGAATATAGAGGGCCCAAGACTGTCTGAGTCAGTTAGCAGTGTGTTCTAAAAGCAAAATTAAACTTGGAGGCAAAGGGCAAATCTGAGTTGCTGTAACTGCCCAGTGGGGTCTCCTTGCCCAATGCCTAGACAGACTCAAGACGGGAATTGCAATAGAGTTGAATCCACAGAGTCAACTATACGGGAGACTAGAGTTGTATTATTACTCAACTCCATCTCCCCAAAGACTCGGGATGGGGCTTCTAAGGAAAATTTGGTGGGCAGGGCGTTGGAAATTGGGGACTGCTGATTGATTAGGTTAGAAATGAAATCACAGGGAGTCGAAGCTGACCTCTTGTGCTGAGTCAGTTCCTGGGTGGGGGCCACAGACCAGATGAACCAGTTTATCCATCTGGATGGGGACAGCAGATCCAGTGAGTGCAGGGTCTGCAAAACATCTGTTATCTGAAGGAGCACTTCGGAGGAGTTCAGAATCTTGCTGCCTCCAGCTGCATGACTCCTAAACCGTAATTCCTAATCTTCTAATGTGTTAGTCCTGCAAAGGCAGTCTATAGTCCTTAGGCAAAAAGAGGGTTTATTTTGGGAAAGGGCCGTTACCGTCTTTGTTTCAAAGTTAAACTATATGCCGCTTACACCTGTAATCCCAGCAGGTTTGGGAGGCCTCGGCAGGAGGGTGGATCACGTGACCTCGAGTGTTTGAGATTAGCCTGGCCAACGTGGTGAAACCCCATCTCTACTAAAGGTACAAAAATTAGCCGTGCGAGGTGGCACATGCCTGTAATCCCAGCTACTCAGGAGGCTGATGCAGGATAATTGCTTGAAGCCAGGAGGTGGAGGTTACAGTGAGTCGAGATGGGGTCACTGCACTCCAGCCTGGGTGACAGAGTAAGACTCTGTCTGAAAACAAAACAAACAAAAAAACCGAAGTTAAACTATCACCTAAGTTCCTTCCAAAGCTAGCTCGACCCACACCCCAGAATGAACAAGGATAGCTTGGAGGCTAGGAGCCAGTCAGGGTCAGGTCACATCTCTTTCACTGCCATAATCTGCTCAGTTATAATTTTTGCAAAGGTGGTTTCACTGCCACAAGTAAAACATGGCCTCTAGTCAACATAAGGCCCTTTGTTAAAATCCCAGAAAGATGTAAGGAGGCACTTCTCAACCTTTATGATTAGACAAACAGGCTTCTGAAAGAACAAGTGTATTCTCACACAGCACCCTGACTTGTAGGAATAGCCCAGAGAGGAAGTGTATCTTAAAAAGATTAGCAGAAAACAACCCACTTAAAAAGTGGACAAAGGACCTGAATAGGTATTTCTCAAAAAACATACAAACGGCCAACAGATATATGAAAAAGTGCTCAAGTCAGGCTGGGCGTGGTGGCTCATGCCTGTAATCCCAGCACTTTGGGAGGCCAAGGAGGGCAGGTCACCTGAGGTCAGGAGTTCAAGACCAGTTTGGCCAACATGGTCAAACCCCATCTCTACTAAAAATACCAAAAATTAACTGGGCATGGTGGCAGGCTCCTGTGATCCCAGCACCCTGACTTGCAGCCCAGAGAGGGAGTCCATCTTAAAAAGATTGGTGGAGATGATTTTTACTTAACACAGTGAATCCCAACAAAATCCACAGAAAACTCACAATGTTTTTAAGAGAACTGAACTAACACCAGCACCAATAGCTTCGACTAAAATGGACAGAGACAGCTCAAAACAAAGCCACTGTGCTCCTGACCATTTACTGGCAGGAAACAGGCTCAGTAAACTCTTTGGCTGCAAATCAGGTTTTTGTTGCTGAGATAGGGTCTCCTCCATTGCCCAGGCTGGAGTGCAGTGGCACAATCATGACTCACTGTAACCTCTGCCTCCCTGGAGTAGCTGGGCCTACAGGAGCATTCACCAAGCCCGACTAGTTTTTGTATTTTTTTGTAGAGACAGGAGTTCACCATGTTGCCCAGGCTGGTCCTGAACTCCAGGCCTCAAGTGATCGCCTGCCTCGGCCTTCCAAAGTATTGGGATTACAGGCATGAGCCACCACACCTGGCCCAATCAGGCTTTTTCAAATGGAAAAGGAAGGGCGACACAGAAGGTGGGGTTAGGAAATAAATCAGGCCCAGTTGTTTGTGGATAAGCACCACAGGGATGGTTCTGTGGGTATGGAGACCTAAAAACTAAAAAGACAAATTATCTGCCTCCCACATTCTTCGAACAAGGTGAAGAGGAAAAAGATACCTATAATAAAGAAGTTCAAGTGTGAATGGAAGAGACAGTGGCAAGGGTAGAAGCACAGTTTTTGGATCTTCCTGAATTGCTATATAAAAATAGCAACTAGATAGCACAATCAAAAATCAAAAGCTGGAAGAGATGAAGACTAACAGCATCTATGTGGGAAGGAACAGAGGACAAAAAAAAAAAAAAGCAAATGCCGAATTCAGAGCCAGAAAGTAGGATGATGGTTGCCACAGGAGAAGGGAAGCGGGAACAGAGTTCTTTAATAGGTAGTTTGTTTTGCAAATTGAAAAGGGTTCTGGAGATTGGCTGTAAAACAATGTGAATGTACTATTACTTCATACCACTGAACCGTACACCTAAAAATGGTTAAGCGCCGGGGATGATGGCTCACACCTGTAATCCCAGCACTTTGAGAGGCCAAGAGAGAAAGCTCACTTGAGGCTTGGAGTTCAAGACCATCCTGGGCAACAGAGACACCCCATGTCAACAAATAATCTGAAAAATGAGCCAGGCATAGCAGGGCACAGGTAGCCCCAGGCACTTGGGAAGCTGAGGTGGGACAATTGCTTGAGCTCAGGAGTTGGAGGCTGAGTTGGCCACTGCACTGCTGCCTAGGCAAGAGACCTCATCTCAAAACACAACTACAGAAAACTTTTACCCTAATTCTCATGTTCAGGACACTAGCATAAGGAGAGGACACAGGAAGGAAGTGCGGTCCACAAGAGCTTTCAGAGGAACAAGACAGCTTGGGGTTTCATGTTTATATTTTCATTCTCAACAACTAGCACAATACATGGAAATAATAAATAGTGTTGGGAAAGCTGAATATCCACATGTTGAAGAATGAAATTAGGCCTTTATTTAATACCATATTAAAAAATCAACCTAAAATGAATTAAAGACTTAGCTATTAAGTAAGACCTGAAACTAAAACTAGACAACAAAAATGTAGACAAACGATTACATCAAACTAAAAACTTCTGCACAGCAAAGGAAACAACCAAGTTAGGAGACAATGTACAACACAGGAGAAAACACAAACTTCACATCCGATCAGGGGCTAATATTCAAAATATATAAATCACTCCAAACTGCTCAATAGCAAGAAAATAACCCACTTAAAAAGTGAACAAAGGACTTGAATAGGTACTTCTCAAAAGACATACAATGGCCAAAAGATAATGAGAAAGTGCTCAAGTCAGGCTGGATGCAGTGGCTCATGCCTGTAATCCCAGCACTTAGGAGGCCAAGGCAGGCAGATCCCCTGAGGTCCGGAGTTCAAGACTAGTTTGGCCAACATGGTGAAACCCCATTTCTACTAAAAATACAAAAACTTAGCTGGGTGTGGTGGCATGCACCTGTGATCCCAGCTACTCAGGAGGCTGCAGCAGGCGAGTTGCTGGAACCCAAGAGGTAGAGGTTGCAATGAACTTGAGATTGTGCCACTGCACTACAGCCTGGGCAACAGAGCAAGGCTCTGTCTCAAGAAAACCCACAAAAACCAAAAACCAAAACCCAAGTTACTAATCATTAGGGAAATGCAAATTCAAACCACAATGAGATAAAAGTTCATCTGTTAGATTGACTTATCAAAAAAAAAAAAATGTGTTGGCAAGGAGGTGGAGAAAAGGGTACACTCTCAGTGGGGATATAAATCAGTACAGCCACTATGGAAAACGTTCTTGGAGGTTCCTCACAAAACTAAAAATAGCCTGTAATCCTAGCAGTTTGGGAGGCTGAGGTGGGCAGATCACTTGAGGTTAGGAGTTCCAGACTGGCCTGGTAGAGATAGTGGAACCATCTGTACCCCAAAAAATGCAAAAATTTGCCAGGCATTTGGATGTGCACCTGTAATCCCAACTACTCAGGAGACTGAGGTGGGAGAATGGTTTGAACCCAGGAGGCTGATAGAGGTTGCAGTGAGCTATGATTGCACCACTGCACTTCAGGTGGAGTGACAGAATAAGACCCTGTCTCAACCCCCACCACACAAAGACCTGAAAATAGAACTACCATATGATCCAGCAATCCCACTAATGGGTATATATCCAAAGGGAATGAAAGCAGTATGTCAAAGAGATACCCACATTCCTATGTCCTCTGTAGCATTATCCACAATGGCCAAGATAATAGAATCAACCCAAGTGTCCACAAAGACTATATAAAGAAAATGTGAGCTGGGCACAGTGGCTCACGCCTGTAATCCCAGCACTTTGGGAGGCTGAGGCAGGATGATTGCTAGAGGTCAGGAGTGAGACCAGCCTGGGCAACATAGCGAGACCTTATCTCTACAAAAAATACACAAATTAGCCAGTCTTTGTGTTGCAGCCTGTGGTCCCAGCTGCTTGGGAGGCTGAGACAGAAGGACTGCTTGAGTCCAAGAAGTCAAGGCTGAAATAAGCCATGTTCATATCACTGTAATCCGGCCTGGGTGACAGAGCAAGGCTCTGTCTCAAAAAAAGAAAAGAAAAGAAAAGAAACAATAGCATATACACACAAAAGAATATTATTCAGCCTCAAAAAGAAGGCACTCCTGCAACATGCAACAACGTGGAGGACATGCTAAAGTGAAATAAGCCGGACACAAAAAGAAATATATTTCACGATCTGACCTGTGGATACTTAAAAAGTCAAACTTCCCAAGTTTGACTTAAGAAATGCACAGTGCAAAGGTGGTTACTAGGAGCTGGAGGTAGGGGATTGGGTGAGAGTAGTTCAGGGTGATGTTGGTCAAAGAACAAACACAAAATATCAGCCAGAAGGAGTATGTTGAGGAGATCTACTGTGTAACATGGTGACCAGTTAACCTTGCACTGTACCTTAAAAACCACCGAGAGGAGGCCAGGCGCAGTGGCTCATGCCTGTAATCCCAGCACTTTGGGAGGCCAAGGAGGGTGGATCACCTGAGGTCGGGAATTCAACACCAGCCTGACCAACATGGAGAAATCCCATCACTACTGAAAAGAAATTAGTCAGGCATGGTGCTGCATGCCTATAATCCCAGCTACTTGGGAAGCTGAGGCAAGAGAATCACTTGAACCGGGAAGGTGGAGGTTTCGATGAGTTGAGATCGTATCACTGTACTCCAGCCTGGGAGGGCAACAAGAGCGAAACTCATCTTAAAAAAAAAAAAAAAAAAAAAAATTTAAATGTTCTCAGCACAAAAACATGAGGCAATGCATATGCTAATTAGTATGATTAGGCCATTCCTGAATGTATACATATTTCAAAACATCATGTTGTACACCATAGACATATACCTTTTATTTATCAATTAAAGGATCAGCATAAACTCCATGAAACTTAAGAGAGAGCTGGTTAACATTTGAGGGCAACATCTCTTGGAAACAACTTGAGTACTTTAATTATATATGTATCTAGCGGAAGAGAAAAAAACAACATAGTTTTAATTTTAAATTTTATTAAAGTTCAGAGTTAACAAGTGTCGAGTTTTTTACATAGGAAAAGCCTAGTCAATTCAGATGCTTTATAGAAAAATTAACATTAAAAAAAAAATAGAAATCCATGACTAAAGGGGAAAAACAACTTTCAAAAATTACCAAAATTCTAACCATATCAGAGACCATTATAAATTTCAGACAGTAGGTTTACCACACATATTGCATTTTCAAATTCTCATGTAGCAAAACATAACCACATAGTTTGGCTACAGCTAATTGTTTCAGAAAAGTTTAAAAAATTAGCAAAGTTATACCTATAAAACTTTTGAGTTTTCTTTATGCAAAGTAAAAAAGACTTAAATCTTTAATAAAGGAAAACAAAACAATCCTCCTAAATTTCTTATAAATAGCTCTCAAGACATATATTACACATCTGCTATAAGCTTTCTTTACCTGAGAGAACCTCCCAGGATCCTTTATCCCAAAGGATTACCTTCAAGAGTTCTTCCATCATTTTACTCACGTGAATATGATTACACTCTATACAAGTGGATTGGGACATATGCATTCTTAATCTGTCCTTCCCCACTGAAGTTTCTTTCTGAAAGGATTTTACTTAAGAAAAAAAAAAAGCTCTTTGGTAAAGGCCAAATATTTCAACCTTTAAAAATGACTGCTTCTATGAAAGATTTACTGAGAAGAAAGAAGAGAGGGAAAGCTCCAAACATCTGTGTGAACAGCTCTCCAGTCCTGCGAAGTCAAAGGCCCAACATTAGAGAGTGCACCTCTTCCTGAAATGCAAAACTAAGTTAACTAGCAAGTTACAGAAAATATCCTTCAGAAAATTCCACAAGCCAAGTGGCTACTGCATTGTCCCTGATGAAGGAGGGCCCAGTGTTCTTTCTGGGTGTGTTAAGGTCTTAGTTCTAAGTTGGTCCCTTTTTAGTTTTAGGTTGAGCCTGCTTTCATTTTCAAGAGGTATAGGATACTAGAGTACACCAAATGAGCATTTAGAAAGGCAATAAAGGGAGGGTAAAAGCCCAGGTAGCTAAATACAGGTTCTGGAATTCCCTTCACAGGAAGGTGAAGCACCAATGATGGGAAACATTAAATAAATACATCATCTTAGAAAGGCAGAGGGCGGGCTGCGTGCGGTGGTTTACACATGTAATCTCAGCACTTTGGGAGGCCAAGGCAGGCACATTGCTTGAGCTCAAGAGTGTGAGACCAGCCTGGACAACCTCCTCTCTACAAAAAATAAAAATAAAAATTAGCCAGGTATGGTGGCAAAAACCTGTGGTCTCAGCTACTCGGGAGGTGGTCCTTGAGCCCCAGGAGATAGATCAAGGCTGCCATAAATCAAGATCATGTCACTGCACTCCAGCCTGAGTGACAGAGTGAGCTAGTCTCAAAAACAAAAGGCAGAAGATGACAATTTTGGCATGGAGATGGGAAATTAACATTACACTGAGGTCGCTCATAATGAAAGATCTTCTGAAGAATCAGAAATAAACAATGTTGTTTGGAAACAGAACCCCAAAACCCCAGTAACTCCACCCACCCCACAGCCCACCCCACTTCATCTCCCCTACAAAGAGGCTCCAAATACCTGTGGCAAACAATTTCTTCAGACAATTCCCCACAAAGTAAAACTAACCAATGAGTATTTAAAAAGCTAGACTCAGTAAAGATGCGGTTGGGTTTCTGAAGGCTTCAAACGGAAATGGTTTCCAGTTTCCAGTCAGGTAACATGCCTTGGATGACACTCCCATAAGAACCCCCATCCCCCTGTCACTCACTCAGTATTTTTACTCATAAAAATGAGGGGAAACTTTTTATCAGATGAGTGACACAGAGGAAATATTCACTTGCAGCTTCAAAAAAATCTTCAACTGTCATCCCTAAATGTGTCTGACCAGCAGCTTCTGGGAGTATACTCTTTAAGTTGTGTACAAAAAACTGTAAGAAGCAAATGTCTATTATTTTTAAAAGATATCAGTGAGTTAATCAAATTAACACCATTGTTATAGCAACTCAAAGCCACTGGTACAATGTTTCCAGTTTCTTAAATAACACTGCACAAAACTGTAGTTTTTTTTTTTTTTTTTTTTTTTAGACAGAGTTTCATAATTGTTGCCCAGGCCAGAGTATAATGGGGCAATCTCGGCTCACCATAATCTCCACCTCCTGAGTTCAAGCAATTCTCCTGCCTCAGCTTCCTGAGTAGCTGGGATTACAGGCATGTGCCACCATGCCCAGCTAATTTTGTATTTTTAATAGTGACGGGGTTTCTCCATGTTGGCCAGGCTGGTCTCAAACTCCCAACCTCAGGTGATCCGCCTGCCTTGGCCTCCCAAAATGCTAGGATTACAGGCATGAGCCACTGCACCCGGCCATAATTATAGATTCTTTAAATCCAGGAATGTTGACTCTTCACCTGAGTATTGTGTATCACAATTAATAACCATTAACATTATTAACTTTGCATTGATAGTCCCTTGGTCCTCAGATGCATCCACATCTCTTTTGTTCATCCAGATATACATGCTAACATTTCAGCTGAGAATAAAACTCTGATCAACTTTTAACTCTTCCTCTTGCATCAGACCAACCTGCAGAAGGGAACGGGAGACCACACACCAAGACTCACACATCTGGAAAATGTGGAGTGACTGGGCTGGCTCCAGAAGTGACTCGGGCCTTCCACCTGCCACACTCCCTTGCTTGGGCTTCCCTGAGCTGCTTTCTGCAGAGGAAAGGGCCAACCACAGCCAGCCAAGGAATGCAAGGCCTTGTTAGCTTGACCTTGACTGGGCATAAGGTCAGTTTCTTAAATCACACCAGCTGGCCACCAGACCCAGCCGAGAAGACAAAGCAAGGGCTCTGCTAGACCTCAGCAGGAAGAAGACAAAGAAACTAGTCACAATACTGCCGTGGCCCCCGACCTGCTTCTCAGAGTGTTTCCTAAAGACAACCGCAGTGTACCCAGGGCCCATGCCACTGCAACACAGCTACTGTGTGTGACAAGCAGCCCCACTCCCTGAGCCTGTTCCTGGCCCACTGAGCTCCTGTCCCCTAACTGGTTCCTCAGGTTAGCAAACGGCTTTCATTTCGCAACTCCGGATGAGTCTCTCCTGCCCTATTTAATAGAAATTTAATGGAGTTGACAAAACAAGTCTCTCTTAACCAAACACACAGATCGAGTGACTTTTAAAACAGAATCTCAAACACTGTAAGTAGGGAAAGTTCTAAAGGAATTCCCTATATTTGTTTCTCCCTGGGTTTTCTTGGGAGAAGGACAAAGGAATGAGCAGAAAGAATTTTACTGATTTCACCCACAAGCATTTTGGCACACAGACGCCCAGCTTAGGTGGCACTCAATTCTGCCCAACTCACAGAGTAGGGCACAGAAAAAAATGACTAGGCTGTCTTTTATTCTTAGAGCCTCACTTCCAGAGAGCTCAAGAAGATTCTTTCCACCCTGAATGAAATTCTAACAGGAGTTTCCACGAAGTAAAACTCTTCCCTGCCTGAGAACATCAAGACTGAAAATGGGCATCATCTTGGGTAGCTGCCAAAAGATACGTCTCTATGAGTATTACAGCATGTATTTTGGAAATCCCTGTGGATGTTATCTATGGCTTAAATACCCTCAACCGCCCACCTCTCTCTCCTTTTTTTTTTAGATGAAGTCTCACTCTTGTCACCAGGCTGGAGTGCAGTGGCGTAATCTTGGCTCACTGCAACCTCCGCCTCCTGGGTTCAAGTGATTCTCATGCCACAGCCTCCAAGTAGCTGGGATTACAGGCACATGCTATCATGCCCAGCTAATTTTTCTATTTTTAGTAGAGATGGGGGTTTTACCATGTGTACCAGGCTGGTCTTGAACTCCTGACCTCAAGAGATCCACTTGCCTCCTCCCACTTGTCTTTATGTATATTTGGCCACTCCCACACTTTTCCTAACATGCTTCCCTGAATCAGAGTGTCTGAGGTGCTGCCTGGGATCCTCACCTCAGAAATTCTCTCTTTATCAAATCTACTCCAAGGACACCAGAATGAACTTGAATGGTGTGGTCACATTACAGCGACAGAACACAAAAGTTCTTCCGCTTTTACAGTTTCAAAGGCCTCAAGGTGGAGAAGAAACAGAGGGGCTGACCTCAACAACTGAAAGAGCAGTGCATGCAGCAGGCTTCAACTCGAAGCAGCTTTTCAGTTAAGGTCCTAAAAGTATGATCATTATCAACAGCACACACAAGTAAGAATTATAGCCCTCCATTGGTTAAGCAAAGAAAACAATACGAATCTTGTTCTATAATCAAGTGACTAACACCATAAATAAGCGCCATACTTTTGCAGTAACTAGGATCAGGTAGTGATAATATGGTGGAGAACCATGTTGGGGGTGACCAGGCAAATTGTGCTTTTTCACATTATTACAAAGATGTGGGACCCAGAAGAGATGAGACTTTGGGAAAAGGTGCGGGCAGAAAGTGAAGTCTGTGATTCCCAGCATCACAACCTCAGAGGGAAATGTTTAGGGGCCATGAGGAGGCAGCACGGAGCGTGCAGTTGAAAAGCAGGTGCCTCCTCTTGGACCCTATAAATATAAGGGGCCCTGCAGTATGAGTCCTGTCCTCAAAGCCCCCGGGGACAAAGCTTTAAGAGGCGGGAGTTGAGTGAGAGGGGTCTGGATTCTGTCAGGGGCTGGGGATTTGGCATGTTTTTCTATTCCAAGGGTGAGTATGACTGGCCACACAACGTATTTTTTATCCCTGTGAAAAGATGCTGTGCCCCAAACTCTGTTTTGGCAAAACCAAGCAGAATGAAGTCAACATAACTAGTATCCAGTTTCTATGGGTAGGATATTGCAACCATGATCAGTTTAGTTGAAAATTTCAATTCCTTTTGAACAAACTGGTAGTTTTTGAATTACAAAAGTAAAAAGCTAATCAGGAGATTTTTTTTTTTCTGAAAGCCTTTTCAGACCCACTTAGGCACAGGGCGCCAGTCACTTAACCTCCAGGGACACTGTTCAAAAGATGGCACTTTCCAGGCTGCAGGTCCACAGAGCCCAGGGGATCACTGACATCGTCAAACGGAGAACTGCCGGGTGGGGCAGCAGAGGGGAGCGACCAGCGTCCACAGGTACAACAGCACGCAGATCCAGCAGGAGGCCATCTTAACCCAGAAGATGGACCAGCTCCCACTGAAGAAGCTCTCCATGTTGGCACTTTCGTAGCTATGGAAACAAGAGACCCAGCTGCAGTCAGAGCAGGAATATATTGAGATAGAATTCACTAATTCACATCCATGTATAATGTACAATTCAGTGGCTTTTAACACATGCATACACAGACTTGTGCCACCACCAACACAATCCATTTCCAAACATTCCCATCACCCCCAGAAGAATTCATGCACCCTTTAGGCACTCTCCATTTCCCCATGGCCCCCTGGTCCGCCTCCAACATTCACCAGTCTACTTTCTGTCTCTACGGATTTGCCTATTCTAGAGAGTTGATATAAAATAAATCACGTGGCCTCTTGTGTGTGGCTTTTTTACCAAAGCATACTATTTCCAAGGCTCATCCATGTGGTAGCATGCATCAGTCCTTCATTCTATTTTTTTTTGAAAGTGCTAAATAGTATCCTATTGCATGTGTAGAGCACATGGTCATTTGGGATGTTTCCCCATTTTGGCTATCACCAATGATGCTGGTATGAATCATCAAACTTATGTGGGCAAAAACTTACACGGGTAAGTTTTTTTGTGGACCTAGTTTTCTTTTTGTCTTAGGTACATGCTCAGGAGTGGAAGAGCTGGATTATATTGTAACTCGATGTTTTATTGTTTAAGGAGCTGCCAAACTCTTTTTCCAAAGCAGATTTCACATTCAAACCAGCAATGTAAGAGGGTTCCAATTTCTCAACTTCCTCGACATTTGTTATTATCTGCCTTTTTAATTATAGCATCCTCCATCCTTTCTTAAGCTTCCCAAGCCAAAAATCCCCAGGAGTTCTCAAAGCATCACTGGGAAGCATTAAAGCTCTCTTCTCCTCTCCTCCAATCAATGTGCTTGAAACCACCACTCCCACCACCCGACCACAATTCCCCTTCCTCATTTTATTTTTCTCCCCAATGCTTTTTTTTTTTTTTTTTGAGACGGAGTTTCGCTCTTGTTACCCAGGCTGGAGTGCAATGGCGCAATCTTGGCCCACTGCAACCTCTGCCTCCTGGGTTCAGGCAGTTCTCCTGCCTCTGCCTCGCGAGTAGCTGGGATTACAGGCACGCACCACCGTGCCCAGCTAATTTTTTGTATTTTTAGTAGAGACGAGGTTTCACCATGTTGACCAGGATGGTCTCGATCTCTCAACCTTGTGATCCACCCATCTCGGCCTCCCAAAGTGCTGGGATTACAGGCTTGAGCCACCGTGCCCGGCCATTCCCCAATGCTTATTACCATCTAACACAGCGTATCTGACTTGGGTCATAGTCTGTCTCCCCCACTAGACTATAAGCCCTGCCTCCTAGAACCATGTGGCACACAGGAGCCACTTGTACATCTGTTGAATGAATGATACAAGGAAGCACAAGGAGCCTACATGTCTAAGCCTAACTTAGTGGTCAAATTATGATATAACCGAAGCTCTGGACTTGTAGAAAAAGTATGAACCTCTGTGTAGTCACAGGGAAGGCCAGGTCAATCATGTAATATCAAGTTAAAAAAAAGCCTCTGGGGGAAAACATGTATAATGACATTTATGTTTTTTAAAAAAATGACATAGGTTTATAAATGCACAGTAAAGGAATGAAAAGATACACATCCTAGCAGTGGTTATCTGTGTTGAGGAGTAGACCGGGGGGGATACCACATTGTTACTTTTCATAATTCCACATTTAGTTTGTAGTTTTAAAAAAGATGTTTCAGGCTAGGCGCGGTGGCTCACACCTGTAATCCCAGCACTTTGGAAGGCTGAGGCAGGCAGATCACAAGGTCAAGAGATCAAGACCATCCTGGCCAACGTGGTAAAACACGGTCTGTACTAAAAATACAAAAATTAGCTGGGTTTGGTGGCATGTGCCTTTAATTCCAGCTACTCAGGAGGCCGAGGCAGGAGAATCACTTGAACCTGGGAGGCGGAGGTTGCAGTGAGCTGAGATTGTACCACTGCATTCCAGCCTGGTGACAGAGTGAGACTCCATCTCAAAAAAAAAAGATGTTTCCAACTTTTGTAATGAAAATGAAGAAAAGTGGGGAAAAAGATAAACAAAATTTGAAGTAGAAAAAAGGGATAATTTCTTTCTTAAAGGCAGATGAATGCTTAGGAATTCCCATTTTTCCTCAATTATCGTGTTTTCCAGACTGTCTATATAGAGCTAACCTCACCAGTTTCCAGGGCTAAAACATACCCGTCCACTGTTAAAACTCAGAACTCACCTGTAGTCTTAGCACTCTGGGAGGCCAAGGCAGTGACTTGATCAGGACCTCATTTGAGGTCACTGATCACTTGAGGTCAGGAATTCAAGACCAGCCCGGCTAACATGGCAAAATCTGTCTCTACTAAAAATACAAAAATTAGCCAGGCATGGTGGTGCATGCATGTAGTCCCAGTTACTCAGGAGGCCGAGGCACGAGAATCGCTTGATTCTGGGAGGTGGAGGTTTCAGTGAGCGGAGATCACGCCACTGCACTCCAGCCTGGGCAACAGAGTAAGACTCCTTTTCAAACAAACAAACACGAATAGTACTTAACTCTTAAGACGTTACTTCCAAAGTCCCTAAGCCAATGGGCCACTCACTTGAACCAGTTGGTGACGGTCATCATCACATAGAGAGAAGCCAGAAAGAACACGAAGTGGAAGTAGGAGTAGATGTAGACGGTGCCTTTCTTCTCGTCGTAAATGACCCGTGGCCCCTTCTTCCCCGGCTGCTGCTCTTCAGTGTCTGTGAAGCACAGAGGAAGCCCAGGCTCAGTGAGTGAACATGTGTTTAGCATTCAGCAAAGCCATGCTCACTAATTCCACAGGGCTGTCAGTAGAAAATATGCCAGATGGCCATCTGTACCTTCTGCAACTTCAATCTGTGCCCCAAGTACAAAACCTCCACCCGACCCTAGCAACTTCCGAAACAGGATGAGTTACCTAATGCCACATTTATTTTTATTTATTTATTTATTTTTGAGATGGGGTTTTGCTCTTTTTGCCCAGACTGGAGTGCAGTGGTGCAATCTCAGCTCATTGCAACCTCTGCCTCCCAGGTTCAAGCGATTCTCCTGCCTCAGCCTCCTGAGTAGCTAGGATTACAGGCACCCGCCACCATGCCTAGCTAATTTTGTAGTTTTTCTTTTAGTAGAGACAGGGTTTCACCATGTTGGTCAGGCTGGTCTTGACCTCCTGACCTCAGGTGATCCATCTGCCTCGGCCTCCCAAAGTGCTGGGATTACAGGTGTGAGCCACCGTGCCCAACCTGCCACATATACTTTAACAGAAACAGAGCCCTTACAGATGTAAAACTTGCTATAAGCTTAGCAGAAAGGGAGAGAGCACAAAACTAAGTTCTCAAGCCTTTGGAATCCTCCAATCCAAGAAGGAAAGTAAGGTGAAGAAATGAAATGGCCCCAAAATAAGGTGTCAGAATCTCTTGGTATTTTCCATATCATTCCTTTTTTAATAATGTGCTTTCTGGCCAGGTGCTTTCTCCCAGCACTTTGGGAGGCTGAGGCAGGCAGATCACAAGGTCAGGAGATCAAGATCATCCTGGCTAACACAGTGAAACCCCATCTCTACTAAAAATACAAAAAATTAGGTGAGTGTGGTGGCCGACACCTGTAATCCCAGCTACTCCAGAGGCTGAGGCAGGAGAATTGCTTGAATCCGGAAGGCAGAGGTTGCAGTGAGCCAAGATCACACCACCGCACTCCAGCCTGGGATACAGAGCAAGATTCCGTCTCAAAAAAAAAAAAAAAAAGGTGCTTTCTGATTCTCCAAATCTCACTGTATAATTTAACTTACATATAAACCAAAACGTAGACTGATTCTTCCGACCAGAATACCAACACAAAACTCAGCTATCCTTCAGGAAGAATGTGAAAAGTATACAAGCAGTAAGTCAGCTTTAGAATAAAAATTTCCCCTACTGATCAAGTTACTTGTGTCTGAAACCCAAATGACTACAAATTAGAGCTATAGGTCTGCAATGCCACACAGATGCCAAGAATAAAAATGCTCTGCTTACCCTCTCCACCAGGACTGAAGCAAAAACAACAGCGAGCTATCTGTGAAAGCAAAAGCAACAGTCAGGTGGCTTGTGTTCTATTTCTGGTCTACCTTAGTACGGCAGCAGAGGCCAAACATGCTCTTATTTGAACCACCTCCCTGATCCTGAATCGCATGTATCCCTTCAAGAGATTTGGATTGTTCTTTCCCAGGTGTGCTGGGTGCTGGTGACAGGAAACACCATGGAAGATGTGCCACCGAGGTCCCCATCCAGGGTCTTGGTGCTGGCTCTTGCTATCATGAATGCTGGCAGAGAACCTCCAGACCTCAGCTCTTTTACCCTTTCCGGGTAACCGTCATGGAATGGCTGATCACAGCAGGGGTAAAGGCCATGTCATTTTGGCCCCTGGGGTTAGGGAGGCTCTGTCCAGCTGCACTGTCCTTTACTTCACCCTCTGCCCAATTTTGCCTCCTTCCCCTTTTCCCTCCACATGTGCTGATCCTTAATAAATACCCCATGCAACAAACTGCTTCAGCCTTTCCTTCTGGAGAATTCAACGTGAAACACAATGAACGTGACAAGAGCCCCACTCTCCTCGTGCTCCCCTCTAGTGCTTTGCTTTCAATGTTATTTCATTAAATCCTCTTTGACCTTTGTGTTGGGATTATTATTATCCTGTTTACAGCTGAGGAAACTCAGGTCAGGCAGGTTAACTGCCCAAAGTCACCAAACTTAGTGACTTTGGTGACAGAGCTTAGTGACAGAGCTGGGACAGACGAGTATCGGATGGGGACTCCAAGTTCCATGATTCACAGGAGGTGACACGTGGTGTCTAGGAGCTTGGTGACACTGGTAGAACCTGAAATAGTAAACTGAAGGAATTTAGAAGCAGCCTACCCATGTTTCCTATCCAAATCAAGCTGCTGCATGGGCCATGGACAGGGATGCAGGGAATGCTTCCCTTTGCAGCACCTTTGGTTACTTGCAAATTTTTTTATAATTATTTCTTACCTACTCAAAACAATAAAATTAATTTTTAAATCAGATCATGTGTAGTCCCAGCTATTCAAAAAGCTGAGGGAGGAAAATTGCCTAACCCCATGAGACTGAGGCCACAGTGAGTTATGATCCCACCACTGCACTCCAACCTGGGTGACAGAGACCCTGTCTCAAAAATAAAAAAGAACGAAAAAGCAAAAAGAAAGTAGGTGACTTCAGGAGTCTGGTAAACAAAGCAGTAAGACAGCCTAGGAAGTGCAGGGCCCTTAGCACTTTGTGGTTGAAGATATTTCAACTATAAAGAACAGATAAGCAGGGATGAGAACGTGAGCGCTTGAGCTTTCATTCCATTTGTACATCAAGGCCAAGCCCTTGTTTCCCTGATTGGCAAGGAAACCTTTAACAGAAGCATTAGCCTTAACAGGAGCTTGGGTTAAGTGGCATGGTCTAAAAACCATCATTCAGTGGGCCCAAGACACGGTATGCTGAGGTCTTAGTTCTTTCGAAACTCAAGTTACCGCAAGAAACTACGAACTCTCACTTTCAAAGCTGTATCCTGTGAAATGTGATGCAGGAGAGCAAACCAACTTCCATCCTGCATGCTCTCCAGTTCACAAGAAAACACTAGGACATTTTTCCTTGGACTGAGAAGAAAAACATCCTGTCTTAAATCCTAACTTGGAGACTTGCTGTTCTTTGAGCTTAAACTCTGTACACAATAGGGACATTGAAGCCATAACCACACAACCTCAGCAGGTGGTCACCTAGTCAGTGGTGAGAACAAACGCCCCTTCTACAGACCATTCTCTTCTGTATAATAGGCAGTAAACTATTCAAACTCAGCACAGTTTCTCCTTTAGGCAATAGAAGGAGTTGGTGAATGATGCTGGCAGACTGACAACCCTTCAGAATGGCTCACTATCCTTCAGGTCAGGTGCAAGAGAGACCATCCCGACAGCCAGCTGCAGAGTAAAGTGTCCATATGTGGGCAGACCCAAGGGCTTTTCCCATGCATGGAAAGCTATTAGAATGCAGGCAGTGGCTGGATGCCAGCTGCCCGCAGTCAGCAGCAAGGACCAGGGGTCAGCAGCTGAGCTCCTGGGCAGCAGGGGTCAAGATCACAGACTCTGGGGCCAGAGTGCACAGTTTACATTCTGGCTAATCAAAACCTGTGAAGCTTAAATGACTTAACTCTTCTGGTTTTCCCCTCTATAAAATGGAGGTAATAGTATGCCACTGGGTTTTATGAGGATTAAGTGATGGTGCCTAGGACATAGCAAGTGCTATAAGTCTCAGCCATCCTTTGAACCCCTGGTTCTTTTTATTCTGGGGTCAGAGCTGGGTCTTGCTGTGGCTACCTCCATCTGATTAGACCTTTCTGATGTTGGTAGATGTTTCATTAAGAGCCCCAAGAAGACTTTTGCATAGTTAAGAAAATAACAGACATTTTGTTAACTGATAGGCACCTGCTAAACACCTTGTGGCTTTGGATGTGCAGGCAACCAATGCATGCATTGTTCATGACACTCTACCCGAAAAAATGCCCACCTGATGAAACTGACATTCAGTTAAATGAGTGAATGTATCTACCACGTTCAACAGCGTCAGGCAGAGCAGATACGGTTCCTTCCATTTCCTCTCTCCTTCCTTCCAACAGCTACTACATAATCTCACAGCCATGCTGTGTATGGAGGGCACAGACAAGTATGAAACAGATGGATGGATCAGAAGTTAAAATAAAACCCACCCACACTCCATGAAGGCAAGCGGGGAGAGCAGGGAGCAGCCTGATAAGGTTCCCCGAGCTTCTGGGTGGGGGTGGGCTGCAGGATGCCACACAAGAGGCCAGCTTTCTTAGAGAAAATCAAGAATGGACTGATTCATTTTAATTCCATAGTATACAAAGGAAAGCATTGGTTTTTTTATACAAAAATCTTCTTTCCTGAGCAGAAAAACAGGATCATGGAATGCAGACTGCTGAAGACACAAACACAAAAGGCCCTCCTGAGAAATGGATCTTCTGCTGAAGCTGGGCAGGAAAAGGAAATGAACTTACTTCCAGCTCAGGAGCTGCATATCGCCCCTGCAGAGCGTCGGAACTCGATCTCGTGGTTGATGTCAAACTAAGAAACAAACAAAAGAGTCAGCCAGGTGCATTAACATGTTACAGCACATGGAATAAAGGGGAAAGCCGGCTGGCCGTGTCTGATGAGAGCCTCACTGTCACCTACCGTTCAGGTGACTTAAAGCAATCTATTTTAATATCCCACCTTATTCCAAAATTGGCTGGCTGATTCTATAGTTGATATCATTTTACATGGATTACATTAGATCATTTTACGCAAAGAAGTCTGTAGGTAGTAGTAAGATATTTTGGTTGTCAGTATTGCTTTTTGACTCCCCTCCCTCAAATGCTAAAATAATTTTCTAATTTCACTTTATCTTTCCCTCCCTTTGATGAGTCTTGCTTAGAGGGGATCAAAAGCAATAAGCCCAGAGACAGCAACAGAAATCGAGGACATGAAAGGGAAGGTCACAGTTATTAACTGTGATGGCCTATGGCAGAACAAGGCTTGCTGTTTGGAAATTTAACACAGTAGCAGTTGGTGTAATAAAAAATTCTGCCTCTTTCCCCAGACCTAGAAAGGTAAAATGTTAGAAAATTTGCCTTGCATGGGGTAAAATAATTTATTTTTTCTGAAAATAAAAACACACACCAGAAGTGGTGGCTCATGCTTGTAATATTTTGCAAGGAAGGGGGTGGAGGATCACTTGAGGCCGGAAGTTTGAGAACAGCCTGGGCAACATAGCAAGATCTTGTCTCTACTAAACAAAAACACAGAACATTTTTTTTTTGAGATGGAGTTTTGCTCTTGTTGCCCAGGCTGGTGTGCAATGGCACCATCTCTGCCTCCTAGGTTCAAGTGATTCTCCTGCCTCAGCCTCCCAAGTATAGCTGGGACTATAAGCGCACACCGCCACACCCAGCTAATTTTTTGTATTAACAAGGTTTCACCATGTTGGCCAGCCTGGTCTTGAACTCTGACCTTGAAAACACAGAACATTTTTTTTTCTTTTTTTTGAGGCGGAGTTTCGCTCTTATTACCCAGGCTGGAGTGCAATGGCACAATCTCGGCTCACCGCAACCTCCGCCTCCTGGGTTCAAGCAATTCTCCTGCCTCAGCCTCCCGAGTAGCTGAAATTACAGGTGTGCACCATCATGCCCAGCTAATTTTTGTATTTTTAGTAGAGACAGGGCTTTCACCTTGTTGACCAGGATGGTCTTGATCTCTTGACCTCGTGATCCACCCGCCTCGGCCTCCCAAAGCGCTGGGATTATAGGCATGACCCACCGCGCCCATCATCACAGAACATTTTTAAGCAAATAGAAATGTATTCAATACTTAGGGTTCCAGCTAACTTTAGAGGTTCGTTTAGCAAATATTTACTGAAGACCCACTATGTATCAGGCCCTATTCTTGGCATTGGGGACTTAGTGACATAGGCAACAATCCTGCCAGCATGTAGCTTCTGAGCTGGCCTAGACATAGGCAGGGTGTGTTGGTGCTCAAGAGGCTGGTCTGCTCGTGGACAGGCAGGGACAAACACGCATCTCAGTCCAGCGAACCTCATGGGGCAACACTGCCTCCTCTGTGCAGTCTTATCCTCTTTCCCACAGAGAGAAGGGATCAGCAAGACAGAGATAAACAATAAAAAGCTTTCCTCACACAGAGGCCCACTGAGATCCAAGCTCACTGCTTCTCTTGTGGTCCACTCAAGTACAACAGTATCACTTTCATTTCTGCTTTGAACTGACGGATGCTAATCCAGGCCCACGCCACTCTGCCTCCTGACTGTGTGTCTGGTCAGAGTGAGACAGAAACATCTCCCAGTGACTGTGCACCTAGGGAACACACACCTGATCCTACCTTTTAGAGTGGCCCAGCTGGGTGGGGTGGCTCTTACCTGTAATCTCAGTACTTTCGGAGGCTGTGGCAGGTAGATTGCTTGAGCCCAGGAGTTTGAGACCAGCTTGGGCAACATTGCAAAACCCCATCTTTACAAAAAATATAAAAACTAGCCAGGTGTAGCAGCACATGCCTGTAGTCCCAGCTACTTGGGAGGCTGAAGTAGGAGAATTGGCTGAGCCTGGGAGGTTGCAGTGAACATAATCACATACCACTGCACTTCAGCCTGGGTGACAGAGACCCTCCTGTCTCAAAAAAAAAAAAGAGTGGCACTTATTCTGTGCATGCAAGTTTTGATTTAGTACAGTGTATCATTTCCACAGGGGAAAATACAAGTTTTTAATTTTAAGAAGAGATCAGTATCTACAATTTTCATTTGAAAAGTAACATTCATTATTTAAGAGACTCACAATAGGCCAGGTGCAGTGGTTCACACCTGTAATCCCAGCACTTTGGGAGGCCGAGGCGGGTGGATCCCTTGAGGTCAGGAGTTCCAGACCAGCCTGGCCAATATGGCGAAACCTCGTCTCCAGTAAAAACATAAAAATTAGCTGGGCATGGTGGCAGGCACCTGTAATCCCAGCTACTCAGGCGGCTGAGGCAGGAAAATCACTTGACACCTGGGAAGCAGAGATTGCAGTGAGCTGAGATCACGCTACTGCACTCCAGCCTAGGCAAGAAAGCGAGACTCTTGTCTCAAAAGAAAAAAAAAGACTCAGAGTAAATATTCCACTTTAAATACTTTGGATTAACATAATTTCCGGAAAAACAAAGCTCTTGATTTGGGCTCCTTTGCCACTTCACCGTCAGAGAGACCTAATGTGGGGAAGGTTTTGTTTAAACTTCTAAAACTAACAGCATTCAGAGCATCATTAACGCCATGTGACTTCTACAAGTAGATGTTATCCTACATTAAGATCTTTACTCAGTTGCTGGGCATAGTGGCTCATGTCTGTAATCCCAGCACTTTGGGAGGCAGGCAGATCACCTGAGGAGTTTGAGGCCAGCCTGGCCAACATGGTGAAACCCCATCTCTACTAAAAACACAAAAATTAGCTGAGCATGGTGGGGGGCGCCTGTCATCCCAGCTACTCGGGAGGCTGAGACAGGAGAATCGCTTGAACCCGGGAGGCGGAGGCTGTAGTGTCCAGCCTGGGTAACAGAGCAAGACTCAGTTTCTCAAAAAAAAAAAAAAGATCTTTATTCAGCTGTAGCCTTTCCCCATAAAACACTCTTCTTGGAATTATCAAGAATGGTTGTTTTTATAAGCTCTTAAAGCCCAGGAAATGTTGTCTAACATTGGGCTATTAAATTTTGTCTGCATTCAGGCTATTAAAAAGACCACTGTTTGGTGAGCATAGCACAAATTGCTATAAAACAATCCCTGGGGTTCCCTATAAACCGCTCCTCTTTCTGCGTTAAGATAGGTGTGACTTGTAATCCCAGCTACTCGGGAGGCTGAGGCAGGAGAATTGCCTGAACCCAGGAGGCGGAGGTTGCGGTGAGCCGAGATTGCGCCATTGCACTCCAGCCTGGGTAACGAGAGCGAAACTCTGTCTCAAAAAAAAAAAAAAAAAAGATAGGTGTGACTTTAACCCAGTTTTTCCCGTGGGGATAGAGGGAGACTGCCAGCACTGGGCTGACACAATGCTTTATTGTACGGAGAATGTCTAACGCACCACAGTGTGTTTACTGTCTCTGCCCGGTGCTGTCCCACCCCACCCCAAAATGCCAGCGGTGCTCTGCAGTCATGGTGACAGCCAAAAAAAAAAGCCATTCTCTGTTTCCCTGCAGAACCACTACAGTGGCCAGAACCCCTTCCACACTGGCAGAAGAATGCACAATGAAGGGGCCCCTCAACACTGGCACTGCAGATGCTTTTGAAGCTGGCTAAAGTCCACTAGACCACAGAAAATATCTAAATAATACATCCAAATGTTCCTGGAGATCACACATTCTGTTCCCTAACAAATGTACAGGGCAGGCCCTTGACGGATCCCACCTATTCCCAGCCTTTGTGTGCTGATGAAGATCAGTCATGCTCCCCTGTGCTGTAGAACCCAAAAGAGACCCAAGCTCTCTGTGAACCTGGGGCATGAGGTGGAAGATTTCTAACTTGAAGATTTCTAGCTGTCGAGTCCGGCTGGAACAGAATTCTCAAAATGAAAAGACAAATCTCCTCCTCCTTCCTGCCCCCTACCCTTAAAGTAGCAGGCCCAGAACATACAAAAGTATACATACCCTTCCTTGACTTCCCAACTTTTCTTAATGTAAACCAATCCCCTTGCCAATGCTATCACACCAACCTGTATCTGCAAACTTCCCCACTTCAGACTAGGAAGTTGTTTGACGTTGAATAAAGATTCTTACTTTTTCCAATTTTACATTTAAAAAGATATTCTCAAAGATGGTTTAATATTAAGAACTATATATTTTCTCTTAAACACAAATAAAAGTGGAATGGCCAGGAAACTTTATAGTGCAAATGCCTTGTAGTAATATAATTAGGCAGGTCATCCAGCTTCTCCTTCTCCCTCAGGGGACACTGCTTCAAACCATCTCAGGAAAAAGAGCCAGAGAGAGACTATCCACCAGTCTCCCTAAACACTCTGGCAAAGCAGCCTCAAGGAAAGGCTGCTCAAAATTGAGAGTAGAGCGCTGCAGATACAGGCTCCAAGCATCCTTACATGCTCAATGAGGAGACTGACCTAATTAACTCCAGGATCCTGTCCAGGCTGACAGCTGAAGGCAACAGAGTAACAATTTCTGTCAAAATCCAGGGACCAAGGGGGAAATTAGAAATAGTTTCTGGAGGTCAGGGCTTGTCACAGCAAAGTTCCAGACTAAAGGGGTGTAGAGGGGTGGGTGTATAGAAAGAGCCATCAGGAAGCCAGGCGCCATGGTTGTGCCTGTAGTCCCAGCTATTTGGGAGGCTGAAGCACAGGGATTCCTTGAGCACAGGGGTTTACCCAGCCTGGGTAATACAGTGGGAGCTTGCCTTTAAAAAAATTTTTTTTAATTAAAAAAAATAAAAAGAGCCATCAGGGAACTCTCACAAGTGGACCAAGGTGATGGGGCTTCCATGGGGTCCAAGCTGATGCTCTTTCACAGTCATAATTCCTGGGTGCAATGGAAGAAGGCTCCGGAGAAAAGGCGGCCCCAGGCAGAAAGGCAGGGAGTAGGTTTGGGTTGAGCCCTTCTTCTGAGCTGGGACTGAAACATTAAAACATACTCCTAGTGAGTCCCCCGGCTGCAAGAGTCAGGACAGATACCTCAAAAGAACCAAGTGTTTGGGGGTGGAACTGGGGGACTCTGGAGGGGAAGGAAAGAGAGGAGCTGGGGAGCTTTCCAGTCTTCTACAACTTTACAGAAGAGTGGACCCCAGGTGACCTTGCCAGCCTTCTCCTTTTAACCTACAAACTATCTAGAGTCTCTGGCTTCCTACAATTTCTATCAAGAATCCTAGATATTCCTGCAATTATGCTCAAATGACAGTTCCCACCCAGACGATGTGGCCTTTTTGTAACATCCTCCAGCCTTTCATTCCTCTGAGTCAGGTAGGAAAACAAACTCTTCAGAAGCCAGATCTGAAAAAAACCTAGTTAAGGTGACTCCCACCCATACAGCATTCCTTTTATTCCCAGGCCCTACTAAGCCTGAATTCAGTGTTTTTAAAGCTGACCCCTGCAGGAGCTATAGCAGATAACTACAACAAATATCAATCACACAGACCCTGGGGGCGTTTACTCCTAGGAGGCATGAACTGCCCAGCTCAGAGTGTGCTCTCTTGCCTACTGATTACAGAAGTACCCCACAGAGCAGACTGTTCATCCTAATATCTGCTTTGTAGGGGCTGCTGTTTTACATGCTCTCATCCCACCAGGCACTGCAGTTTTGTGATTTAACTACAAACATTCAATAATAGTTTGTTGCTGGCATTAGACAGATTTTTTTTTTTAAGTAGCTATCAACTTTGAAAATAGACATCTATTGGAATACCAGACTAGCCCTTGCCAATCTCCACTATGGTGCCTCAATCCTATCAGAGACAACATTTATTTATCATCTCTAAGGGCTGACTCAGGGGTAACTAAGAAGTAATTCTTTACACCTTAGAAATCCTGAGAAAATATGACGGGGGAAAATTCTGTGTTGTGAGATATCCTATGTGTGGTAACCCTATATAGAAAGCTAAGAACTTTTGCCACCTTTTCCATTGAAGGGTTTATGGCAAATCCAAACTCTACTTTATCTAAAGGAAATTTTTTTTTTTTTTTTTTTTTTTGAGATAGAGTTTTACTCTTGTTGCCCAGGCTGGAGTGCAATGCCATGATCTCAGCTCACTATAACCTCTACCTCCTGAGTTCAAGCAATTCTCTAGCCTCAGTCTCCCAAGTAGCTGGGATTACAGGGGTATACCACCACAGTGGTATATCCAGCTAATTTTTGTATTTTTGGTAGAGACGGGGTTTCACCAGGTTGGCCAGGCTGGCCTTGAACTCCTGACCTCAGGCAGGCGATCTGCCCACCTCGGCCTCCCAAAGTGCTGGAATTACAGGCATGAGCCACCGTGCCCAGCCAAGGGCAATTTTTTTTCCCATATACTATTAGGTACCCAGTAGCCCATAAAAACATGATTTTATCCTGTCAAATATCTTTTTTATTTTTTATTTTTTTTCTTTTTAAGAGACAGGGTCTCACTCTGTTGCTTAGGCTAGAGTGGAGCTATCCCCAGCTCACTGCAGCCTTAAGACACCTGGGTTCAAGCGATCCTCCCATCTCAGCCTCTCAAGTAGCTGGGACCACAGACACACGCTACCATGCCAATTTTTTTTGGTAGAGACAGGGTCTCACTATGTTGTCCAGGCTGGTCTCAAACTCCTGGGCTTAAGTGATCCTCCTGCCTCAGCCTCCCAAAGTGCTGGGATTACAGGTGTGAGCCACTGTACCACCCAGCCTGCTTCCTATATGGTAGCTACTCAGTGAACAACTTATGGAATAAAATCTAAAGGCCAGAAAGAAGTCACTACAGTTCATTCTGCAACAGGGAGCCTGTCAGCATGTGACACACAGACCGAGAATGAATGTATGTAACCATCAACTTAACACCCACCTGCAAAACAACAAATATGTTATGGCTTGATACATGACCCTGGGCAAACAAACTCTAAAAGGTCTGTGTCCCTGTTGGTCCCTTTCTAATAGTAGAAACTATTAAATGAGGTAAGAGAAAATGTCAACATGCTCACAAAGACATTGTATTTATACAAGCTATCACCACCAGGAGTGTTTAGTTTAAGCAAAGAGGAAGGTTACAATGTGCCTATGACTGAATTCAACTAAATTGAAATTTTATACTGAAACATGAACAAAACGTAAACACCGAAGTAAAGGCTAAATGTGAAAAAGTTACTGTCAAAGGGAAACTTAGTTATCAGTGAAATATATACCCAGACTAATCATTCCTGTCCTTGACTGTTCTCCCTATAGCCATTTTTAAACCTTTTTATGGTGGGAATAACCCCCACCACAATCGTCTGAAACACAGTCCACTCACATATCAACCTACTTTCGGAGAAGCTGCCTTGCCTACTGAACAACAGCATTGCGGGCTTTAGCAGAGAAGAAGAAGGACCATTCCTTGTCTGCACACAAAGACCATGCATGCAGCACTTAGTACTCTCCATCAACAGCAGAACAAACTATTTCCTTTGGATGAGAAAGCTGCCAGGATAGGCCGGGCGCGGTGGCTCACACCTATAATCCCAGCACTTTGGGAGGCCAAGGTGGGCAGATTACCTGAGGTTGGGAGTTTGAGACCAGCCTGACCAACATGGAGAAACGTTGTCTCTACCAAAAATACAAAATAAGCCTGGCATGGTGGTGCATGCCTGTAATCCCAGGTACTCAGGAGGCTGAGGCAAGAGAATCGCTTGAACCCAGGAGGCGGAGGTTGAGGCAGGCAGAGCTCTCACCATTGCACTCCAGCCTGGTCAACAAGAGTGAAACTGCATCTTAAAACAGGGCCAGGCACAGTGGCTCATGCCTGTAATCCCAGCACTTTGGGAGGCCAAAGCGGGCTGATCACAAGGTCAGGAGTTCAAGACCAGCTTGGCCAATATGGTGAAACCCCATCTCTACTAAAAACACAAAAATTAGCCAGACACAGTGATGCGTGCCTGTAGTCCCAACTACTTGGGAGGCTGAGGCAAAAGAATCGCTTGAACCCAGGAGGCAGAGGTTGCAGTGAGCCAAGATCAGGCCACTCCAGCCTGGGCAAGAGGGAGGGAGGGAGGCAGGCAGGCAAGCTAGCTGCCAGGACATCCTGGCACATTCTATCTCTTCCTCACTGTGTGCTCCCCTGCCCTCCAGTAAGGGTGTAGCAAACTACTATTGAAGCATCTTAGGCAATGGTGCTGCGACATACCATATATTTGCCTTCGTTATCCCAAACAAAAACAAGTAAGGTAAACGAAGTTCAAATATTTAGAGTTCATGCTCTTCACCTTTTCACTTGTGGCTGGTTTCCCCTTTCCTCAAATGGTGTTTGTTTTTCCACCTCACAGGTACTGAAAGTTATTTTGATTCTTTTCCTGGAATTTCAAAGTCTATAAAAATGGCCTTGAGTAACTCCCAAGACTTACCATGAATACAAGATACATCCGATTAAGAGGCCGGTCCCCAGTATAGTCACCAAGTTTTCATCTTTGTACAGGTCTTGACCAAAGTTAGGCACACAGATGGTAATATTTTTCCCATGCTCATCTAGAACTTGTAAAGAAAAAACATGGTCATCACAGTCAAATGAAAAACCCATTTGTAACTCGCAGAAGCACTCATTTTGGGAAAATTCAGAGAGCTGTGGTGTACCTCCTTAGAACAGTGAATACATATCACTGGAAACTACTCTACAGGCTGTTTCCATGCAGACTGGCTTTCTGCTATTTCAAAGAACCATTCTCCCACAACAGCACACACTTGGAACAAGACTCTCAGACTCCAGCTCAGTGCCATGGGGCTCAAACATATCCAGGGCCCAAGGTCTTGCTCCTTTTCAGTACTATTCAAACAATAGTAATGTGACATGGTAATCGCCCCATAAACCCCATACCTCAACCATACCTCGGCTTTCCGTTGAAACTGCTCTCTATAACCCTAATGTGACAGGCAAGCAGTCCAAACCAATGCCATTTTGGCCCCTGCACCATTTTAAGACTTGTAGTAAGTAAATAAGGTCTGTAATTTCCATCCTACTCAGACAATGTGCAAACTAACGCTTATCTTGACTTCTGTGAATCACTTAAGCAACAATCGGAATGTCCAAAGTCCCCTGGCCCTCGGAATGTGCAAAGCCCCTCGCCCCCACCCCCACCCAGGAGGTGGTTTACGGGCATAAAAGGTCTTGACACCCTCCTTTTGGGGCCACAGGTTAGAGAGACGAGAGTCCTCCATGGCCGTGAGCAATTAAGACCGTGTAATTTGGCCAAGTCTCTGTCTCAGTAGTGATTTCGTGCTCACTCAGTTACAATAGTAAGAAGACAAGTCAGGTGCATTTTTCAGTTGAGGGGGCAGCAGCCCCTAAAGAGAGGTAGGGTGCAGATACCAAGCAGTGCTGAGGCTAATCAACAGCCAACAATAGCTCCTAACCCAGTTGAGAAGTTATTTTGCTCTAAGTGATATGATAATCATGTTATCTTTCTGTGTATGACTCTGGATCTTTTTTTAAAAGTGAGAGGTGGGATTATAAAATATATATTTGGTCTTCATCTGCATTTACTTGCATACAACTCCTAAATCCTTGAAATCTCCAAAGTGGTGTCTTTTTGTATGTTAATGATTGACTAACGGCTGGCAGCTCCTAGGGAGCTTCTGGATGGGGGCTGGTCACCAGAAAGACCAAGGTAGGATTAGAGGGTTGGGACTTTCAGACCCACTCTCCAAACTCCAGGAATGGGAGGAATGGTAGTTGATCACCGAGGGCCAGTGGTTTAATCATTTAATCAATCATGCCTATGTAATGAAGTCTCCATAAAAGGCCCAAAAGGAAATGGTTCAGAGAGCTTCCTGAGGGCTAGACACTTACAGGAAGGTGAACAAGAACCTCATCCACATGATAGGAAGCCAGCCACCCTAACTCCATGGAGACAGAAGCTGGGGACCCTTCCAGACCTTGCCTTATATATCTTTTCACCTGCCTGTTTATTTTTATTCTTTAAAATATCCTTTGTAATAAATCGGTAAAGTATTTCCTGAGTTCTGTGAGCCACTCCATGAAATTAAATCACCCCAAGGAAGGGGTAACTGTGGGAGCCCCAACTTGAAGCCTGTTGGTCAGAAGTTCTGGAGGGCCGGACTTGTGACTAGTGGGAATGGTAGGGCTGTTCTGTGGAACTGAGCCTTCAACCTGTGGGATCTGACCTCACCTCCAGGTACAGCATCCGAACTGGACTAGAGGATACCCAACTGATGTCCACTGAGGAACTTACTGCCTACTTGCTGGTGGGGAGAAATCTCCACATATTTTAGGGTCACAGAAACCGTCTGTGTTGAGTGTCGTAGTGTGTGAGGAAAAACTGAGTTATTCCAAACACTACCTAACAAAGATTCCTATAATGTTAACCACCAGTGGTAATTTGCCTTTTACCTAACGTGAAGTCTTCCACTTGGAATACCCAACCTAGGTCTGACTGCCAACTTTGCCACCAAAGCAAGTAACTTAAAATAATACTCGAGAAACCACTTAGAAACGTGCATATTTTAAGTGTTTTAAGTTAGACTAAAATTATGACTGATATTTGTACTTGAAACAGTAAACATAACCGTGTACGCTGTGCTTTAAGGAATCGTTTATTATTTGTATAAATTTGTGGGGTAACTTTTTTACATGGCTAGATTATACAGTGGTGAAGTCTTGGCTTTTAGTGTATCTATCACCCAAATAACGCATATTGTACCCATTAAGTAATTTCTCACCATCCATCCCCTCCCTCCTTCCCATGTTTGGTCTACACTGTCTATCATTCCATATTCATATCCATGTGTACACATTATTCAGCTCCCATTTAAAAGTGAGAACATACAAGTATTTGTCTTTCTGTGTCTGCTTGTTTCACTTAAGATAATGGCCTCCAGTTCCATCCATGTTGCTACAAGACAGGATTTCATTTTTTGTTATGGCTGAATAGTATTCATGTGCGTGTGTGTGTATGACATTTTCTTTATCTAATCATCTACTGATGGACACTTAGGGTGATTCCCTATCTTTGCTATTGTGAACAGTGCTGTAATAAACACAGAGGTGCAGGTATCTTTTTGATATAATGATTTATTTTCCTTTTCATAGGTACCCAGTAGTGGGACTGCTGGATCAAATGGTAGCTCCATTTTTAGTTCTCTGAGAAATCTCCAGTTTCCCATGGAAGCTATGCTAATTTACATTCCCATCAACAGTATAAGTGTTCCTGTTTCTCCACATCCTTACCAACATCTGCTACTTTTTGTCTCTTTAATAATAGCCATTCTGACTGGTGTGAAATGGTGTTTGTTGTGGTTTTAATTTGCATTTCTCTGATGATTAGCAATGTTGGGGATTTTTTTTCATATGCCTGTTGGCCATTTGTATGTCTTCTTTAGGAAAAAAACGACTATTCATGTCCTTTGACCACTTTTTAAAAACTGTACTTTAGGTTCTAGGGTACATATGCAGGAATGTTGCATAGGTACATACATGGCAAGGTGGTTTGCTGCCTCCATCCCCCCAGCATCTATACCTGGCATTTCTCCCGTTATCCCTCCCCACCCACTGCTGTCCCTCCACTAGCCCCCCACCCCACAATAGACCCCAGTGTGTGATGTTCCCCTCCCTGTGTCCATGTGTTCTCATTGTTCAACACCCACCTATGAGTGAGAACATGCGGTGTTTGGTTTTCTGTTCTTATGTCAGTTTGCTGAGAATCATGGTTTCCACATTCATCCATGTCCCTACAACGTACACGAATTCATCGTTTTTTATGGCTGCACAGTATTCCATGGTGTGTATGTGGCACATTTTCTTTGTCCAGTCTACCACTGATGGGCATTTGGGTTGGTTCCAGGTCTTTGCTATTGTAAATGGTGCCACAATGAATATATGTGTGCATGTATCTCTATAATAGAACAATTTATAGTCCTTTGGGTATATAACCAGTAATGGGATTACTGGGTCAAATGCAATTTCTATTTCTAGATCCTTAAGGAATTGCCACACCCAGATTGACCCCTTTTAAATGGGATTATTTGCTAATTTTTTGTTGTTGAATTGAGCTTCTTGTAAATTCTGCATATTGCTCCCCTAGCAGACACTGTTTGCAAGTATTTTCTCTGATTCTGCAGGTTGTCTCCTCACTCTGTTGATTATTTCTTTTGCTGTGCAGAAGCTGCTTAGATTAACACAGTTCCATTAGTCTGGTTTTGGTTTTATTGTCTGTGCTTTTGAGGTTTCAGTCATGTATTCTTTGCCTAGAGCAATGCCCAGAAGGGTTTTCCTAGGTTTTCTTTTAGTATTTTTATAGTTGTAGGCCTTACATGTAAGTCTTTAACCTACCTTGTGTTGATTTTTGTATGTGATGAGAGACATGGGTTTAATAGGGGTTCAGTTTTATTCTTTAGCATATAGAAATCCAGATTTTTCAGGACCACTTATTGAAGAGGATATCCTTTCCTGTTATATTTTTGGCAATGAACAGATGGCTATAGATATGTGGTTTTACTTTTGGGTTCTCTATTCTGTTCCATGGATCTGTTCTTATACAAATACCATGCTGTTTTGCTTACTGTACTTTGTAGCATAATTTGAAGTCAGAATTCCTCCAGTTTTGAAGTGAGATTCCTCCAAGCTTTGCTCTTTTTGCTTAGAATTGCTTTAGCTATTCTGGCTCTGTTGTCTCCATACATATTTTAGAATTGTTTATTCTTTTTCTGTGAAAAATATCATTGGTATTTTGATAGAGATAGCACTGAATCTGTAAGACTGCTTTAGGCAATATGGTCATTTTAATAATATCGATTATTGTGATCCATGAGTATTGGACGTCTTTCCATTTGCTTGCATCCCCTTCCCCTCTTTGTTTATGAGACATGGTCTTGCTCTTTCACCCAGTCTGGAGTACAGTGGCCTGATCATAGCTTACTGTAACCTCAAACTCCTGGGCTCAGGTGATCCTTCCACCTCAACCCCATAAATAGCTAGAACTACAGGTGCATGCCATCACACCCAGCTAATTTGTAAATTTTTTGTAGAGACGGAGTTTTGCTATGTTGCTCAGGCTGGTCTCAAATTCCTGGCCTCAAGCCATCCTCCCACCTTGGCCTCCCAAAGTACTAGGACCACAGGCATGTGCCACTACACATGACCCCTCCCTTTCATTTTTTCATCAGTGTTTTGTAGTTTTCATTGTAAAGATCTTTCACCTCCTTCGTTAAATTTATTCCTAGTTATTTTACTTTTTGTAGCTCCTGTAAATGGGACTGTCTTCTTGATTTGGTTCTCTGCTAGATGATTACTAGTGTATAGAAACACTACTAATTTTTTTTTTTTTTTCCTGAGGAAGAGCCTTGCTGTCACCCAGGCTTGGTACAGTGGCAGGATCTCAGCTCACTGCAACCTCCGCCTCCTGGGTTCAAGTGATTCTCCTGTTTCAGCCTCCCAAGTAGTTGGGATTGCAGACATGGGCACCACCATACCCGGCTAATTTTTGTAATTTTGATAGAGATGAGGTCTCACCATGTTGGCCAAGCTGATCTTGAACTCCTGATCTTAAATGATCCACTCATCTTGCCCTCCCAAAGTGCTGGGATTATAGGCGTGAGCCAATGCACTCAGCCAAAACACTACTAATTTTTGTATGTTGATTTTGTATACTGTATTATTACTGAATTCATTATTCAATCTAAGCATGTTTTGGTGGAGCCTTTCGGGTTTTCTAGCTATAGAATCAAATCATCAACAAACAAGACAATTTGACTTCCACTTTTCCAATTGGGATGCCTTTTATTTCTTCCTCTCACCTGACTGCCCCAACTGGGACAGTCTAGTACTATGGTGACTAGGCGTGGTGAAAGCAGGCACCCTTGCCTTGGCCCAGTTCTCAGAAGGAATGTTTCCCATTTTCCCCCACTCAGTATGATGTTGGCTGTGGGTCTGTCATATATGACCTTTATTATTTTAAGCTGTATTCTTTCTATTTACTATTTTAAGTTATATTCCTAGTTTATTGAGTTGTTTTTTTTTTTACCATGAAGAGATGCAGAGTTTTAACAAATGCTTTTTCTGCATCTATTGAAATGAGCATATGGTGTCTATCCTTAATTCTGTTTATGTAATATGTAACATATAATGTATCATTTATTGTATTATCTTTCGATGTACTACTACATTCTGTTTGCTAGTATTTTTTGAAGATTTTTCCGTCTATGTTCATCAGGGGTATTGGTCTGTAATTTTCTTTTTTCTTATTCAAGGTGATACTGGCCTTGTATAATGAGTCAGGGAAATTCTCTCCTCTTCCATTTTTTGGCACAATTTCAGGAGGACTGGTATCCGTTCTCTCTTATATGTTTGGTAGGATTTGGCTATGACTCTAAACATATGACTCCAGTCCTGGGCTTTTTCTTACTGGAAGAGTTTTTTAAATCACTGATTCGATATCACTACTCAGTACTGGCCTGTTTAGGATTTCTATTCCTTCTTGCTTTCCAGAAATGTATCCACTTCCTCTAGGTTTTCTAGTTTGTAAGTAAACGGTTGTTCATAATAGTCTGTAATGATCTTTTGTGCTTTTGTGGCATTATTGTGATTTTTTTCCTTTTTCATTTCTCATTTTGTTGATTTGGTCTTCTCTCTTCTTGGTTAGCCTAGGACCTTATCACTTTTGTTTATCTTTTCAACAAACCAACTTTTGTTTTGTTTTGTTGATCCTCTGTATTTTTCTCACAGGCGGGGGTGGTTTGGGGGGAAAAGCAGTCTTCATTTAATTTAGTTTCTGATGGCTTTTTTTTTTTTTTGAGACAAAGTCCCCCTCTGTTGCCCTGGGTAGAGTACAGTGGTGCAATCAGAGCTTATACCTCACTGCAGCCTCAACCTCTGGGGCTTCAGTGATCCTCCCACCTCAGCTTTCAGAGTAGTTGAGACTACAGACATGCGCCACCATGCCTGGCTAATTTTTTGTATTTTTTGTAGAGACAAGGGTTTGTCCTGTTGCCCAGGCTGGTCTCAAACTCCTGGGCTCCAGAGATCTGCCTGCCTTAGCCTCCCAAAGTGCTGGGATTACAGGCATGAGCCACCTCACACAGCCCTGATCTTTGTAATTTTTTTTTTTTTTTTTTTTTGAGACAGAGTCTTGCTCTGTTGCCAGGCAGGAGTGCAGTGGCGTGATCTTGGCTCACTGTAACCTCCAACTCCCCGGTTCAAGCGATTGTCCTGCCTCAGCCTCCTGAGTAGCTGAGTAGGGATTACAGGCGTGTGCTACCATGCCCAGCTAAGTTTTGTATTTTTGGTAGAGACAGGATTTCACCATGTTGGCCAGGATGGTTGATCTCCTGACCTCATGATCTACCTGCCTCGGCCTCCCAAAGTGCTGGGATTACAGGTGTGAGCCAACGTGCCTGGCCAATCTTTGTTATTTCTTTTGTTCTGCTACCTATAGAATCATATCATCAACAAACGAGACAATTTTTTGGTTTGGGTTTGGTTTCTTCTTGATTTTCTAGTTCCAGGTACAACGTTACATTGTTAATTTTTGATTTTTCTGCTTTTCTGATGTAGGCACTTAATGCTATAAACTTCCCTGTGTATGCTGTGGTTTCACAAATCTTTATTCTTGGGCTAATTTTTAAAAACAGTATTTGAAATTTAAAATAACTTTTTTTTTTGGGGGGGGGTAGAAATGCTATGTTGCCAAGGCTGGTCTCAGCTCCTGGCCTGAAGCAATCTTCCTGCCTCAGCCTCCCAAGGTGCCTAGATTACAGGCATGAGCACCATGCTCAGCCTTTTTTTCTGTTTTTAAGGGAGATCTGCCATTTAAAAATGTTGTAAATAAAATTCCCATTAAGTTAAAACCAGAAATTAATACATAAAAGAAGGCCTTAAAGAGACTAAATTTGGCCGGGCATGGTGGCTCAAGCCTGTAATCCCAGCACTTTGGGAGGCCGAGGCGGGTGGATCACGAGGTCAAGAGATTGAGACCATCCTGGTCAACATGGTGAAACCCTGTCTCTACTAAAAATACACTAACTTAGCTAGGCATGGTGGCGCGTGCCTGTAATCCCAGCTACTCAGGAGGCTGAGGCAGGAGAATTGCCCGATCCCAGGAGGCGGAGGTTGCGGTGAGCCGAGATCACACCATTGCACTCCAGCCTGGGTAACAAGAGCGAAACTCCGTCTCAAAAAAAAAAAAAAAAAAAAAGAGACTAAATTTAAGTAAACTTACAGAGTCAAGATAGAGTATTAAAAATAAAATGAAATCCAGGAAAGGCAATACTTACTGTTAAGACCTCCACTTATATTACTTTCCACTATCAGTAGCAATAAGGGCAAGTCCATATATAGTATGTGTATATGCTAACACCTTCAAAATTATCATTGCACTAGCTTTCCAAACTTAAAAGAGGAAATAACTTCAATTTTCTTAAAGACTACATTTATTTGACTTACATAAGCTCAAATATACCCAAACATACATTTATATATGTTCGTGTGTATGTATGTATGTATGTGCGTGTATTTACATTTATATATCACAAAAGTAACAGAGAGGTAAGTAAGTTTCTGCAAGTTAGTTAAGTGGCAGGATCAGTCTACAAACCAGGCAGTCCGACTTCAAAGGTCATGCTCTAATCACTATAGTCTGCTGTCTCTGTAAATAAACGTCATTTAAGACGAGTGGTTCGAGGTCACATAGCCAGTAAATCATGGATCTGGGCTCAGATCCTGCTCCCCGCTCTCCACTCCCCCACGTTCTTTCCACTCTCTCTGTTCCACTACTATAGTCAGGGGGAAAAAAAAAAGAAAAGAAATAACCAACTAAATTAAGAGGTTATTTGGGCCTAAAAGCAAACTGCACAGCCAAACCTTTGTTCCTGTCTGTCCTATACACCAGGAAGAATCAAAAAGGGAATTGTCCTTTTCGTAGCTCAAGTTAAAGACTTTTTTCCATGAAGAAGTCTAGATCATCTCTCTACTGTGATTTAGTACATTTCTAATATTTGTTTTTATTTCTTAATGTAATTTTTGTGGATAGTAGGTGTATGTATTTAAGGGGTACACAAGATGTTTTAATACAGGCATGAAATACGTAACAATATCATGTAAAATGGAGTATCCATCCCATCATGCATTTATCCTTTGCATTACAAACAATCTAATTATACTCTTTCAGTTATTTTCAAATGTACAATTAAATTTGACTATAGTTATCCTGTTGTGCTATCAAATACTAGGTCTTATTCATTCTTTTTAAATTTTTTTGGTACCTATTAACCATCCCAACCTCCTCCCAAACCTCCCCCGAACCCTTCTCAGCCTCTGGTAACCATCCTTCTGGGCTCTATCTCCATGGCCTCTCCCATATGTAAACAATAGCTCATTCCTCCATGAATGAAAATACACTGCAAACACAAGCCCCCTAACAGGCTAGCTTACCTACTTCTGCAGGTTTGCTAGACAGAGCTGAGAAGGTGAGGTAGGTGACATAGCAGCTTATGACCCCAGACTGTAGGAGCCCCGAGTGTGGCTGTCCTGAAAAATGACAAGAGACAGACAGACAACAGGTTTTAATTTGAAGAAAAAGAAAACACACGCCTTAAAAAAAACCCGATAGTCCCCATGACAGTCCTCAAACTTGAGCATTACCTTTAAAAGAAAGAAAAGAGGGAAAAAAGTAATATGTTTCTCAGATAAAACCAAAAAGATAGTAAGGAGGAGACCGTTATATACTGAGTTGAACATTGCTATTTTAAAGATGTTAGGTTCTGCCAAGTTCTCTACCAATATTTTAACAAGCCTATGGCTATAATTAAATACACTAGCTAGTCTCTGTGGGTTTATAACATTAGTTCTTAAATCACAAGATCAGAAACAAAATTACCATCATTGTTGATAAAGCCACATAGCTTTGTTGGGGAGGGAAGTAAGTGAGAAACCAGGTTTGACAGGAGTTGTATTCTGTATTCTATAAGGTCATCACACACTACGGACTATGACAGGGCAAAAAGCTCTTACCTGTCAATGGACAAAAAGCTTTTGGGAACAAAATACAAGAACTGCTCTTGGCTAAAGAGGAAGGCTATGGGCACAGCATTCATTTGGGAGAAGGGCTTTAAGGTTATTTACTTTTAACTTTTATTTTAGGTTTGGGGGTATATGTGCAGGTTTGTTGTAAAGATAAACTTGTCACAGGGGTGTGTCATACAGATTATTTTGTCACCCAGGTATTAAGCCTACTGCCCATTAGTTATCTTTCCTGATCCTCTCCTTCCTCCCACCCTCCACCCTCTGACAGGCCCCAATGTATGTTGTTCCCCTCTTTGTGTCCATATGTTCTCATCATTTAGCTCCCACTTTTAAGCAAGAACATGTGGTATTTGGTTTTCTGTTCCTTTGTTAGTTTGCTAAGAATAATGGCCTCCAGGCTCCATCCACATTACTGCAAAGGACATAATCTCTTCCCTTTTTATGGCTACATAGTATTCCATAGTGTGTATGTACCATATTTTCTTTTTTCAGTCTACCACTGATGGGCATTTAGGTTGATTCCATGTCTTTGCTATTGTGAATAGTGTTTCAATGAACATACGTGTGCCTTATGTCTTTATGAGACAACCATTTATATTCCTTTGGGTATATAGCCAGTAATGAGATTGCTGGGCCTAATGAAAGTTCTGTTTTTAGGTCTTGAGGAATTGCCACACTGCTTTCCACTAAGGTTGAACTAATTTACACTCCCATCAACAGTGTGTAAGTGTTCCTTTTTCTCTGAAACTTCGCAAGCCATTAGTTATTTTTTTGAAAGTTATAATATTTCAAGTAAACTAAGGGAGGAGATCCTTCAGAGTAACCAGGATGTGATAAGGGATCTCTCGCTCCTTTTTTTTTCCTCTGCAAAATTTTTGACCACTTAACCAACATAAAAGGATGCTGTTTACTCCGTCTTCCCTTTGGTCAAATTTGTTCCCAAAATTATCATTATTAAATTCTAATTATCAACAAAGATATAAAATAGACGCTGTTATAATGTTGCTCTTTGGCATGGGAATAAGATTTTCCTTAGCACCTAATTATATTAAACCAAATATTTCAAAATGTTATCCCTATTTCAAAAGATAGGATTTAACCCAAAGATGTTAATATATCATGTTGTTCCGGGAACTCTCAACTGATCAGTTAAAGAGACTAGAGAATAATACTCTCAATTTCAATAATGAACTTAAAATTTTTAGTGGAGAAAAATTATTTGCTACTACTAGTTGCCCTTTTTCGTCTTCTTTTTTTTTTTTTTTTTGAGACAAAGTCTTGCTCCCGTCATCCAAGTTGGAGGGCAGTGGTGCAATCTCTGCTCACTGCAACCTTCACCTCCCAGGTTCTCCTGCCTCAGCCTCCCGAGTAGCTGGGACTACAGGCGTGCACCACCACAACTGGCTAATATTTTTTTGGCATTTTTAGTAGAGATGGGGTTTCACCATGTTGGCCAGGATGCTCTTAAACTCCTGAACTCAACACCCTATCGTCAAAATTGAAAGAGCTAGAGGAGCAAGATCAAAAAAACTCAAAACCTAGCAGAAGACAAGAAATAAGTAAGATCAGGGCAGAACTGAAGGAGATAGAGACACGAAAAACCCTTCAAAAAAATCAATAAATCCAAGAACTGGTTTTTTGAAAAGATCAACAAAATAGACAGACCACTAGCCAGATTAATAGAAAAGAAAAGAGAATAACCAAATAGATGCAATAAAAAATGATAAAGGGGAAATCACCACAGATTCCACAGAAATTCAAACCATCATCAGAGAATAACAAACAACTCTATGCACATGAACTAGTAAACCTGGAAGAAACGGATAAATTCCTGAACACTTGTGTCCTCCCAAGCCTAAACCAGGAAGAAGTCGAAACTATGAATAGACCAATAACAAGATCTAAAGTTAAGGCAGCAATTAAGAGCCTACCACACAAAAAAAGCCCAGGTCCAGATGGGTTCACAGCTGAATTCTACCAGACACACAAAGAGGAACTGTTACCATTCCTCCTGAAACTATTCCAAATAATCCAAAAAGAGGGAATCCTTCTCAAATCATTTTATGAGACCAACATCATCCTGATACCAAAACCCAGCAGAGACTCAACAAGAAAAGAAAACTTCAGGCCAATATCCATGATGAACATAGACGCAAAAATCTTCAATAAAATACTGGCAAGCCGAATGCAACAGCACATCAAAAAGCTTATCCATCATGATCAAGTAGGATTCATCCTGGGGATGCAAGGCTGGTTCAACATACGCAAGTCTATCAACGTAATTCACCACATAAACAGAACCAAAAACAAAAACCACATCATTATCTCAATTGACGCAGAGAAGGCCTTTGACAAAATTCAACAGCCCTTTATGCTAAAAACCCTCAATAAACTCGGTATTGATGGAATGTATCTCAAAATAATAAAAGCTATTTACAACAAATCAACAGCCAATATCATACTGAATGGGCAAAAACTGGAAGCATTCCCTTTGAAATCTGGCACTAGACAAGGATGCCCTCTCTCACCACTCCTATTCAATATAGTACTGGGAGTTCTAGCCAGAGCAATCAGGCAAGAAAAAGAAATAAATGGTATTCAAATAGGAAAGGAGGAAGCCAAATTGTCTCTATTTGCAGACGACATGATAGTATATCTGGAAGACCCCATCGTCTCAGCCCAAAAACTCCTGAAACTGATAAGCAACTTCAGCAAAGTCTCAGGATACAAAATCAATGTGCAAAAATCACAAGCATTCCTATACACCAATGACAGACTTAAAGAGAGCCAAATCAAGAACGAACTGCCATTCGCAATCGTTACAAAGAGAATAGTAGCGATTCTCTTTCGTGGTTAGGAAGAATCAATATTGTGAAAATGGCCATACTGCCCAAAGTAATTTACACATTCAACGCTATCCCCATCAAGCTACCAATGACCTTCTTTACAGAACTGGAAAAAACCACCTTAAACTTCATATGGAACCAAAAGAGAGCCCACATAGCTAAGTCAATTCTAAGCAAAAAGAACACAGCGGGAGGCATCACACCACCAGACTTCAAACTATACTACAAGGCTACAGTAATCAAAACAGCATGGTACTGGTACCAAAACAGAGATATAGACCAATGGAACAGAACAGAGACATTGGAAGCAACACAACCTATCTACAACCATAGAATCTCGGATAAACCTGACAAAAACAAGCAATGGGGAAAGGATTCCCTGTTTAATAAATGGTGTTGGAAAAACTGGCTAGCCATGTGCAGAAAGCAGAAACTGAACCCCTTTCTGACACCTTACACTAAAATTAACTCCAGATGGATTAAAGACTTAATCATAAGACCTGGCACCATAAAAACCCTAGAAGAAAATCTAGGCAAAACCATTTAGGACACAGGAGTAGGCAAGAACTTCATGAACAAAACACCAAAAGCATCGGCAACAAAAGCCAAAACAGACAAATGGGACCTAATCAAACTCCACAGCTTCTGCACCGCAAAAGAAACAGTCACCAGGGTGAATCGGCAACCAACAGAATGGGAAAAAATTTTTGCAGTTTACCCAGCTGACAAAAGGCTGATATCCAGAATTTACAAAGAACTCAAACAGATTTACAAGAAAAAAACAAACAAGCCCATTCAAAAATGGGCAAAGGATATGAACAGACACTTTACAAAAGAAGATATACATGAGGCCAAGAAACATATGAAAAAATGCTCATCATCACTGGTCATTAGAGAGATGCAAATCAAAACCACACTGAGATACCATCTCACGCCAGTTAGAATGGCAATCATTAAAAAATCTGGAGACAACAGATGCTGGAGAGGATGTCGAGAAACAGGAACACTTTTACACTGTTGGTGGGAGTGTAAATTAGTTCAACCATTGTGGAAGACAGTATGATGATTCCTCAAGAACCTAGAAATAGAAATTCCATTTGACCCAGCAATGCCATTATTGGGTATATATCCAAAGGACTATAAATCGTTCTACTATAAGGACACATGCACATGAATGTTCATTGCAGCACTGTTTACAATAGCAAAGACCTGGAACCATGCCCATCGATGATAGACTGGACTGGGAAAATGTGGCACATATACACCACGGAATATTATGCAGCAATCAAAAACGATGAGTTCGTGTCCTTTGTAGGGACATGGATGAATCTAGAGAACATCATTCTCAGCAAACAGACACAAGAACAGAAAATGAAATACTGCATGTTCTCACTCATAGGCGGGTGATGAACAATGAGAACACATGGGCAGAGGGAAGGGAACACTACACACTGAGGTCTTTTGGGGGGAATGGAGAAGGGACAGCGGCGGGGGGCGTTAGGGAGTGATAGCATGGGGAGAAATGCCAGATGTGGGTGAAGTGGAGGAAGGCAGCAAAACACACTGCCACGTGTGTACCTATGCAACTATCTTGCATGTTCTGCACATGTACCCCAAAACCTAAAATGCAATAAAAATAAAACTCCTAAACTCAAATGATCCGCCTGCCTCAGCCTCCCAAAGTGCATGAACCACCATGCCTGGCCACTAGTTGCCTTTTAAAGCACTATTTTACAAAGGATTCAAGGGGGCTGTAAATTTATTGGCTATATTTTCCTACCTAGAACCTGAATGTCATGTGCATTTGCATCACATGTAGGGTCCGATGCCCACAGAAAACAACAGACCAGGGACATCTCACTCTGTAAGCCCAAAGACACTATCCCGGTTTAAGAAATCAAGAGTAGTTTATAAAGGACAATTCACACTTATACTTCATAAAGCACTTTCAAATCCCACTGTCTCTTCCTTCCAGCTTTGAAATGACCATGAGCAAGACCAGGCTCACATGTTTCCACTGACTTCACTGAGGAAGAACATGGGTCTGAGGAAGGTTAGCACATGGGCCAGCCCACACTGTCCACAGCCTTGAGTGAAGGATGACCCCAGATCTTTAATAAAGAAAATAAAAAAATTTTTAAATTAATATTTAAAAAGAAAACATAAATGAAAAGATTAAAGCTTTGTAGACAAAGCACTTTAATCTTTTCATTTATGTTTTCTTTTTTTTTTAAACAGAGTCTCGCTCTTGTTGCCCAGGCTGGAGTGCAGTGGCGCAATCTCGGCTCACTGCAACTTCCGCCTCCCAGCTCAAGTGATTCTCCTGCCTCAGCCTCCCAAGTAGCTGGGATTACAGGTGCCCGCCACCATGCCTGGCTAATTCAACTTTTACACAGAGTTATAAAACTTCCGCAGCTCTCTCATTCAACTTTTACACAGAAACTGTAGGCAAGCTCATAAACAACTGAGCTTGATATACACAGAAGGCATTTCCCATTTAAAGGCTCCTTGTGGTACATTACTTAGCAAAGGTGTTATCTTCCTATTCACTGACTTCTTTCTGACATGAGAAATGCTTGGCTATCACAGCTCCAGTGTGAGATATGAAGACTGGAGTCCCACCTTGCCTACTGCTGACGTATTCACGGTAAGTTAAGGAATACACTAGTTTCCAAAACAAAGAAAAAAATAACCCCCTGGGTTTGCTCAAAGCCACTTAGGAAACATATAAATAAGGAAGAATGGAAAAAAACATGCTTACGATTTTGGACACTGGGCGAGATGGCTACCAATGAAATAAGCAGGCACAGGCCTCCATTCACTCCCAGCAGAATTTTGTTTTCCATGCAGCCATCTTTCTGTGTGTAAAACACTGCCATCGAAACCAAGCCTCCAGTGGCAACAGAATACATGATGAGCGTCACCAGGGCCAGTGAGGCATACCAGAGCTTGTTACTGGCCGTGCCTGCTGTCCTGTTTCTCCGGGAAGTGGGTACGAGGGAAGGAAGAGAAGACAAGTCAATGAAGCCCACTATTCTCTGATCACATTTACCACCCCTCAGGCAGTAACTAATGCCATCAGGCTGCAGGCACTGCCACCCAGCTGCCCAGAAGACATATTGTTTTAGCAGGGATTATGCTCTATCAATGCTAGAAGGTTCTGGTAAATATGGAAACTTCTTGGCTCAAGCTTAGAATTTTCTCTTTAACACTGAAAGAATTCCCCTTTCTGCCAAAATGTATTCATCAATTAAAATGAATAATGTCAACCCAAATGAGAGACTAAGGCAAGAGTCTCAAGAGTCGAGGTTTACTGAGCCAGAGGCCTGAGGGCACACCCAAAAACACACAAGTCACGGAATCCTTTGTGGTCAGTGCTCCCAAGGAGGTTGCAGAAGGCTCAGTATTTACCCATTTATTTAAATGGGCAAAGGCATGCAGGAAAAGGGGGGCAGGCGGTGAGGCAAACCTGACATTCTCCTGAGATTTTAATTAGCACCCAATAAACTCTGCTATACAAGAGACATGACAAACATTTTAAAAGGGAGTGAAGGAAGAGTTAATTATGTAGTCTCAGAGCAGGCAGAGGAATGACTGCTCTCCTGTCTTTGTTTTGCACCTGGAAAGATAAGCTTGTAATGGGCATTGTCAGTATAAAATGTAACAGACTGCAATTCCATGGACAAGGAGCTAGACTTAGATCACAGACCTAAAGTTACAGTTAACATGTCCTTTTTATGGGAAGATACACAGCTTGAAAGTTTAAGGGGCCAGCAGACAATTTACTTATGAGCAATTTGAGGGCAGTCATCTGGGATGCATGAGGCCTACTGCCTTCTGTAGAGGTCTAGCTAATGTCTAGCACTTTGACACAAGGTTGGGAAGTCACAGCTTTCCATGGAGGAGTGGGGGGGGAGGGGCAGCAGTGTCACGTGACTCTGTCCCCAGGCTGAACTCTCCTTTTGGTAGAATGAGTTTGGGCAGTCCTGAAATGCTTTATTTCCTTTAGCTACCTACAGACTTTACTCTAGCTTCTCCATTCTTGACTGTGGACCACCCTGTATCAGTTTTTGGCAGGATGAAAAAGTGGCTCTTCATGGGGCTTCTCCAAGTTTTCTCCATAAACATGGAGCCCTGAAGCGCATAGTCTCTACTCAAAAGTGCTGCCTGGTGAGGTGGCTCACACCTATAATCCCGGCACTTTGGGAGGCTCAGGTGGGTGGATCACTTGAGGCTAGGAGTTCAAGACCAGCCTGGGCAACATGGCAAAACCTCATCTCTACAAAAAAAAAAATTTAGCTGGGTTTGGTGGCACATACTTGTAGTCCCAGCTACTTGGGAGACTAAGGTGAGGGGATCACCTGAGTCCGGGGTGTTAAAGGTTGCTATGAGCCATGATTGTACTACCGTATTCTGGCCTGGACATGAGTGAGACCCTGTTTAAATTTTTTTAAATAATAATAAACTTTTTTTTTGGAGATGGAGTCTTGCTTTATCACCAGGCTGGAGTGCAGTGGTGCAATCTCGGGTCACTGCAACCTCCGCCTCCTGGGTTCAAGCAATTCTTCTGCCTCAGCCTCCAGAGTAGCTGGAACCACAGGCGCATGCCTGTGCCCGGCTAATTTTTTTGTATTTTTATAGAGACGGAGTTTCACCATTGGCCAGGATGGTCTCGATCTCTTGACCTCGTGGTCCACCCGCCTTGGCCTCCCAAAGTGCTGGGATTACAGGCGTGAGCCACCACGTCCAGCCAATAATAAACTTTTAAAAACAAAGTGTTGCCAGCAGCTCTTGTGGATGGCATCTTCTTAGGGAGAAAAGAGGATCAGCTTTACTCAGAGCCAGAATGGCTGACATCAGCTCTTTATTCCCATACTGAAGAGGAGGACCTGTAACTGCACTGCTTCTCTAAAATAGTGAAGAAAAATCTGACATTAAAAAAAGTTAGATCGCAATAAGTTCTGGTGATCAGTTGCATGGTAGGGTGATGATGGTTAGCAGTAAGGTATTGTATATTACAAAACAGCTAGGAGAGGCTTTTGAAGGTTCTCAACACAAAGAAATGATACAGCCTGGTCAACAGAGCAAGACCCATCTACAAAAACCAAAAACCAAACCAAAACAAAAAATTAGTGGGGCATGCTAATTCGCCAGCTTTTTGGGAGGCTGAGGCAGGAAGATCTCTCGAGCCTAGGAGTTCAAGGCTGCAGTGAGGTATGACTGTGCCACAGAGTGAGACCCTGTCTCTTTAAAAACAGAGGGAAAAAAAGGGAAGAAAAAGATGATAAATCAATGCAGTAATGAATAGCCAACTGCCTTGATTTGATTACTACATGACATATATATATATCAAAACATCAAAATGTACCCTATAAATATGTGCAATTTTAATATGCCAATTAAAATATAGGAGAATAAAATAAGTCAGGAAAAGAGTAATGGGATGTACAATTTAAAAAACTAACTAAATGAGCTGGATGCAGTGGCTCATGCCTGTAACCCCAACATTTCAGGAGGCCGAGGCAGGCAGATCACCTGAGGTAAGGAGTTCAAGACCAGCCTGACCAAGACAATGAATCCCTGTCTCTACTCAAAACACAAATCTTGTCAGGCGTAGTGGTGGGCACTTGTAATCTCAGCTACTTGGGAGGCTGAGGTAGGAGAATCACTTAAGCTTTGGAGGTGGAGATTGCAGTGAGCCAAGATTGTGCCATTGCACTCCAGCCTGGGTATCAAGAGCAAGATTCTGTCTCTATTAATAAAAAATAAAATAAATAAGTGGTGATCTAAATCTATAGAAATTGTTCAGAACAAGGCTAGGCATGGTGGCTCACATCTGTAATCCCAGCACTTTGGGAGGCCAAGGTAGGTGGATCACATGAGGCTAGCAGTTTGAGACCAGCCTGGCCAACAGGATGAAACCCTGTCTCTACCAAATTACGAAAATTAGCCAGGCATGGTGGTGCATGCCTGTAATCCCAGCTACTTGGGTGGCTGAATCGCTTGGACCCCAGAGGCAAAGGTTGTAGTAAGCCCAGATCATGCCACTGCACTCCAGCCTGGGCAACAGAGCAAGACCCTATCTCACACACACAAAAAGAAATTGTTTAGAACAAAGAAAAGTATCTATAACTGCTAAATGAAGAGGACAGAAGAACAGGGAGAATGAATTGAATGAGTCATTGTCATCTGCCTTATGATTAAATGCTCTTTGTAACCACATTCTCCCAAACCTCACAGAAAAGGCAACTTGCTTTATGCCCTCACAAAACTGGAAGGTGTTCAAGCAACGCAGCTAAAATGTTTTAATGACGAAAAAGTTCCTGCAGCCAGAAACAAAGAAAATAGGGAGGAAAGGCCAAAATGATAATGACCGTCATATTCCTGAAACTCTGCCAGACAAGACACTCCAATGACCTCAGAATTATTCTAACATAAAAGGCACACAAAGGAAATTAGAGAAAATGGGATTTTAAAAAGGAAAAAAAGAAAACCAACTAAGAGCAAATAATAATCGATGATGGGGAGACAGCATAAATTATGTATAAAATGTAAACACTGCTGACTAGCTTGTGGGTGGGAGAGGACCAGCGCTATTTTCGGTTATGGTATTAGAAAACAAAGGACTTTCTTATAGTTAATTTATGTTTACAGTTCATCCCAGAATTAAATCTTCAACCCTAACCTTTCCTCTGAACTTCACTTATATTATCCAGTTGCTCATTTAATGTCTCCACTCGAAGGTCTAAGTGGCATCTCAAACTCAGCATATCCAGGCTGTGGCTACTTCCCGATATTCACACCCCCATTCCTCCAACCCCCAAACCTGCTATTGTGCAATCATTCCAACCTCAGAAAACACAATTCCATCTTCCCATTGTTGGGGAAAGGGGGAGGGGGAGGGGAGGGGAAGGGGAAGGGGACGAAGGAAAAAGGAAGGAAGGAAAGGATGGAAGGAAGGGAAGAAGGAAAGGAGGGAGGGAGGGAGATGAAAAAGAACTGCAGTCACTCTGGAAGCCTCTTGCTTCTCTCCCCTCCCCCAGCCACCTCCACCTGGAGCCAGCTTCAGAACAGAGGAGGATCCAGCTCCTGCTACCACTTAATTCCAGACTACTCCTCCTTCGCCTGGATTGTCTCCCCCTGACCTCCTTATTTGCACCTCTGACTCCCTCTAACCTGTCTTGACTTAAAACAGATTATATTCTTTCCTTTCTAAGGCCCTCTGGTGCTCTCCCATCACACTAAAAATCCAAAGAAGGTCTTTACACTTGGCACCTAAAGCCCTTTGTTTCAATTCTGATAGAGAATTGGCGCTGCAAACCATAAAACTTGAGCTAATAAAAAAAAAAAAAAGAACACACCAGTTTGATCAAACAGATTATTTAAGTGCGAAAACTGAAGCCAGAGGGGCCAACTGATGTGCCCTATAGTGAAATAGCAAGCATAAAAGGGGCACTGAAGTGGAACACAATGCCATCCCAGCACTTTGGGAGGCCGAGGCAGAAGGATCTCTTCAACTCAGGACTTCAAGATCAGCCTGGGTAACATAGCAAAACCCCATCCCTACCAAAAAAAAAAAAGAGAGAGCGAAAAGAAAAGAAAGAAATTAGCCAAGTGTGGTGCCACATGCCTGTAGTCCCAGCTGCTTGGGGGGCTGAGGTGGGAGAATGACTGAAGCCTGGGAAACTGAAGCTGCAGTGAGCCATGATCACACAACTGCACTCCAGCCTGGATGACAAAGGTGAGATCCCATCTCAAAAACAAAAAAAAGGAAAAAGAAAAGAAAGAGGCACAAAGTCTGCATCTCCTGGTTTCCAGGTCACAGCCTTTCCAGCCTACAGTTTTTAAGATCATCTCCTTCTCAAGATGTTTACAAAGAGATAAATGAAAAAGGAAAGAAAAGGTACTTTAGTTGTTCCATCAAGAGCAATGAGCATGTTTTCTAGATTCTTATAAGCAAGAGTCTGTTAAAAAACAGCCAAAAACTACCAAATTTAAAGGAAAATAAGTTTTCTAGCTCATTTCTAATTTTAGACTAACAACTATAAACATGTTGACAATAGGGATTTTGTTGGCATATAGGCCTCAAAGCTTGGATAATAGTAACACTATTTGCTGCAGAGCTTTTAAGTAATTCTGAGTTTCTGAAAGTTTTTAAAGCAACCAAACTTTTCCAAACTGCATGCTAAAACTTGGCATCAATAATTAGCCCCAGCAAATGGATTCAGAGTCAATCAAAACATTAAAGTCAGAGTGAAGAAGCACAGTGTTCTCACGGGGACTTACTATTTTTTTTTTAAACCTGTGAGTAGGTGTGATGTGGTACTGATAAGAATGTATATTTTGTGTATTTAAAGTGGAGAGTTCTATGAATGTTTATTAAGTTTACTTGTTCTGGATCTGAGTTCAAGTCCTGGATATCCTTATTAATTTTCGGTCTCGTTGATCTCTCTAATATTGACGTTGAAGTCTCCCACTATTATTGTGTGGGAGTCTAAGTCTCTTTATAAGTCTTATGTGTCTGGGTGTTCCTGTATTGGGTGCGTATATATTTAGGATCATTAGCTCCTCTTGTTGCATTGATCCTTTTACCATGATGTAATGACTTTCTTTGCCTCTTTTGATCTTTGCTGCTTTAAAATCTATTTTATTAGAGGCGAGAGGACTTACTATTTAACTGGCAGATCAGGCATTAAGGATGAAAACTGCTATTGTTTTACCATGACGTTCCCTATTTGAAGTATACTTGTGAAAATTTTAGGATGATCAATTTATTTTCTAATAAAAAATTCCAATTGAAAGCACATTCAGAATAATCATGGAAAGAGTAATATTTAATCAATTAAAATTCACTTCCAACTGCTTGTATTTCTTCTGGACTACTGAGAAAACAGGGTCCCATACAATTATATGAGTCACACATTGGCTCATCTTTAAGAAAACTCTGCGACCTCGAAACAAGATCCAGTGGAGACCATAACATAAATTACTGGATCTCACAGATAACTCAAAATGCATACCCTGTACAATAACATAGCCAAGCATACCTGCAGGGCTACCTGTATGTCTATGCAGTGTTCTGTAAACCATTTGAAAATTGTTCATATTTGGCCATGCTTAATCCGGTATTTACCAAAGAGTAAAATGACTAACTCTATCTTTCCGCTTATGCATCCCCCCAACTACAGCTGCACCTCATGAATTAATCCTTACAACCAAAAGAAAACAACAATTACCAAGTTGAACAGCATATTCAGACTAAAGAATATTGAGAGTATTTGGACAGTATATTTTGTTTTGTCCACGGAAAAAATAAACTTCACATTCACATAGCACTTACGATTTTTAAAATTTTAGTATAATTTTAAAATAATTATACTAAAATAATTCCTATAAAATACGCAAAATAACAAAAGCCTTATTGGGTACAATAGGTAGTTGTTTTTATTCATATTTTACAAGTAAAGCAAGTCAGGCAGAAAGCAGTTAAGTGCTTTATCCAGAATCACAAAGTGGGTCAATTTGGCCTTAGAACTCAAGGGCTGGACCCTTCTCAAGTTGTCATTTTCTCCATGTGATCTAGCAAGAAATAAAACTAGCTATTAGTAGCTGGGCCTCTCCCACTTGGCCCAGGATATGAATTCAACTTCCAAGGCACTTAGAAAGAGTCTACCTTTTTCAAAGACAGGATGGCTTTCTAATATAGGACAACGTATCTCCCTAATGAAGAAGTCCTTTTTCCCCTCTTGGGAAGATGAAAAGAAACAAACAAAAAAAATCTGTTGAGACAGGGTCTTGATCTGTTACTCAGGATGGAGTGTAGTTGTGTGACGTCAGCTCACCAAACACTTGACCTACCAGGCTCAAGCAATCCTCCCACCTCAGCCTCCCAAACAGCTGGAATTATAGGCATGTGCTACCATGCCTGGCTAATTTTTCATAGAAAAAAGGTCTTAGTATGTTGCCCATACTGGTCTCAAACTCCTGGGCTCAAGTAATCCTCACGCTTTGCCCTCCTGAAAGTTCTGGAAGTACAGGCATGAGCCAACATGCCTGGCCCAAAAATTTTTTTAAAGGAGGGCAACTATTCCCTCTCATACTCTGCAGAAGATGAATCTCCACCTCCGAAGTTTGAGTTTTGTGTGCGCTTTTTAATTTTGTTTTAAATTTCATGAGGATGGGAGACTATGAGGAAGGCTACCCAAGTTTTTAGCCACCTCCAAAACCTGAGACTGACAGGTACGAGTAGGGGGTTGAGTATGGCTAATTCATTCCACTGGTTGACTCCGAGCCCAAATGACAGAGTAGGGGCAGGGGGTCAAAAAGTGAGAAGTAAATAAAGGAGAGAAGTAAATGAAGAGGTACCAAAAAAAGCAGGCACAAAGGGAAAGTGACAGCAAACATTGTATTCGGTGTAAACAAAGCTGCAAATCCCTAGCGATGCAGTTGAGTACAGCCTTTATCAAAACCGGGCACTTTCTGTGTGTCAACAGGAAGCTTTCCACAAAGGCACACACACCAGTTCTTGTTCCACTTATGTGCAAATTCCACAAGCAGGAGGAGCTGGATGCCGATAAAGAGGAAGCCTCCGATGGCTCCCACGTAGCGCCAGGCTGCAAAAGACCATGAAGAACACGATGAGGCAACCTTTCCTTGTATTTCATTCCAAAGAGAATAACCACAGCTGATTTTTACTAGATGATAAGTGTACCTAACACACTTAATTCCCACACAACCATATAAGACATGGATTACTATTATAAATGTCACCCACTTTATAGAAGAGAAAAATTGAGAATCTATGTAGGTTGACAACACCTCAGTAAGTAAATGGTATAGTTGGGATCTGAACACAGGCAGCCTGACCCTGAAGTATCCAAGCTTAACCTCCATGCTACATCTGCCAGGTAGCCTAACAGATGCCCTAATTCACAAAACTCACAATGAACCACAACTTAAAATCAACCATATATTGCCAGAAAAATCAAAGGTTCAAATTTTATTGGGTAAAAAGTCAACAACGAGGGCCGGGTGCAGTGGCTGACGCCTATAATCCCAGCACTTTGGGAGGCCGAGGCAGGTGGATCACGAGGTCAAGAGATCGAGACCATCCTGGTCAACAAAGTGAAACCCTGTCTCTACTAAAAATACAAAAAATTAGCTGGGCATGGTGGTGCGCACCTGTAGTCCCAGCTACTTGGGAGGCTGAGGCAGGAGAATTGCTTGAACCCAGGAGGTGGAGGTTGCGGTGAGCCGAGATCGTGCCATTGCACTCCAGTCTGGGTAACAACAGCAAAACTCCATCCCAAAAAAAAAAGTCAACAGTGATCATTAAGGAAACAAGGTTCAGACGGGGGACAAGGACTCGGCTCTACTTCTGGCTCTGCCACAAAGATGCCGTTACCTTGACTAAACCACATCACGTGGTTTCCAGTTTGCCCGTAAAAATCACTGCGCTACAGCTGGGTGCAGTGGCTCACGCCTGAAATTCTAGCACTTTGGGAGGCTGAGGTGAGTGGATCACTTGAGGTCAGGAGTTCAAAACCAGCCTGGCCAACATGGCGAAACCCTGTCTCTACTAAAACAACAACAACAACAAAAAGAAGAATGCCAGGCATGGTGGCAGGCACCTGTAATCCCAGCTACTCAGGAGGCTGAGGCAGGATTCAGGAATCGCTTGAACCTGGGTGGTGGAGGTTGCAGTGAGCCGAGATCACACCACTGCACTCCAGCCTAGGTGACAGAGCAAGACTCTATCTCCAAAAGAAAAAAGACTGAGCTGGACCAGAGGGTTTCTAGGTCTCTTCTCCCTCTAAATATACATTCTAATATATAAAAGGATCTCTGTGGAAAATTTTAAAACTTTTAACATCATTTTAGGTAAAACCAAGACTTAGGGAGTATATGAAAAACAAGTATGACCATAAACAACTAGGTAGGCTCTGACACATTACTATATGAAAGATTATGGCTGTTCCTTATAAAATGATACAATCTAGAGGTTTTGTTTAGTTTTTGAGACAAAGTCCCACTCTGTCGCCCAAGTTGGAGTGCAGTGGTGCAATCTCAGCTCACGGCAGCCTCCACCATCCGGTTCAAGCAATTCTCGTGTCTCAGCCTCCCAAGTAGCTGAGATTACAGGCACATACCACCACGCCCAGCTAATTTTTATATTTTTAGTAGAAACAAGGTTTCTCCATGTTGGTCAGGTTGGTCTCGAACTCCTGGCCTCAAGTGATCCACCCACCTCAGCCTCCAAAATGCTGAGATTACAGGTGTGAGCCACCACGCCTGGCCTAAATGTTTTTAGTACCTCACTTAGGAAAGTGAATCCATTTGGGTTGAACAAAATGCCCAAACCAGTGAAATTCAGGTTTTTCCCTACACTCATATGAAAAAGGACCCCCCTGTTTCAGCTATGATTAAAGGCTGCATATTAATGAATTGTAGCAGGTTCTAGCAATAAAGAATATAATTCAATGTTACAGAGCTTCACATAAGGTAAGTTTAAAACCAGACTGAAGGATGCTTTTCCTGTCCCACTATTGCTGTAGTAGACGTTCAACTGCTGACAGCCCTGCGTTCCCTGTTGCTGGGTTTTCTGGGCAGTGCTTGGAAAGAACAAGGACTCGCCCAGGCTAGCAGAGTATCAAAGTCCTATTTGGACAGGGGAGGTAGATAGGAAATGGCGGAGAAAGTATGGGCAGGTAAGACAGGAATTTCTTCTGAAGCCAGAAGAAAATCACTAACTCAAATTATCAAAGGTACTTTGGACAGCACTTCTGAGCAATTTGACAAAATGGATAAAAACAAAATAAACAGGTACCCAAAATACCCCATTAGTACCGTTCAGAAAGGTGTCCTGATCTGGAATGAAGAAAGCTCCTGAGCACATGGCCCCCAACAGCAGAAGTTTAAAGAACCAAAAGCTAGAAGAGGGGGAAAAAAGAGGAAATGTATTTAAATGACATTCAACAAGGACAAAGGACTTCTTAGAAAGTAAGCATGTCAATCCACAATTCTGCCATTGGCCAATGTTCTCTCCCAATCGAGGGGAAGTAATTGAGTGACTTGAAGAATGCCATTTCCCATAATTACACAGACTCAGTGCAGCCTCCAATTGTGCAAAACACCATTTCATTGCAGGGGTGGAAATGACCTGGGAAAAGGTCTTGGAACAAGAAATAAACTCTTTGTCTTGACTAGATTTCGCATTATGGTGCCAGGTGTTACAAACAAGATTCTAGCTTTCAGGCAACCATGTGAATAACAAGTATCAGTTCCATCTCCCCTTAAATCAACTATTTCAACTAGAAGAAGAGCAGTCACAGTGTCTGGTGGATAGAAGGGATCCTGGAATACTGTCTGGAACATAAGAAAGGAGAAAGCAGTTCCCACGAAGACTAAAATACTTACCCATTGTGAATATGAGCTCTACAACTTTTGCTGTTGTTGATTTTCAAGGTCAGTAGACAGAAGATAAAGAAGAAACAAGCCATTCCAAAACAGACTCTATATACGGCAGAATATCCCACCAGCTTCTCACAGGTGTCACCAGCTTTAATACCTTTACACATTTCTTCAAAAAAAGGAATCTGAGGAGAAAGTTTAGAAAAGTCATCTGTTACAACTGAGGGAAGGGGGAATGTCATGGAGTGTTCATGCAGGTGACCACTGAACATCCACTTGGAAATGGATGTGTGCATAAAGAAACAAACAGAGGAAGGGAATCTATCTTCTAAAGAGATACTTTTCTAATTTTCTCTGAATCTTTTTTTAAAAGATACAGTGATCGTAAAGTAACACTCAGCCTTTACTTGCCCCAAATGACTTCTGAAATCCAACAACAGATTTTATGAAAATTACCTGCCCCAACCCCCTCCCCAAAATGAGACAGGGTCTCACTCTGTTGCCCAGGCTGGAGTGTAGTGGCACAATCACAACTCACTGAAGCCTCGATCTTCCAGGCTCAGGCAATCCTCTTGCCTCAGCCTCCCAAGTAGCTAGGACTACAGGCGCACACAACCATGCCCAGCTAATTTTTATATTTTTTTGTAGAGATGGGGTTTCATCATGTTGCCCAGACTGGTCTTGAATTCCTGAGCTCAAGCAATCCACCTGCCTTAGCATCTCAAAGTGCTGGATTATAGGCATGAACCACTGCACTCAGCCAAAAATCCCATTCAAATACAAGGATATATTTTTGTTGATATGTATACATATATAGAAATAAAAAATCAAAGACTTCTTTTACTATCTACCCCAAATGTCATTCCCCTTCCTCAGAAGAGTAAACAATTTAGTGCCTAGAGTATTTGTATTAATTCCCATAAATGTGTGTGTATACATATATACAACACATCCACATATACATACACAACACACATACTTACACTCATATCGTACTATACATATAATACATATATTAAAACAGCTTCTTATTTTTATTTTTGTTTATTTATTTATTTATTTGAGACGGAGTTTCGCTCTTGTTACCCAGGCTGGAGTGCAATGGCGTAATCTCGGCTCACTGCAACCTCCACCTCCTGGGTTCAGGCAATTCTCCTGCCCCAGCCTCCTGAGTAGCTGGGATTACAGGCACGGACCACCATGCCCAGCTAATTTTTTGTATTTTTAGTAGAGACGAGGTTTCACCATGTTGACCAGGATGGTCTCGATCTCTTGATCTCGTGATCCACCCGCCTCGGCCTCCCAAAGTGCTGGGATTACAGGCTTGAGCCACCGTGCCTGGCAAAACAGCTTCTTAAAATAAAACATTGTACATAATGTTCTGCAATATTTTTTCCAAATTAACAATAAGCTGGGCCAGACACAGTAACTCAGCTTTGTAATCCCAGCACTTTGGGAGGACGAGATGGATGGATCACCTGAAGTCAGGAGTTCGAGACCAGCCTGGCCAACATGGTGAAACCCCATCTCTAATAAAAAATACAACGCTTAGCTGGGTGTGGTGGCACATACCTGTAATCCCACCTACTAGGGCGGCGGAATTGCTTGAACCTGGGAGGCGGAGGTTGCAGTGAGCCAAGATTGTGCCACTACACTCTAGGCAACAGGGTGAGACTCCATCTCAAAAAATAAATAAATAAATAAATAAATGACAAGCCATGAAGAATCTTTCCCTATTAATACTAATGTGATGGATTCCCAAAATCCGTAACATTCTTTTTCATCACTTATATCAAAGAAAGGCTAGATCAAAATTGATAACCATTCTCACACTGATCTTACTATTTTTGTTGGGGAGGGTTTTTAAATTCTATTTCGTGTACTTGTTTTTTATTATCACAAACACGGATACAATAAATACTGCTGTTCATGCCTCTTTGCACCTGTGCCATTATTTATGTAAGACAGACACCTGAGCTAGAAATGGAATTGGTGGCAGTGGCTCAAACCTGTAATCCCAGCACTTTGGGAGGCCGAGGCGGGTGGATCACGAGATCAAGAGATCGAGACCATCCTGGTCAACATGGTGAAACCTCGTCTCTACTAAAAATACAAAAAATTAGCTGGGCATGGTGGCGCCTGCCTGTAATCCCAGCTACTCAGGATGCTGAGGCAGGAGAATTGCTTGAACCCAGGAGGCGAAGGTTGCGTTGAGCCGAGGTCGCGCCACTGCACTCCAGCCTGGGTAACAAGAGCAAAACTCCGTCTCAAAAAGAAAAAAGAAAGAAAAAGAAATGGAATCGGTGGGTCAACTAGTCAGGTTGAATTTATCTCATCCAAAATGTTTGGGACCAGAAGTGTTGTGGAATTTGGAATATTTACACTGTTTTACTGGCTAAGCTTTCCTAATCCAAAAATCTAAAATGCTTCGGTGAGCATTGCTTTTGAGCATCACGTTGGCACTTAAAAGGTTTCAAATTTTAGAGTATTTCACATTTCAGATGTTTATATTCAACCTGTATCATATTTTTAAGCTTCAAGATATGAGTTAAATCATACTTCCAACACCTGTACCAATTTAAATCCTACCATTAATATCTGAGCTTGCACATTTCCCAACCTGGACGTCTAATTTAAAGGCAAAAACCCAGTATCCTGCGCTTTAATATACATCTTCCTTATTACTAGTGAGATTCCCCGTCTTTTCCTAAGTTTATTGCCATCTGCTTTGTTTCTCTAAATTGGCTGTTAATTGGGTATTTTCTTGATCCACTGGAGCTCTTTATTAATGGGTTTTAATCTTCTGATAAATGTTGACAATAGTTTATTCTAGCCAAATTAGAAGGCTCCAATGTGACATAATCACTTTCATTATCAGATTAAAATCTTACACAATGAGAACAAGCAGCACATTCCTAGCAACGTCATAAAATAAGGATTTGGTCAGTTGTGAAAAGCTTGCTTCTAATTAACATCGAAGTTGAACACTCTTCTGAACAGAAAACAAGTTAAATCACATTATAACTATTGTTCATAAGAAAAATAAAGTATCACAGAGAAAAAAATGGCACAAAACTGAAGGTAAAAGTGAAGGGCGATAAAGAAGGGAATTTACAGTTTTTCTCCAGAGAAGACACTGAAGAAACAATAATATCAGTGGCTACCAGGATTTCCATAAACAAATATGTCAACCCAAATGAGAGACTGAGGTCAAGAGTCTCAACAGGGGATAATTAAGCCAGAGCTTGAGGGCCCAACCCAGAAACACACAAAGTCACAGAATCTTCTGTGGCCCATGCTCCAAAAAGTTTGCAGAAGGCTCAGTGTTTACCCACTTCTTTAAAGGGAAGAAGGCATGCATGAAAAGGGGGCAGGTGGTGAGGCAAATCTGACATTCTCTTGAGATTTAAATTAGTGCCCAGTAAACTCTGCTATACAAGAAGATACGATAAACCTTCAAAAAGGAAGTGAAGGAAGAGTTAATTATGTAGTCTCAGGGCAGGCAGAGAAACGATTGCTCTATCGTCTTTGTTCTGTACCTGGGAAGATAAGCTTGCAATGGACATTGTCAGTGTGAAATGTAACAGACTGCAATTCCATGGACAAGGAGCTAGACTTAGATCACAAACCTAAAGTTAAAGCTGACATGTCCTTTTTTGTTTTTATGGGAAGATACACAGTTTGAAAGGTTAAGGGGCCAGCAGAGAATTTACTTATGAGCAATTTGAGGGCAGACATCCCGGATGCATGAGGCCTTCTGCCTTCTCCAGGGGCTGGCTAATGCATAGCGCTTTGACACAAGTCTGGGAAGTCACAGCACTCTATCGGGCAAGTGGGGCTAGGTGCAAGGGGAGATCAGCAGTGTCAGGTGACTCTTTCTCCAGTCTTAACTTTCCCTTTGGCATAAAGAGTCTGGGCAGTGCTGAGACGGTTTCTTTTCCTTGACGCAAACAGTTCCATTTTCTCCCCGCTCCTTTTTTTTTTGAGACAGGGTCTCACTCTGTCGCCCAGGCTGGATGGAGTGCAGTGGCGCAATCTTGGCTCGCAGCAACCTTCACCTCCAGGGCTCAAGCCATACTCCTACTTCAGCCTCCCAAATAACTAGGGCTGCAGACATGCACCCCCAAGCCCAGCTACTTTTGTTTTTTGTAGAGACAATGTTTCACTATGTTGACCAGACTGGTCTTGAATTTCTAGACTCAAGCAATCTACCTGCCTCAGCCTCCCAAAGTGCTGGGATTACAGGGATGAGACACCATACCTGGCCAGCTCCGTTTTCATGGAGAGATGCGAAAGGCTTCATGAGAAAATATCCAACATTTTGTTTTCAGCAAATTCCTAAAACTGTATATTTTTTATGACTTTTTTTTACATCATTTTGTCATAACAGAGACAAGATGTTTTGCTTGATAAATAAAGACTGCATCTAAACAGGTAAGTAGATAATCAAGAACAGTCTTAAACTATCAGTCCTCACTGGAGGACTCTGTGGCCACAAAAAGGGTAGGCACTGTTGTAACTCATGACCAGCACCTGGCATCTGCTCCTGAAAACTCTGCCCCACATCAAAGACTCTCTCTTGCAAGACTAACCAGATTGACCAGCCCAGACCAGGAAATTCTTTTTTTCTTTGTTGCTCTTCCTGGGCTAGTTCATTAACCCTTTTTCTATTCCCTTTCTCTTAATGTTAAATGTTATTTTGCCTACTGTGGAATGTTTAATCAGTAACATTTATATACTGATTAAATACACAATTGTGTATGGTTTGCAATACTGACTGGCTTGTGCAGTGGCCGGAGCCTGTGTGCCTGCAGACCTAACGAGTGAATGCGAAGTACTAAGAAGAATTGCCTCCTTGGAATTCCAGGTAGCTGAACTCCACAGAGCTGGTGGCTTTTGTAATTGAATTAGCATCAATAAAAGTCCAGTGTCGTGGAAGGACACAAATGTTCGTGGACCTGGTTACCTCTGACCTTGTGTCACTCACAAAAACCAGGATATGGCACCCTAAACTATTCTTCTTTGCATATTTCAAGCTCGTTATTCTGAGAAACTGAAAGACACAGAAGTAGCTCTGCAAAGCTGCCATTTTAGACAAACAATTTACATCTATAGAGGAAATCTACATTAGAAAATATATCAGACAACGTTTATTCACCATACATTTCTTCTCTTCACCCTCCCATTACATGTTGCCAGCAACTCCCAGAGGCCCCAAACCCCTATTTCTTTCTCTCTGTAGCTCAAGATGCTATAAGCTTCTATCATCTGACCCCTTATTTTTTTCTTTTTCTAATTGAGACAGAGTCTCATTCTGTTGCCCAGGCTGGAGCAGTGGCACAATCTCGGCTCCCTGCAAGCTCTGCCTCCCAGGTTCAAGCGACTCTCCTGCCTCAGCCTCCTGAGTAGCTGGGATTACAGGAACCCACCACCATGCCAGGCTAATTTTTGTATTTTCAGTAGGGATGGGGTTTCACCATGTTGGCCAGGCTCCAACTCCTGACCTCAAGTGATCCTCCCGCCTCAGCCTCCCAAAGTGCTGGGATTTTAGGTGTGAGCCACTGGGCCTGGTCTCTCACTTTTTTTAAAATGCTTCCTATCTGTAATTGGTCTTATGTCAATTCAACTTGCTTCCCAGAGAGAGAAGCTAGAAGAGTGGAAGGAAGCCATTTTTCCCTTCCCTGACAAAGGCAGGGTCTTGCTGGGAAGGGCGAGGTGCATGCCAGGCTTAGTAGTCAGGCCCCCATCTGTAAGTGAGGGTAAAAGCACTACTGAAGCTACAATATCTTTGGCCACAAAGCGGAACACATGGTGAAAGAGTACAGACTTGAGGCAGGAGGCCACTGGGAACAGGTGAGGAAGGTAACCCCAGGCAGAGAACTAGAAATTCTGCAGGTAGAGATACGATTGGCAGGATGGCACAGAAGACAAGAATGAAGCATTAGAATCAGAATCCGATAAAGCTCTTCTCTTTTCTTCTTCTTCTACTTCTTTTTTTTTTTTTAACATTGCTGTTTGGGGTAGAGGGAGGAGTATAACTGGCAAGGGCCAGAGAGCAGAAGTGAAGAACAGAGTAGAAGCTTACTGTTTAACACAGAGGGCATCCCAGAGATAACAGTCTGGTCTGGAAATTGCTTTAGAACAGCAACTGAGGCAGGAACAAGGGCACAGAAAGCGCCCGCAGGCAGGTAATGAGAAGTCACGCAGGTGCTTTCTGGAGGAATCTCAATTTTTAGCTGTGTTTTAAACGTGAGTGATCAACCAGCATGGTTAAAATCTTCAGGTACTGAAATATGGTAGGGGACACACACAAAATGAATGTTTCAGAGTGTCTAACCCAAAACAAAAGTTACACCTGTATGAGTAGTGCTAGTAACAAGGAAGTAAGTTGCTTTGAAATCTATAAACGCTACATTCATGGAGAAGCCACATCCCCATTCATAAGGCCGTTTCAAACAGGATCTACTGCTCTATAACATTCATTAAATTGTTTTCTTCCCCACCTTCTCTCTTCCACTCCATCAGCAACTCTAATTCCTGAACCACATCTTCCCCATAACACATGCACATTAGCACCTCTTTCATCTATACCAGCCCATCATTCACCTTTACACCTTCTCTACCTCCCCATCTCTCTCTCTGTTTTTCCTCCAAAATCCATTTCAAGGAGAATGCTAACTAGTGGCAGTCTGAGCTCTTATGCCACCATCCCCAACAAATCCCCTCCACTGTTTGTTTATTCTAGAATCTGGAATGTGCCCAGAGCCCTTTAAGGCTCATCAAAGGGTGAGTGTACATTGGCACTGTCTATTCATCAAAAACAGGCAAACAACCTCCCTGCTCCAAATCCTAACCAAGACCTCCTTTATGCTCTGTGGGTGACTGAGCATATCTAGTTTTCGGTATGTGGTGAGTATTTTTGGGCAAAGAACCTCCAAAGTGAATAAGCTAGCCATATTATGGCAAGGGGAATTTACTCCAATTAAATATTTGCTGTTCCAAAGTCCACCCCAGTTTTGGAAAAAGAAAAAAATATATCACATACAAATTCCACACCACAAGGTGAAGGGGATGTGCCTGCTAAGGGTGTTACCGCTTATGTCTGGCTCTGGGCACCCAAGGACAGGGCACTTAAGCCAGGCTTACAAGTCAGGCTTACACACTGCATGCTATTTGTTTCTTTCTTTCTTTTCTCTCTTTCTCTCTCTTTCTTTCTTTCTGACAGTGTCTCTCTCTGTCGCCCAGGCTGGAGTGCAGTGGCATGATCTCAGCTCACTGCAACCTCTGCCTCCTGGATTCCAGCAATTCTCCTGCCTCAGCCTCCCAAGTAGCTGGGACTACAGGCACATATCACCATGCCCGGCTAATTTTTTATCTTTAGTAGAGACCAGGTTTCATCATGTTGGCCAGGCTGGTCTCGATCCTAACCTCAGGTGATCTGCGTGTCTCAGCCTCCCAAAGTGCAGGGATTACAGGCGTGCCTGGCCTGTATGTTGTTTCTATACAGACCTCTGAGAGCAAGGAATTTCCTCCCAACCCTCAAAGCAACCAAACTCAAAGCCACAAGCTATCAAGTACGAATAAATAGCTCATGGGACTTCCAATACTAACTCCATTGCTAACTTGAGCTAGTTACACACACACACATACCCTAAGCCTCAATTGTGTCATCTGCAAAATGAAATAATACCAACACCCATCTCAGAGTTGCCTGAGAATTATATCAGATAATGCCTGTGACATGCTTACCACAGTTCCTAACCCATAGTAGTCATTAAATTAACTTCCTTAATTCTAAAGCACTATTATGTTATATAAAAATACTTTTGGGGGAGAGAATCAGGTACATTATATGATCCACAAACTAATGCATTTCAATTTAAACATGGTGGGAAACATCTTAAAACCCAGTAGATGCTCTGTTGAGTTTACCAAAGGATCCAATGCCTTTGGATTGAAAGATTAAATGTTTTTTTTTTTTTTTGAGACGGAGTTTCGCTCTTGTTACCCAGGCTGGAGTGCAATGGCGCATTCTCGGCTCACCGCAACCTCTGCCTCCTGGGTTCAGGCAATTCTCCTGCCTCAGCCTTCTGAGTAGCTGGGATTACAGGCACGCGCCACCATGCCCAGCTAATTTTTTTATTTTTTAGTAGAAACGGGGTTTCACCATGTTAACCAGGATGGTCTCGATCTGTTGACCTCGTGATCCACCCGCCTCGGCCTCCCAAAGTGCAGTTTTGCTCTTGACACCCAAGCTGGAGTGCAGTGGTATGATCTCAGCTCACTGCAACCTCTGCCTCCCAGGTTCAAGTGATTCTCCTGCTTCAGTCTCCTGAGTATCTGGGAATACAGGCGCCTGCCACCATGCCCAGCTAATTTTTTGTATTTTTAGTAGACACAGGGTTTTACCATGTTGGCCAGGCTGGTCTTGAACCCCTGACCTCACATGATCCACCCGCCTCGGCCTCCCAAAGTGTTGGGATTACAGGCATGAGCCACCGCCTCAGCCTGTCAATAAGGTGAATCTTTCCTTGGTACATTTATATTAGAACTGAGAGGTCCAAAATACAGCATTCACTACTTGTCTTTCAGAGACCTAGCTACCATCCAGAAGAAAGTATTCTGAACTCGCAAATTAGGAAAAACATTTCCAAAACATGAACACAAGTAATAAACTCGACAGGATGGCAGCGAGAAGAAAATTCACTTAATTCTGTTTACACAGGAAAGATGCTAGCTACATTCCTAAAACAATTCCAATCCCAAGCAAATAAACAAAGAAATAACAAAAAAAGCTACAGGAAAACCTACAGGTCTAATTGGCCAGGGGCCCAGATGCTGGAAATATAGAAAACATGTATAAGCTTTGGAAGTGAGTTCTTAAGAAATGGAGAGGAAGTAGATCAAAGTTGTAGTTGTCTAACAGTGGTACTTGAGATTAGAAAATGCAGTATTAGCCAGGCACAGTGGCTCACGCCTGTAATCCCAGCACTTTCAGGGTCCAAGGCAGGTGGATCACCTGAGATTAGGAGTTTGAGACCAGCCTGATCAACATGGAGAAACCCTGTCTCTACCAAAAAATACACAATTAGCCGGACATGGTGGCACATGCCTGTAATCCCAGCTACTTGGGAGGCTGAGAATTGCTTGAACCTGGGAGGCGGAGATTGCGGTGAGCCGAGATCACACCATTGTACTCCAGCCTGGACAACAAGAGTGAAACGGTCTCAAAAAAAACAAAAACAAAAAACTGAAGGCAGATGGTGCAAACAAGAACCACACCAGTTACTGATGACAAAGGTAAAACAGTTTTCCCAGTGAAAAATTTTGTAGCTCTGCAAAGAGGCAGGAGCAGTGGGGGCTGGGGGCTGTGGCATGGATACAGGTCTGCTTCCTGATTTGATGTGGCCTATAATAAGGTAGAAGAACCCAGGCCTAGGAAGTTGTTTTTAGGTTGGCAGGCCCATCATGGATAGGAACTACAGAAGAGCAGTCTCAGGGTGGTGGAGCAGTAATTCGCCTAATAACAGGTTGCACTGGAAGTGCCTGTGTGAAGAAGTGTGGGAGGATGGCTAAGCAAGAGTGCTCTAGAAAGAGCTGAACCAGAGAGAAGGATTTGGAAGTGGACAGTATAGACACAGCAAAGGAGGCAACCAATGAGTAGATTAACTTAGAGAGAATGTGCAAGTGAGCAGGAGACAGAGGTGAGCCAAGCACAGAACCCTGGAAAATGCAAACCTTCAGGAGCTGGGAAGAAGAAAAAATCCGAGGAGGAAACTGAAAAGGTTCTGGGCAAGAGAAAAGTTGAAAGAGACTTCCAAGAAGCATGGGGCCATCAGCAGTGTCAAATATGGCCAAGAGGGCAAATGTGATGTGGACTCTGACGTAACACTGGATTTTACAGCAAGGAGTCAGTCATCTGCGACCTTGATGGGAACATTCTCTAAAGCACTGTGGAAGCAGCAGGTGAGCTCCAGGCTGACTGAGGAGACAACCAGGAAGTGCACCTGGTGAGCAGGTTACCCATGCTTTCAAGAAATCTACTACAAAGGATTATTCTTAATTTTTTTTGCACTTATATAAGCAATATATAATTATAGTCTTACTGCCAAAAATATGTAAATTACAATAAAAATACAAATAACCCAGTCTCCTTGATCATCAATGCCTTGATTCTAACTTGATTGCTTCCCTGGAGGTGCCACTGTCCCCAGGTTCGAGTGTATCTTCTAGACCCTTTGCTATGCCAATACATTCATCATGTCTTGGAGGTTGCTGTATGTTCAACACACAGTCTATTTGCATCATCTTATATACTACATAGAATTCTAGGCTGGGCCCAGTGGCCCACACCTGTAATCCCAGCGCTTTGAGAGGCCAAGGCAGGAGGATCACTTGGGCCCTGGAGTTCAAGACCAGCCTGGGCAGCACACTGAGAAGACCCCATCTCTATAAAAAATTTAAAAATTAGCCAGGCATGGTGGTGCACATCTGTAGTCCCAGTTACTCAGGAGGCTGAGGTAAGAACATCTCTTGAACCCAGGAGTTCAGAAGACTGAGGTGGGAGGATCTCTTCAGCCCAGAAGGTTGAGGCTGCAGTGAGCCATGATCGCGACACTGCACTACAGCCTGGGTGACAGAGCAAAACCCTGTCTCAAAAAAGTAAATAAAAAGTTCGAATTAACCTGATCAACTCTAATTTAGTTATCCTGCCGGTCGGTATTTAGTTCTTTTCTGCTTTTTTTTTTTTTTTCACTATTATAAATAATGTACAATGGCTATCATCTTTATTATGTGTATTTCTCTGTTCACATGTAAAGTGTTGAGAAAGACAGATGCTGGGTCATAATGTTAGTACATTTAAAATTTCAACAGATATGGCCAAACTTTCCATAAGGGGGTTTTAGAAACTCACAGAAGAGAGCAGTGGAGGTGCCGGCGAGAGGCAGAGCCAGGTACACACCGTCTCTTGGCCAGGTACTCCTCTGCTGCCCCCGCAGGGTCAACATGCCAATCTTCTAGATTTCTGAGGGTCTTTGTAAGCACTGCCTCGAACACCAATCCCAGACAGAGTGAATAGGACCCTCTGAGTCCAAGACACAAATCTATTCCTAACTCAAGACAACTTAAAACCACAGCTATGGAGGTCTGAACTTTTGTTCTGGCCAGAAAATATGGTTATGGCTCCACACAGAACACAGGGTCTAACAGAAGATGCTGTGCTGCCATGAGGTGAACATGGCTGACAGAAAGATATCTCTCTTTTTTTTTTTGAGATGGAGTTTCGTTCTTGTTGCCCACGCTGGAATGCGTGGTGCAATCTCGGTTCACTGCAACCTCCGTCTTCTGGGTTCAAGCGATTCTCCTGCCTCAGCCTCCCAAGTAGCTGAGATTACAGGTGTGTGCCACCACGCCTGGGTAATTTTTGTAGAAACAGGGTTTTTTAATGCTACCCAGGCTAGTCTCGGGCTCCTGACCTCAGGTGATCCACCCACCTCAGCCTCCCAAAGTACTGGGATTACAGGTGTGAGCCACACCACATCCAGCTGAGAGATATCTCTTAAACATAGAAATGTGAAATTTCTATAAAGCGAGGACTAAATGCTGAAACATGCAGGTCTTTCTATTCTAACCACTCAGAGAAAACACATGCTTACAGGCTAAGTAAGCCTCAAATCTCCTAGCTCCTTTTTTTTTTTTCTTTTAATAGAGAAAGGGTCTTGCTCTGTCACTCAGACTGGAGTGCAATGGCCCAATCATAGCTCACTGTAGCCTCAAACTCCTGGGTTCAAGCAATCCTCCCACTTCAGCCTTCCCAGCAGCTGGGACTGGAAGTCCATGCCAACATATTCGCTATTCTTTTACTTTTGTAGAGACAGGGTCTTACTATTTTGCACAGGATCGTCACAAGATCCTCCCGCCTCAGCATCCCCAAACTGCTGGGATTACAGATGTGAGCCACCTCATTTAGCCAAAATTAGCTAGTTTTCTTCTTAGACTCAGTGGCAATACACTATTTGCATAACTGTCTTCTGTGATTTTTTTTTTTTTTTTTTGGAGGCAGGGTCTCTCGCTCTGTCACCCAGGCTAGAGTGCAGTGGCACGATTTCCGCTCACTGCAACCTCCACCTCCCTGGCTCAAGCAATCCTCCCACCTCAGTCTCCTGAGTAGATGAGACTACAGACATGTGCCACCATGCTTGGCTAATTTTTGTATTTTTTTGTAGGGATGGGGTTTTGTAATGTTGCCCAGGCTGGTCTCGAACTCTTGGCTCAAGTCATCTTCCTACCTTGGTCTGCCAAAGTGCTAAGATTACAGGCATAAGCAAATAATTTATAAAAATACAATGAATTTAGAGTTTGCATGTATAATCTTCATTCCATACTATATGCTACATGACATACTTAGACACATGTATTACAGCATAGACTCTGATCATCCATGCACTCATTCCCAACTACTATGTGCAGGTATCACTCTAGACTAGAGGGATATAAGCCGTGAATAAAACAGGTTATAAGTTGATGCTAACGTTCTACTAGTGAAATGCTGTATGCATACAACTATGCTCTACTCATTTCAAGTATTTTCATGGTTAATTAGATTAGTCACGATGATTGCCTTAGGCAGGACGTTGGGACCTAATATTCCCCAAAAGACAGGACTCTGCACCTTACTTATAACCTCAAGATTTGCGAGTCCCATTACCTGTTCCCTAGTTCTAGCGATGAGAACCACTACATGGCAGACATTTAAGTTTCTGGCCCCAGCATCTTTCTTACATAAGATTGAGTGACAGTGCCCAGCAGCTGGGGAGCTAGGGTGCCCAGACTCTCATTTTCTCCATCTCTGTTTTCTTCCTGGATCACCAGAATGCTTGGTTTGGATTGCTAGAATCTATGATACGCCATTGTTTTGGATCCTGTACTAGGTCCCAGTAGATAAGACCAAACCAGAATGAAGCCACTTGTGCTAAGGGCCACTGAATTTGGGGGCCAGTTTTCTTTCAAACGATTAACAAAACCCTGAAAGATTCCAGTCAATGTGAGTCTGCTAACAAGGAAATCCTCTCTGTTTTTACCCTTTGTTCTTTTCTGCTTTTTTCGAGCCTTTTCTGCCTATGAAGACACCCTCCTCTGCTTAGCTAACTGGAATACTTGCTCTATTTCACATTCTAGACTCACAAATAAAATCCAATTCAACCTTCCAACTAAATTTGTAATTTCGTCTTTTGACAGAATACATAAAAAGACAACTGGCTGGGCACGGTGGTTCACACCTGTAATCCCAGCACTTTGGAAGGCTGAGGCAGGAGGATTGTCGCTTTGAGCCTAGGAGTTTGAGATCAATCTGGGCAACATAAGGAGAGTCAATCTTTACCACAAAATAAATAAATAAACAAATTAGCCAGGCATTGTGGTGTATACCTGTGGTCCCAGTTAGCAGGCTGAAGCAGGGGAATCGTTTGAGCCAAGGAGGTTAAAGCTGCAGTGAGCCATGATTGTGCCACCACACAACATGTGGTACAAAGCTCTGTCTCTTTAAAAAAAAAAAAGAGGCCGGGCACAGTGGCTCATGCCTGTAATCCCAGCATTATAATAGGCTGAGGCAGATCTCCTTAGGTCAGGAGTTCAAGATCAGCCTGTCCAACATGGTGAAACCCTGTCTCTACAAAAATTAGCTGGGCATGGTGGTGAACGCTTATAATCCCAGCTTCTTGGGAGGCTGAGGCAGGAGAATCGCTTGAACCTGGGAGGCAGAGGTTGTGATGAGCCTAGATTGCTCCACTGCACTCCAGCCTGGGTAACACTCTGTCTCAAAAAAAAAAAAAGACTTAATTTTTTTAACCTGTAAATAATTTGCCATTTATTTCAAAATGCCACACAGACATAATTACTATTAAACATAGCATGCTAATTTATTGCCACATTACCCAGTCTGTCTACCCAGTATGTGGTTCATACAGCCTAGTCAGTTATCTGCAACTTAAGCAAGAACTCTGGTACTCCGAGCACAATGTTTAGGCCACTGATGTTTTCCTTTTTAGACAGAAGGGAGAATAACTGCAAACAACACATATAAGACCACGGAAGGTCTATCACAGGAGTCAGCCAACCACAGCCAGTGGGTCGAATCCAGCTAGCCCTCTGTTCATGTAAATAAAGTTTTATTGGAACACAGCCATGCTCCTTGGCTGCCCATGCCTTTGGCTGGCATGTTGTTTTGGCTGCTTTTGCACTGCAAAGGCGGAGTTGAAAGCTGCTACAGGGACGACAGAGCCTCCAGTGTGTACCAGCTGGCTCTTTGTAGGAAAGAAAAGCCTGCCCCACCCCTGCACTACTAGGAAGAATAGCAGAGGAGTTGTGCCTAACTGTTAACTGCTGAAATACAAATTCACATTTAAAAAGCAAATGACAACTGATGATAACTTACTCTGCCAATCAAGAGCCAAAGGAGCAGCTCCTCTGGGCTGTGTTCCAACTGTCCCAACCCTCTGGCTCCTGCCTTCTCCTGTGAGAGTCTTCCCTTCTTCAGAGCTGTCCTCAAATGGAAATTGGGCCTTAAGTGAATCAAACTGTGCATCTCCCATATGCCATTTTTTGAGCAGAAAATAAAGTACCTTAATTTATCCACCCACAGAACAGCTTCTCAGTTGGGATGGGAAGGAATGCGGGGAGAATGTGTCTATGAGCTTCCAGTGCTCATCTCTGTGGCTCAGAAGCCGTCAATAGCTTGAACAGAAAACCTCCTCACATCTGTCACACAAACATAGCCTATGGAATCAAAAATAAACCCCACACTGATGAAAGCCAGTGTGTCGAAAGATAATTTTAGATTTATTTGAAGACTGCAGAGACAGTCTCACTGAAATTTTTAAAACCACACCCCCAGAATACCCAACCCCTTGTGATTATGCTCAGCCCTGCTGAGGAGGCAAAAACACTCCATTCCCTTTTATAAACCTCCCAGGCACCTCAGTTCCATCTCCAGAACAGAGAGAGACAGAGCATTCCTGAGTTACCATGTGACCCCAAAGGAAGGTCAGCTGAGTCATAGCTGAGGCCACACCACTGTCCAGTATTCACTAATGGAGTTCACATATTTTTAACTTTTGGACACACACAGTCTAGCATCACAGGCTCCTTCCAGACACACTTGCCAAACTGCTCTCTTTTCCCCTACCTGAGGGCCAGCTCTATGGGGACAATAACTGTGTGTTACTGAGGGAACAATAATTGTGTGTTACTGAGCACCTCTGAAATCCCCAGCATCTTTCAGGGTGCTCGACACCTGCATTTCAAAGAATGACAGTTACGTGATTTGTAAAACTTTAGAATGAGCTTGAATTACAGTTTAATCAAGTCACAGAATCACCCTATTAAACTTCTGTGCAGAGTATGGAGAGTCAGCTATTCACAGTATCTATGCATTGCTTCCTGTTCCCATAGCTCTGAGGCTACTTTATCTTCTGTTCTTTGATGTGCCATTTCTCTGTTCCCTCTGGCCTTCTGTTTACGATGGCTGACGATGCTCATTTCCAAAGGTCTTGTCTCTTCTATTTATCTGCTGGGTACTCACAGGCCCTGTCTGCGGACAGTTTCTTAACAGACACTATAGATGATTACAGGAAAAAAACGTGTTAGGAAAACTCTCATTCTCACTTCTTATCATTCGCTCCCTCCCACAGCCAGACCAATCCTAAAAGAGATCCAGCTGACACCTGGTGGTCCCCTAAAGGTGCAGGTAATGGATCCTCACAGACCAAGGACAGTAGGTATTGTTTCTAGTTTACTGCCTCCTGGCAAGCTCATTATTACTGGACAAAGATCAAACCTCTTTGTCCTTGGTTCAGGCTCAAAAAGACTCTCAGCAGGATATCCATTAGTTCAAATTGCTGCCTCCAGTACAAAACGATTTGATTTCCCACCACTATTTCCCGGCATCCACTTGTGTGGGGGAGGATGAGGCCCCAGCAATGACGGATGAGGCGTAGGAGGGCGCAGGACTCCTTTCTTTCTCTCACGTTACTTCTGGATGAAATTTAGACCAAAAGACAAAACTGTTTGGAAACATATGTCTCCAGAGTCATCCTAACTTGGAGGGGAGGGAACTCAGAGGATTTAAGAGGCAAAACCTCAAAGCCAGCTCCCCACAGGAACATTCTAAAAGGCCATGGTGAGAATTTTCCCTCAGTTCTACAATGGGCTTGAGGTTCGATGGTCCCAACCTACGTTTAATCTCAAAAACTTCCTCCAGGAAGTTGACAGCCTGACACATAAGATAACGGTAAGATGAACTCAGTAGCTATTCAGAAAGAGAACTTGAAAACACTCCGTCTCAGCTGGATTTTAAAAAAGCACTCCAGAATCAAAGAACTGGGTCAGCAATATTTTCTTGTTATTGGTAATCTGACACAAAAGCTGAGAATGGAGAGTTTACCTGGGGCCTCCAGATGCCTATGCCAGCCCCTGATACAGGCTGCAGGTACAGTGCGCTCTACACATTCGACCAGCAAGTACAGTACCAAATGAAAACCAAGAGCCAGGCTCTCCAGCTTTCATGAAGACCTGTCATTTTACACTGGGACAAATGGCACGGTATTTTGGATCAAAGTGGAATATTTTTCCCTGATGATGTTTGCTTTAAAAAGATGGTTATATCAAACACCACCTGAAAACAAGTTCTATTTGACATGCAAAGCCACTGAATAAATAAATACTAGTTTTGTGGCTACTTCTGTTTTCTACTTCAGACTAACAGTCATCCCTTGAGCTCAGCTTTTGGTCATCACAACAGGAGGGAGGTAGATGGGGAATGAAAATAAGCTAAGATCACTTCTTAGGGCCCCAGGCAGTACCATTTCCAAAAGGAATACTTCTTACCACTGGGCCCAGAAGAAAAGTCTAGGAAGGGGAGGAAGGATATGCTTGATAAAAGGCATTTACTGTGACTTCTGTGAATATCTGGCCAACAAGCACACTTGGTTGCACAAATAGAAGACGCACTAGCCAGGCGACCAGTAGCCCTGAGTTCTAATTCCATATATACCTGGCATCTCAATTCTGACAAGCCACTTTACTTCCTGAGCCACAGCTTCTCACCTGTCATATGACAGGTTGGATAAGATGACCACTTAGGACTTTTCTGCTTTTTCTTTTTTGAGATGGAGTCTTACTCTGTCACCCAGGCTGGAGTGCAACGGTGTGGTCTCAACTCACTGCAACCTCCATCTCCCAGGTTCAAGCGATTCTCCCGTCTCAGCCTGTTGTGTAACTGGGACTACAGGTGCGTGCAACCATGCCCAGCTAATTTTTGTATTTTTAGTAGAGACAGGGTTTCACTGTGTTGGCCAGGCTGGTCTCACGCTCCTGACCTCAGGATATGTCCACCTCGGCTCCCAAAGTGCTGGGATTACTTTTCTATTTTTAAAAATTCTAACAATGTATTCAAATAATATCCTATGCAATATATCCATGTAACAAAATTATACTTGTACCCCCATAAATTTATACAAATTTAAAAAACAAATTATATCCTAAAAAGATCATTGTTTTCTCTGTAGGACACACAACACTGCAGGTATTTGCTGTCTCTTTTGAAGGCAGAACACTTACTGTACATATGAGCTGCAGCCTTTTTCCACTCATCTCTTTAACTCAATCCTTTAACTAAGGGGCCTTGTTTCAGGCATTTTTAGATCCCTGAAACTAGCACAAGGAGGGCTTCCCACAAGCAATGTTTACTATTATGGCTTCATCTTTATTTTAATTCTTCACATTAAAAATAGGAAATAAAGTAGCTCATCTCTCCAATTTCAGAGTTTCAAACATAATGGATCAAAGAACTCTGTAAACTCCAAGAACCACTGAAGTATTTTAACATGTCACTGTGAACTGACTAAAAGATGTACTTACGAACAGCCTTTTGAGATCCAAGTTGCTTTTAAGGAAAGTAGCCACTGCATTCACCTACAGTTACTGCACTGTGGTGACCCCAGAATTCAGAAATAGAGTATCAACTCAGAGAAATGTAGCAAACAGCACCTTCAGCTCAGCCTAACTAACAGGCTAAGTTATCTGGAGAAAGAAGCCTGAGCGCAGCTGGGGACATTTGGGAGCTACCCAAGTTCAAACAAGGCAAATGGAATATACAACACCAGGGAGGGTGGCGTGGCTGAATCATAGTGACTGACTGGAATGAAGAATGGAAGCCTAAGACTTTTATGACCTGCCTGGGAAAAAGTACGTAGTCAGGACACGATCTAGAAAAGGAGGGATGCTGGGAGAAAGAATCTATCATCTATCAGTGTCCACAGCACTGTCCTGTGTGAAGGGCGTCTTTACGAGCAGATGCACATATGGTGATAATCAAAGCCAGAACTATGAACAAATTGCCCAGGGTAAAGCAAGCAAATAGGAAGGGCAGAGGTCAGCGTTAGAGGCACAGGCAAAAAGGAGATAACCACTTCACACACACTATAGTGACTAAAATAAAAAAGATGTACCATTAAGTGCTACTGAGGGTGTAAAGAAATGTGTACTTCATACATGACTTCATCCTGAATGTCCCACGTTACTGGTGGGAATGGAAAATGTTGTAGTCACTTTGGAAAACAATATGGTGGTTCCTCAAAAGTTTAAACAGTTACCCCACAATCCAGCAATTCCGCTCCTAGGTATAAACCCAAAGGAAATGAAAACACACATCCATACAAAAATTAGTACATGAATGTTCATAGCAGCATAATTTATAATAGCCAATAAGGTACAAACAACCCAAATGTCCATCAACTGACAAATGGATAAATAAAATATGTTCTAGGTATATTTATAATCCCAGCACTTTTGGAGGCCAAGGCACTTGAGGTCAGGAATTCAAGACCAGTCTAGCCAACATGGTGAAACCCTGTCTCTACCAAAAATATAAAAAATTAACTGGGCATGGTGGTGTGTTCCTGTAATCCCCACTACTCAGGAGGCCAAGGCAGGAGAATCACTTGAACCTGGGAAGTGGAGGTTGCTGTGAGCCAAGATCACGCCACTGCACTCTAGCCTGGGTGACAGAGTGAAAAACCATCTCAAAAAATAAAAATAAAGTATGTTATACTCATACAATGGAATATTATTTAGCCATTTAAAGGAATGAAGTATATATGCTACAATCTGAGTACGAACCTTGAAAACATATTAAGTGGGCCAGGCGAGGTGGCTCACGCCTATAATCCCAGCACTCTGGGAGGCCCAAGCGGGCAAATCACCTGAGCCTGGCATTTGAGACCAGCCTGGCCAACATGGTGAAACTCCATCTCTACTAAAATTACAAAAATTAGCCAGGTGTGGTAGCAGGCACCTGTAATACCAGCTATTCAGGAGGCTGAGGCAGGAGAACTGCTTGAACCCAGGAGGCGGAGGTTACAGTGAGCTGAGATCACGCCACTGCATTCCAGCCTTGGAGACAGTGAGACTCCATCTCAAGAAAAAAAAAGAAGCAGCAGCAGCCAGGCACAAAGGGCTATATAGTGTTTGATTCCATTTATACGAAATGTCTAGACAGGCAAATCCACAGAGACGAAATAGATTAGTGGCTGCCTAGGGCTGGGGAGCTTGGGGAAAGACAGGGAGGGAGTGGAGAGTGTAATATGGAATGAAGAAAACAGATCTAACATGTTTGAGGCTGGGAATATCTAAGGCTCTTCCTACACTGGCCTGGCACATGGGGTCTCAGGGGAGAAAGCCTGGGGCTGCATAGGTCACCCATCCTTCTGTCTCCAGTACAGGTTTTAGGGGCCCCTACTCCCCAGGAAACAAGGACTTTCGTTTCTCCTCCCTCCCCAAACACCCACATGGCTGCCCAGGGTGCCTAAATCTGAATCTGCCTCAAACACAGAAGTTACACCTTGACTTAGCAGTTTGGATTGGAAAGCTTTACTCTCTTGCCCACTTTTCTTTCCTTTGCATTCTACATTCTAAAATGGATTTTCAATCCCCCAGGTACCAAATCTCATGAGGCTATACCTGCTTAAATTACCTGGTTAATGATAGAACGACCTGCAAAATAAGTAACCCTTATGTTTTGAGATGGGGAAATGCTCCAAGAGAAGACAGAATCATGCCTTATTCAACCAGCACAGTCAAGCTTTCTCTGAGCCAAAGTTCTCCTGGGAAAGAAGAGTTTCCCTAAAGAAAAGAAGTAGGACAAAGTCTGGCCCAGCATCCCTTGTAGTCCCCTCTTACTCAAACTAAACACAGGCCACATTCTGAAACCAAGGCAAAAAACTGGAGTAACTGACAAGGCAGCTGGCCTTCAGCTCTTAATCCACATACCAAAGGCCCACACGACTCTGGCAGAACGCTGGGTGGGAGGCACTCACACACTCCCATCTGGGCCATTATAAGCATGCAGCTCTTTCTCCTCTTCCAGTCAGTCTCAGGCACTTCCCCGGCCAACGAAGAGGGCGTGAGGACTCCAGCAGGAGCCCAGTGTGCGTCCCCACAAGGGGACCTTTCAACACCCACCCGCAAGCACCGCCTGAGGATGAGGTCAGCCTCTCTTCGAAACAAGCCGACTTTGTAGCCAGATAGCCAACCCCCTGTGAGGCCCTAAAGCTGGAAAAGGATTGGTTTCACCCACGGGGATCTCATTCCCTATGTAGAACACCCAGCCAAACCACTTGTAAATAGGTACATTCAGGCGACAGGTATAGAAACATTTACAAGAGCCTCTGGAAGGGGCATCGGGGTTGCCCTTCCCTCTCTTCCTCCCTCTCTCTGTTCTCCGACCATAAGCCACCCTGTGCCACTGCCATCACCACCTCTACGTTCACCTCCCAAAATATCTCCCTGTTTCCAGGATGATAGCCTCTTGCTCTAGAATCTATAATGGCTTCCCACTCGCCACAGACCATGTTCATTCAAACACTTCACCTTGCCACTCCAGTTCCTGCAAGATGTGGTCATTGCACCTCCCCTCTCCTCTCAGTCCTTCTCCATGTGCCTCTCCTCCTCTCTAGTTACACAGCCTCGTAGCTAAGAACACATTCAGACCAGGTTCAAATCCCAAGTCTTGGGTGAGGTGCTTAAACCAATGTTTCAGTTTCCCCATCTGTAGGGCAGGGGTAATGATAGTACCTACTGTTCAGGTGAGTACAGGGCTGATGACGGGAGAAAATACAGGTACAGTGCTCAGAATAAAACCTGACACATGGTCTCACTCAATCATTAGCTATTAAAATACTTATTGTGCTATAGCTGGAACCTGAGCAATGCCATTTTATACAAGACAAAGCTGTTTTTCAGAAATAAGTTGTACCAACGGCCCCATTCTCCTCACAATAACTACTGGCCTTGGCTTCTGTAAATAAACCTGCTAGTTTGCTCTGCAAAGTGCTCACTATGTAAAGCTGCTTACCTTTTCTTATCAGTAACTGCCAGAATCCTTGGCCTTTGCTTACCAGTAATGACCAGAATAAGCAGCCCAAGCTAATTCCATCCTGGCTCCTACAACTTGTAATAAGTAACTAAAAATCTCTGGATCCCACCTCTGCCCAGACAATGTGTAAACTAATGCTTATCTTGACTTCTGTAAACCACTTAGGTAACAATCGAAGTGACAACAAGTCCCCTAGCCCTTGGAATGTCCGGAGACCTGCTCCCTCCTCTCTGCCCAGGAAGTGATTTACGGAATCCCCTGGCCCTCAGAATGTCTGAATCCCTTCACCCCCACCCCCGGAGGTGGTTTACAGGTATAAGAGTCTTGTCAACCTCCATTCAGGACCACGGGTTGGAGAGACATGAGTCCTCTGTGGCCGCCGGCAATAAAGACCCTGCAATTTGGCATACTTTTGTTTTGGTGTTGACTTTCTATACTCAGGCCAGTACAACACTTATTATTACTCAAACAAGTCACTTATTTCATGAAGCCTTTCCTAGCAATACCAGTCAACATATTCTGTTTCTCAAATGTTCTGTAACAGTCAGAAAGCATAAATACTGACTGGAATTGCTAGACACAGTTTCATGGGGCAGATTACTTGGATGGTAATCAGGTGTAAATATTACCATTATGAAATTCATGTCCTAAAACCCATTCCAATGGCTCCCAAATTATCTCTCCCTCCAATGTCTCAATTCACGACTTAGGGATACTATCTATTAGTATAGTAACAGGTTTTGGTTTTTTGGATGCAGAGCTTAATTCTGTTAAAAATAGAAACTTATGAAGAGCAGGGATCACACTACATCCCGTGCACACTAGAGTTCCCACCATGGACCACAGTGGATCATCAAGCCACCTTAATCAATTGAGAAACTCAAGCGTGTTGAATGTACAAAGAGAATACTGTGTTACTTAAAAAAACAAAAGTAGTACATGAGAGATTAAGTGGACCCTCAGAATAAGAGTTGAAACCTACTCTTTCTGATAGAAAAATGAGCCAGCATGGTGGCTCACGCCTGTAGTCCCAACTGCTCGGAAGGCTGAGGCAGGATTGATTGATCCTGCTCAGGTGCTGCCCTGGGCAATGTCATTCCCGCTGTGGGCAGCTCCATCAGAGCCTGCTCCAGGTTTCCCTCCACCTCAGTTTGTAAGGGGAAATGGCATTTGGATAGCAAGGCTTTCCTCTCCTTCTGTCTCTAGGATAAGAGCTGCCCCCAGGGAACAAGCCTGCTGCTCTCTCTTCCTGGCAAACTGTGCCCAAGCAAAGAAGCTTGCCCTTCCCAGGCACTGATGGGGCCTGGGTCATGTGTCTGAGTCGTGGGGGTTCAGTAAAAAACACAGAAATGTACAAGAAAAGAAAAGATGGTATATTTCACCAGGAACAGCTACAAACAAGGCTAAGATAAAATACACAATCATCTGACATAAACAGACAATTGTGATGGACAATGTTGTGTCCAACGATGGGCAATGGAGACTCAGGGGCCATGGGTCTGGGAAGGAGGTGGAAGATGAGAGGCTGCCTGGTGGGTACAACATATGTTGCTCCAGGGATGGAAGCACTGAAGGCCCTGACTTCACCACAGGCAATGCATCAATGTAGCAAAACTGCACTTATACCCCATGAATCTACACAAATGTTTTAAAATTTAAAAATTTAAAAAAAAAAAATTCTCACCAGGTGTGGTGGCTCACACCTGTAATCCCAGCACTTTGGGAGGCCAAGACAGGCAGATCACGAGGTCAGGAGTTCGAAACCAGCCTGACCAACAACACAGCGAAACCCTGTCTCTACTAAAAATACAAAAAATTAGCCGGGCATGGTGGTGTGTACCTGTAATCCCAGCTACTCGGAAGGCTAAGTCAGGAGAATCACTTGCTCCCAGGACACGGAGGCTGCAGTAAGCCGAAATCATGCCACAGCACTCCTGCCTGGACTATAGAGTGAAACTCAGACTCAGAAAAAAAAAAAAATTCTACCCCAAAAGCAGCAGATAGCATCTACATTACTACTAATGATCAAGCTGTTGACTGGTTTGCCTGTTTAGCCAGAAGGCACTGGATCTTGGAAAGCACAGAATAGTCTTCGGGAAGGTTCAAGACCAGCTATACCCCAAAACACATGGAGGCACATGGGCCCCATTCTCTAAATCATGTGTCTCCCACACACCCTCATCGAACACTGGAAATAGGATGAGCTGACAAGGACAAACTTACGTGCTCTTTCATCTTGTGAGCTACAGTTGTTGACATCATGATGCAGCAGAGGCCAACGACCAGAATGAAGTAGAGGGCGTACATGAAGCGGGTGCTCAGGGACTGCCGAATCCTGGGGCAGCAATCACAGCAGAGAGAGCAGCCTGCAGACCCACAGCAGCAGGCCAGCTAGAAAAGGAACACAAGACATCGCTCAGAGCACAATACTGCCATAGAGTAAGAAATATGGCCGCCACTGTGATACACACCTGGAGTCCCTGCTACTCAGGGGTGAGGGTGGGGGGAGGGGGCAGAGGATCGCTTGAGACTAGGGTTCAAGTTTAGCCTGGGCAACACAGCAAGTACCTGTCGCTAAATATATATATATTTATATATATAAATATGTTTACATATATATTTAGAGACAGGCTATATCTAATGTATATTTTACATACACACACACACACACACACACACACATACACTTTTTGTTTTTTAAATAAGACCCAGTGCAGTGGTTCACATCTTTAATCCCAGCTTTGGGATTAAAGCTTGGGAGATCAAGGTGAGATTGCTAGAGGCCAGGAGTTTGAGATAGACCTGGGCAACATGGCAAGATCCCATCTCTTATAAAATATTTTTTCTTTCATTAGCCAGGGATGGTGGCACAAACCTGCAGTCCCAGCTATGTGGGATGCTAGCTCTAAGAAAAACACAACCAGGAAAAAAGAAAAACATCATATTAGGTTGGTGCAAAAGTAATTGTGGTTTTTGCCATTACTTTATATATATGTATGAAATTTGGTCTGGTATAAGAGCTTCTAAAACTTCTGGAATTTCCTGAGCAACAGAGATTAACATGAGAGTACTTCATTACTAATGCTCTTTTCAATCATACCAGAGTTTGTACTAATGAGGCAACTCTTCCTGGGTCTCTAGATAGCTTCAGGATAGGGGCTGCCTATCAGTGGAATCAACTATGTGGTTTAGAGGGTGTGAACTTGCAGGAGCACACACCTGGGCGGAGACTGAAGACTGAGCTAATTACCAATGGTCCATGATTTAATCATCCCCATGTACATAATAGTGCCTCCATAAAAACCCTAATCAATGGGATTCAGAGCTTCCAGTCTGGTGAACACATCCGTGTGCCAGGAGGGTGGTACACTCCAAATGCATGGGAACGACGCTCTCGCATTTGGGACCCTTCTGGACAACACCCTGTGTACCTCTTCATCTGGCTGTTCATTGCATTCTTTATAATAAACTGGTAGTCACCAGTAAAGAGTTTTCCTGAGTTCTGTGAGCCATTCTAGCCAATTCATGAACCTAAAGAGGGGGTTCTGGGAACCCCTGATTTATAGCTGGTCAGTCAGAAGTATGGAAGGCCTAAATTTGCAACTGGCATCTGAAATGGAAAAAGTCTTGTGGAACCGAGCCCTTAACCTGAGGGGTCTGTGCTAACTCTAGGTAGTTAGTGTCAGAATTGAATTAAATTGTGGGATGCCCAATTGGTGTCCTGTACTGAGCTGCATTCAACCAGGCCTTCTGCTGCTGGACCTTCCAAGCTACAATGACTATTCTTCCCAGGCACCTTGACCACAGGACATGCAGGAACAGTTCGGTGTGTGAACAAAGCTTTCCTCAGAATCATTCTGGTGCTATTTTTAATGACAGTAATCAATGGCTTGGGAGATGCCCAATCATTACACAGAAAAGGCACAGTTCATCTGAAGTATTATAATCATGACTCTTTAGACAAAAAGATTTCTGGAATCAGCTAAGAGCAAGAGAAGAAGTCAAAAACAAGTAAGTGAAATGGGAAGAACATGAAAAACAGAAAGTTGGGCCCAAGAATGTGAGGGAGAAGAAAAGGAAAAAATCAGTCAGGCAGACAGCTAAGGCTAGTCCTCGAGGAAAGCCTGAAAAATCACAGCTGCAGGTACAAATAGAGCTGCCGGGGGAAAAACCAAACTGTACCTGCACTGATAAGAAAGAAGGCCCCAACAGAGAAGGCTTTTGTTCTTTCATTGATGAGCAGGCTCCCTCCCAGGGAAAAGGTTCCTCCCCTTCTCAGGCATATATGTGCAGTGGGCTCCATGGGAACTTGCACAGTGAGCAGAGGGGAGGCTTACCTAAAACAAACCTCGTTTGTAAAGTAGTTATACAAATGAGAAGCTGCACTTTGTGTTTACCCAAGACATGCCCAAGGCTGCGCAGATAAGCGGAGTTACACAGACAGCTTCACAGATAAGGGAAGTTACGCAAACAACTACAGAGATGAGGGGAGTTTCTCATACAGCAACCCACTCAGGTCCTCCTTTCCACTGCAGAGAGCTCTCTTCATTAACTCCAATTTCACCCCTATGTTCACATTAATCTTTTTTTTTGAAACAGAGTGTCACTCTTGTTGCCCAAGCTAGAGTGCAATGGCATGATCTTGGCTCACTGCAACCTCCACCTCCCAGGTTCAAGCAATTCTCCTGCCTCGACCTCCCAAGTAGCTTGGATTACAGGTGCACACTACCATGCCTGGCTAATTTTTGTATTTGTAGTAGAAACGGGGTCTCACCATGTTAGCCAGGCTGGTCTCAAACTCCTGACCTCAGGTGATCTGCCCACCTTGGCCTCCCAAAGTGCTGGGATTACAGGTGTGAGCCACCATGCCCAGCCTCACATTAACCCTTAATTTTCTTGGTCCTGAGACAACTGGCTTGGATAACACCTCAGGACAACAAGATCATCAACCCTAAACTATTTCAAAAGAGAACTGTCAAAATCCATGACCCTAGGGATGAATGTACAAGCACCTAGGGTGCTGGGATGGGAAAGGCTATGCCTGCAAGTCATTCACCCTTGTAGGAAATAATGAGAGTATGTAACTTGAAGCTCAAAAGAAATGAGCTTTTTACACTGCATTTCTACCAGAGCTTCATGCCCCAAATGGTAAGCTGTTTAGGTTAAGGAGTAGGATGTGGGCCCAGAGGAGCACGGAGCTCTTGCCATACCTCTAATAGCATACACATCTTTTCTTTGGAGAAAGTGGATTCACCAGGGCAATAGAGAATGGTAATTAAAAGCTCAGGCTCAAAGTCAGCTTGGCTGGGTTTGTGGCCTGGCTTTGCCACCTAATAGCTGTGGACCACAAGCAAGTTATTCACCCTTTAAAAACTCAAGACTCCTCGTTTATAAAGTGGGGGTGGTAGAAGTACTTATGCTATGTTCTCTTGGATAACCTAATCAGACGCACCTGGCTCCAGAAAGCAGTCTCTGTTAAGCAAGCGGGGGGGGGTGCTACAAGAGATGACCATAAACTGCAACTTACACTAAAATCTGTATGTATTAACACTGTATTTTATATAAAATCTAAAACCTAACAATTCAATCTCTTGATAATGATTTGGAAGGGAAGTTTGAGACTTTGCAAGGCTTCAAGACAAGCATCAATTAGAATGCTACACCATAAACATTACTTACAATGAGCTAAGATCACAGGCATCTGGGTAAGATAAGGTACTGTAATAATGGTATGACAGATCTTGGAATCACAGTCATTTATTTCCCTAGTTAAGCTCATCTACTTCATGAGACTGTCCTTGTTTGAGCCCTTTGTCATTCTGAACTGTTTTATCATTTCAAATTTTTCCTAACCAACTCTCTCCATCTTATGTCCAATTTTCCAAGCCAGCTTCCTCCAGAGTCTTCTTGACTCACAAAATTAAGCCACTGCTTTGTGAAAGAAAACATTCTACTTGGGCTGAGATAAGAGAACACACAAGTGATATCCTAACATTACGGCATGTGTGGGTGTTTTATGGGCCACTTTGCTTTACAATTCCTTCATTGATGTTCTCAATCTCTGCTTTTACTGACCTCTTTCCATTCACATGCCCAATGGCTTTTCTCTGCCTCCTGAACCCTTTCCCAACTGCCTCCTTCGCTGATTGTTGTTGCTGTCGTCCGTCAAAGAGACAGAGTTTCACTGTGTTACACTGGGCTCAAGTGTAACACAGTGAAACTCTGTCTCTTTAAACTCTATCTCAAACTCCTGGGCTCAAGTGATGCTCCTGCCTCAGCCTTAGCTGGGACTACAAGCACAGGACACCACGATACCATGCCCGGCTGGTGGCTAACTCTCTAAGTTACCATGTGGTCTTAGATAACCTCTCACTGTATTTCAAGTTCAAATGTGATCAACAAAATACTTACTCTATTTGGGAAAATAAGTATTTTGGAAATAGTTAATGCCTCCCACAATAAAACATTCCCACAGCTGAATAAATATTTAAACTTACTATTATCGCCACAGAGGGAAAAATGAACAGATATATACACACTGTGAGCCTAATTGAATTTAATCATCTAAAGACAGACAAACAGCAACAGCAGGAATGTGACTAAACGTAAAAAGAAAGCCCTATTGGTTTAACCCTATCCCATCATTAAAGTCATATCATTGTATGGATCTAATTTTCCAAATTTAATTTTTATTTTTACCCTATACAATGCTATAGTATTAAAAATATACATATGTACATATATTTGTATGTGTCTATATGTATATGTACCTATATACACACATTCCAAATATCAGAATGCACTAGCCTTTCTCTACTAGCCCAAAAGTGATTCTTCAAAGTAAACTAAGGCAATAATTAAGGGTACATCCACATTATGTTAAGCTACACATTGATATAGACGCCAGGTGGAAATTAAAAACAGCATCCATAAAACAAACATTTATGTTAGCATCTAGGGAATCTCACAACCCTGCTGTCTGACCACTTGTTTCTGGAGAAGCATAACTCTGAATAAAATGGCTTCACATCCAGCCCCTGCCACCTACAGGGGTAACACTGAGCACGTCACTCACTTCCAAAACTGGAAAAGTCAATTCCTGGCTGGAACTACTGGTACTTTCACAAGCTTGGAGAGAAGGGCCATGGTTTCATTACCCCGGGCTTCAAAAGGGCATACAGCTTTTACTGAACAAGTCGGTATATAAAAAACAAATAAATACAGAATGTACAACATCAAGAAGGAACACTAATATAAAACATGGACTTTAGTGGTAGTGATCTGTCAATGCAGGTTCATTGATTCTAACAAAGGTACCCCTCTGGTGGGAGGTGCTGATAATGGGGTAGGCCATGCCAGTTGGGAGGGGTAGCATATGGGAACTCTCTGTAACTTCCTCTGAATTGTGCTGTGAACCTAAAACTGCTCTAAAAAAATATTAAGCCTATTTTTAAAAAGTATAAATAAATAAATGAACAACACAGTACCTGCCCACCAATGGCTCGGTAAATGGATGCTGGCTGAATAACGTAATGGTAAAGTCACAGTGACAACACTCCTCAAACACAGTGGCTGACAATCCCTCCATGGGACCAAGTTCACAACTGCATGCTACACTCAATTTCCCATGCTGAATCACAGAGAATGCTAAGGGTGTCAATTTGTAGATACTGCACACTCTCCTTCTCCACAGGAGGTAACATTACACATGCAAAAGGGAGTCCAACAATATCTTTGGAGGCAATGCTTGCAATCCTTCCAGAAATTCCTCTCACAGATACATTTCCAAAAAGGCACAGAGCTTTAGGTATGAGGTTTTTCATTATAAACACTGGGAACAGCCCTATTTTCCAGCTACACAGGAATGAATTACAGCTTATACAATGAAATATTTTGTAAAACAATACGTCAGTTGTGTTAGACCAAATTGTGTCCCCCCAAATTCCTAAGTTGAAGTACTAACCCCTAGTACCTCAAAAAGTGACTATATTTGCAGACAGGGCCTTTAAAAAGGTAATTAAGGTTAGGCCAGGCCTGGTAGATCATGCCTGAATCCCAACTCCCAAGACGGGTGGATTGCTTGAGGCCAGAAGTTCAAGACCAGCCTGACCAACATGTCAACACCCCATCTCTACTAAAAACACAAAAATTAGCCAGGCATGGTGGCACATTCCCGTAGTCCCAACTTCTGAGGGGGTTGGGTTGTGGCATGAGAATTGCTGAAACCCGGGAGACAGAAGTTGCAGTAAGTCAAGATTACACCACTAAACTCCAGCCTGGGCAAAATAGCATGACTCTGTCTCAATGAAAAGGTGTTTAAAGTTAAATACGACTACTGGGGTGATCCCTAATTCAACAGGACTGCTTATAAGAGATGGATGCCGGGCCCCATGCCTCATGCCTGTAATCCCAGCACTTTGGGAGGCTGAGGCAGGCAGATCACAATGTCAGGAGTTCGAGACCAGCCTGGCCAACATGGTGAAACCCCTGTCTCTACCAAAAATACAAAAATTAGCCAGGTGTGGTGGCACGTGCCTGTAATCCCAGCTACTTGGGAGGCTGAGGCAGGAGAACTGCTTGAGCCTGGGAGGTGGAGGTTGCAGTGAGCCGAGATCGTGCCACTGCACTCCAGCCTGGATGACAGAGCAAGACTTGGTCTCAGGGGGAAAAAAACAACAGAGGAGGACACACACACAGGGACAGCACAGCAACACGATGGCCATCTACAAGCTGAGGAGAGAGGTCACAGAAGAAACCAACCCTGCACACAACTTGCTCTTGGACTTTGGGCCTCCAGAAGTGAGAAGCTGAATTTCTGTTGGGTAAGCCACCCAGTCAGTGTTACTTTTATGGTTACTCCAGCCAACTAACACAGGCAGTATGCCCTGCTATTGTTTATATACCTACATATACATATGTGGGGTATATGCATACATATAAGACCACTAACACTGACGGCCTGGGAACAGGACTAATTGTGGGGAGGAATGGGGACATCTATTATTTAGTGTTCTGCTCTCCTGGTTGGGTTTTTACTGTGTGGATGCATTACTCTTATAGTTAAAACATAAAGAAAACTGACTTATTGAGAAAAGAGAATTGGGCACAGTGGCTCACGCCTGTAATCCCAGCGCGTTTTGGAGGCTGAGGTGGGCAGATCACTTGTGTTCAGGAGTTTGAGCTCAGCCAGGGCAACATGGCGAAATCTTGTTTCTACAAAAAATACAAAAATTAGCCATGCGTGGTGGTGTATGCCTGCGGTCCCAGCTACTTGGGAAGCTGAGACAGGAGGACTGCCTCTCAAGTAGCTCGAGGCAGATTGAGGCTGCAGTAAGCAGAGACTGCACCACTGCACTCTGGTCCAGGCCACAGAGACCCTGTCTCAAAAAAGAAAAAGAAAAGCAACTAAGTTGAATGACACTGATATAAAAGCATTTGCAAATGTGGTATTGTTGTATGTTGGGGTTTTTCCTTTCTGAAGATGCTTCCCCTCCCCCAAATATACTGCAAAGAAAAATCTTTCAAAGAGCCTGGCACACCCTCCCTCCAACCACAGGAATGGCTAAGGCTTTTCTAAATAGGAGGTGCTTTGTCCTTGCTGGGGCAAAGAATCAAAATGAAAGGATAAGCCAGCTCTGGCTTATCTTACCTGAAGCAGGGCCTCCTGCTTAGTGTTCTTTTTCTCCAATCCAAGGACCAGCCCTGCAACACACACACACATACTACAGAAAATAAATATGCCTCCCTCTCTGTCCTCCCCACCAGCCTTGGGCACAGATGGTCCTTCCAAGCATTGATCTAGGTAAGTGAGGAAATGCTCACAGAAACATGAGCTAGGGCTGGTAGTAACTCTCAAGTACTTTTTCTGTTAAATTTAAAAGCACAATACCTCATTACCTAGAATTTCCAGTTGGCAACAAGAATAAGGAAGAAGGCCAAACATATTACAAAATTGGCACACAAACACACAACACATGTACCTTAATCATAAAAGGGTCTCTGTCTCCCTCTCTTAAGTCTTAATTTCACAGTTCCAAAGGCCTGACTACCAGGTTAAATCACAGTAACCAAGAGGACAAACTGCTGGGAAAAGCACAGGTCCAAGAACCAGAGAATCTGGACTCAACTCTAGCAAAGTGACCTTCTTTTCTGGGTCTTGAGTCGAAGGAGCCCAGGTAGACAATAGGTGGTAGATGAATAGGATTCATCTCACATCCAGGGTAGTGGCTGCCAGAAACTCTATGCTGAGGAGGATTCTTAAGGCTGAATTTTTCAGCAGGCAAAATGTAATGATCAATGAGTGCCATCTGCCACAGGCATGGAAAGATAGCATGGTGGCATCACACCACATCCCTGTCAACTCCGCAAGGGCTAACTGGATATCCTTAGCATCCATAACTTCTCCCATCCAAGTACTAACCAGGCCCGACCCTGCTTTGCTTCCAAGTTCTGACGAGATCAGGCACGTTCAGGGTGGTATGGCCATAGACCATCCATAACTTCTTAGATGCTGAAAAACAAACTACAACAGGTGAGCATGCCAAATTAACTCCACAACAAGGAGGACAGAAAAGCAACCAGAAAGAGAAGCAAGAACTAAAAAGTGGAGCAGCGGTAAGCTCTTTAAGCACCTGACATGGGAGAGAAAATGGCAAATGGAAGAAGCCACGTTTGCTTATTCCGCTTACCCAAAGAATTTTACCAAGTCCCGTACCAGCAGAATTTCACAAAGCCCCTGACTCTGACTGAGTGTAACCCTCCAGAAGAATGCCTTGAAGATGATCGGCAGCACACAGCACAGGTTCCCAAACCTCTTGCGCGAATCACTTTAAATATGTATATATATAAACTTTTTTTTTTTTTCAGGCAGTCAAAAAAAAAGTGTGATCTTGGCTCACTGCACCCTCCGCCTGCCAGGTTCAAGCAATTCTCCAGCCTCAGCCTCCCGCGTAGCTGGGATTATAGGCACCCAGACACCCAGTTAATTTTTTGTAATTTTTAGTAAACATGGGGTTTCACCATGTTAGCCAGGCTGGTCTCGAACTCCTGACCTCATGATCTGCCTGCCTTGGCCTTCCAAAGTGCTGGGATTACAGGTGTGAGCCACTGCACCCAGCCCTGAATCATTTTATTTGCACATCTGTCTTAACTTCTGAGCACTGAAATAGCTGCCATCACCTGTCTATAAACTGTGGGCTGAAACTCTCCTTTGGAGCAGTTTAACAGAAACTCTCTGAAGGACTATCAGGTGGCAATCTTCAGCAAGACCTCTGAATAAACTAACTTGATTTTAAAGCCTGATTTTTCTTTCATTGACACACAGGTAATGTAAGCATCACTCTATTGCTGCATGGTCTATGTTCTGCACGGTACCAGCTCACACCTGGCAGTCTGATACCTCACATTCATGACAATGGCCCAGGCAGCACATATGTTCTGATACATTTATTCCACTCACGGACGAAGTGTCCTAAGCAAGTAAGTGTCCTAAGCAAGAATGATCCCAAAGGTGGGTCACATTTTTTAGCCTCAATGCTTGAGTTTGGGCAAGTATGAACTCCTTGGCCATGTGGAAAGCAACTATTCTGAAAGACTTGCTCCTTCGTGTGCCTAAACTAAGTCCAAACCGTAAAAAGAAGTATGACACCACCCTTCATTCAGTCCCTTTTCCTGACTTGTAGAAATACAGGAGACCTAGCAAAACTAAATAAAGACATTAAGAGTTTTCTGTGAGCTACAAAAATCATAATACTGTTCCTCAATAAACAGCAGTGGGATGGGGAACAGTGCGCAAGTTCCTCAAATATTGAAGCTGACCAAGCTGTTAGAATTCAGGTGTTCCTGGGCATGCTGGGAGGCTGTAGCACCAAGGAAACAGAAGAAAAGCACTGGCTGGGTGTGGTGGCTCATGCCTGTAATCCCAGCACTTTGGGCTGGGTGGATCATGAGGTCAAGAGATCAAGACCATCCTGGCCAACATGGTGAAACTCCATCTCTACTAAAAATACAAAAAAATTAACCCGGCATGGTGGCATGTACCTATAGTACCAGCTACTCTGGAGGCCGAGGCAGGAGAATTGCTTGAACCTGGGAAGCAGAGGTTGCAGTGGGCCAAGATCACACCATTGCACTCCAGCCTGGTGACAAAGCGAGACGCGTCTCAAAAAAAAAAAAAAAAAAAAAAAGGGAAGAAAAGCATTAAAAACATAAAACTGGGTTCAAATTTTTTAATTCAAGTAAACAGCACTGCATCTCTTAACTACACAGTTCCACATCCTTCGGTAATACATAATACTACCCATGCTGGGTCAGGGCTTTATTCCCTTCCTTCTCTTTTGAAGCTTTAGGGTTACCTTTGAGTCAACTGTGGTCTGCAAAAGAAATGAACAATTCTCTACCTTGAAGAGCAACATTCATTGAAATTCTGGACCCAACAACAAACACTTTGTGGCATATTCTCCCCATCCCAAGCTCAGAAACAGCTTCCACTGAGCTTAGACAGATCTTTCTTTCTACTGTAAGAGGGCAGTGGTGGGGTCGGGGGCTGAGGGGGTGTTAGTAAATCCTCACTGTTGGCACCACAGTGCCAGGTACTGTCTTTTCTTGATAGTTATGCAATGACATGGTGCAACTTAAAAGCTAGGAGAACAAGCACAAAAATTCCTCTGCTCAATAAAGGAGTTTCTGCACAATCAGTGTAGCTGCAGGTAGTTCCTAATTCACAAATGTTTGTATCCTAGAAAACTCAACACATACACGTGGTTTTTCTGGGGCTTACAGTGGCTTTCTCCCATACAAAAGACTACATGGCAATCTATGAAAGCTTACTGAATCAGCCAGGTGTGGTGGCTTACGCCTGTAATCCCAACACTTTGGGAGGTCAAGGAAGGTGGATCACTTGAGGCCAGGAGTTCAAGATCAGCCTGGACAATATGGTGAAACCCTGTCTCTACTAAAAATACAAAATTTAGCCAGATATGGTGGCAGGTACCTGTAACCCCAGCTACTTGGGAGGCTGAGGCAAGAGAATCGATTGAACCAGGGAGGCGGAGGTTGTAGTTAGCCGAGATCACTACACTCCAGCCAGAGCAAGACTGTCTCAAAAAAACAGAAAGCTTACTGAATCCACAGTAATCTTAGCTACCAATAGTTAACACTTATTCATCTCTTGCTCTCTGCAAAATACAACTATTATTATTACCGATTAACAATCATCCCTATTTTACAGAGATGAGAGCAGGGCTCAGAGAGGTTAGGCAGCTTAAAGTCAGAGCCGGCAAGTAGTAGACTTATTTAAATCTGCTAGGCTCTTTGCCATTCTTCTCCACTTACTGCTGGCATAGGTGCGTGAACCAGACAGGTAACAGTGGCCTGAAACTGGCTTCGAACCTCGGTTTCCTATAGAAGGGAGACAGGCTACACTGGAAAAAGGAAGCAATTTTTCTTACCTGCCCCTTTGTGTACAGTAGGCATTCAGCAAGTATCTGAAAAGGTCACTTCCCTTTCTGTGCCCCCTTCCTGTCTCCCATACAACCTCTCAGTGGCCTCAGTGAACCTGGATGACTTTTTCTAGTGCCTTGCCCCAAGCAGCTCAACCGCTCCAATCACCAAGCTCCCTGCCTCACCAAATCCTACCCTTGCTTAAAAACCCTATTCCTAATCCTATGGAGATAACGAGGCCATTCATTCACTCCGCTAATATTTACTATACTCTATGCCTGCTATGTGCTTTGTTAATTCCTGGGAATGCCGCAGTAAACAAGAAACCTTGATTCTACCCTAAGCAAGAAAACAAAGATATACATAAGAATGACCATCTACATGACATCTATTATACATCTAATACATGTGGTTTCAGAGAAGAAACCTGAATGTCCAATAAAAAGATTATGATTTAAGATCGATTAAATTATCAAAGGTTCATATTATGGAATAAAATACACCCACTGAAATGATGATATAGGTTATACAGAAAAATGTATGGCCATCAAAAGACATCCACACTGTAGAAACTGAAAACCATTAATATAATAGTATCAAGTATGATAGCATTTTGGGTAAAAATATAACAAGACATAGATCAGCACTAACAACAAAAAACAAACTAGAAGGATATACCAATACATCAACAGTAGTTAACAGAGTTGTAGAATTACAAGTGACTACGCTCCTCTGTATTTTCTGAACTCTTCACAACAAGCATACATCTTATAATTAGAAAAACATTATAAGTTTCTATTTTGGAAAAAAACCAAACATTCCTGTTCCACCTCATAGGTGTAAGCCCTCAAATATTTGTTAAATGCGTCAGCCACTGAGTAAATTAAACCTACTTCAGGTATGTGATTGGAAGAAAACAGCCAGAGTGAACTATCACCACAAGTGAGGCGTTAAAAAAAAAAACCCCACTGTCCAGTACACTTAAAAATAGTTGGGGTGGGCACAGTGGCTCGAGCCTGTAATCCTAGCACTTTGGGAGGTCAAGGTGGGCAGATCACTTGAGGCCATGAGTTGGAGACCAGACTGACCAACACAGTGAAACCGCTTCTCTATTAAAAATGCAAAATTAGCTGGGCGTGGCAGCACATGCCTGTAATCCCAGCTACTCGGGAGGCGGAGGTAGGAGAATCACTTGAACCTGGGAGGTAGAGGTTGCAGTGAGCCGAAATCGTGCCATTGCACTCCAACCTGGGCAACAAAAGTAAAACTCCATCTCAAAAATTGGTTAAGGTGGTAAATTTTATGTACGTGTTTTTTACCCTGCAAGGAAAAAAATTCCTTAAGCCTTGTAAAACTTTTTAGAGTTTAATATTAATAAACCAATACTTGGTAGAATTTGAAGCAATTAAAAATAAAATGAAAATAATTTAATAGCTATCGACATGGTTTGGATTTGTGTGTCTCCACCCAAATCTCATGTAGAATTGTAATCCTTAATGTTAGAGGTGGGGCTTGGTGGGACGTGACTGAATCATGGGGAAAGATTTCTCATGAATTGTTTAGCACCATCCACTGGGTACTGTTCTCACAACAGGGAGTGTGCTCTCATGAGACCTGGTCATCTAAAACTGTGGCATCTTCTCACTCACTCTCTCTCTTGCTCCTGCTCCTGTCATATAAGAAACCTGCTCCTCCTTTGCCTTCTGCAATGATTGGAAGCTTCCTGGGGCCTCCCTGAAAGCAGAACTCGCTATGCTTCCTGGACAGCCTGCAGAATGGTGAGCCACTTAAACCTCTTTTCTTTACAAATTACTCAGTCTCAGGTATTTCTTTACAGCAATGCAAGAACAGATTAAAATGGCTACCTAAAAGTTCAAGCAGTTAAACAGAAAGCTATGTATTTGCCTTCGTTAGAAATATGCTCTTATAGTTCCTTTACCTAGGTTTCTTAAATTTTGAGTTCAAAGAATCCCCTACAGCACCAAGGCTTTCATAATCATGCCCATAATTGTGCCAGCAGGATTGTGGGGACCATGAGACAGGAGTTTCTCACACAACTGATTTCTCACACATGTTTCAACATACTAGAACTGTGTTATTTTCCACGCTGAACATTTCTGTGAAACCAACAGTGAAGGGTCAACTTAGTATCTCCAGCCACCAGAACCAAGTATAAAATAGGCAAAAACAGGCTGTGAACAATGAAAAGCCAGCAACCAGCTTGGGGGTTGCAATGGAGTCCGGGACAAAGATGTTCTCTCCTTTTTTGGCATCTCTTTCTCAGGAGGTTAGGATTACTTTCAGCACCAAAAGAATGTTTATCAAGTCCTCTGTTCTCAGACAGGAGCGGGATTCTTTGAATCATTCCATTACACCGCCCTCTCTATAAAAAAAAAATCTCATTAATGGCCGGGTGCGGTAGCTCAAGCCTGTAATCCCAGCACTTTGGGAGGCCAAGGCGGGTGGATCACGAGGTCAAGAGATCGAGACCATCCTGGTCAACATGGTGAAACCCTGTCTCTACTAAAAATACAAAAAATTAGCTGGGCATGGTGGCGCGTGCCTGTTAATCCCAGCTACTCAGGAGGCTGAGGCAGGAGAATTGCTTAAACCCAGGAGGCGGAAGTTGTGGTGAGCTGAGATCGTGCCATTGCACTCCAGCCTGGGTAACAAGAGCGAAACCCCGTCTCAAAAAAAAAAAAAAAATTTTCATTACACTTGATACATTTCAGCAGGTTGGTATGATATATAAGATTTGAGGTTGAAGGGTAAACAACCTCCCTCCTGACAACTCAACAGAAAACAAACATTCATGAGAGGCAGATCCTTCAGAGCAAGATTTCTCAGACTCAGCACGACTGACACTGGGGGCCAGAAAGTTCTTTCTTGTGAGGGGCTGTCCTGTAGACCAGATGCTGATGTTCAGCAACATCCCTGCCTCCCCCGCTAGATGCCAGCTGCAACTCTCCCTCTTCCCTGCAAGACGATCAGAAATGTCTCCAGACAATGACTCCCCAGTTAAGAGCCACTGAGTTAGAGATGCAGAGCAAGAGCCATCTCCACAGTCAGATTGTGGGGCCTCACCACCTTCTTTCTAAACACAGAACAGTATGCTGGCAACTTGGGAGAATAGCACTTCAATGTGCATGAGAACACCTGTTGGAAAGCTAAAGCTGTCTGTACACCTTCATTTCTACTAAGGAAGAAACAAGGGCTGTTGGAACATTCAATTGCACCCACTGAAGCAACAAATACCTGTGGCAGAAGAGGGCTGAAAAAGGTGAGTTAGGCTGGGCACAGTGACTCATGCCTGTAATCCCAGCCCTTTGGGAGGCCAAGGCGGGTGTGGATCATGAGATCAGAGATCAAGACAATCCTGGTCAAAATGGTGAAAGCCTGTCTCTACTAAAAATATAAAAATTGGGCCGGGCGCGGTGGCTCACGCCTATAATCCCAGCACTTTGGGAGGCAGAGGCGGGTGGATCACGAGGTCAAGAGATCGAGACCATCCTGGTCGACATGGTGAAACCTCGTCTCTACTAAAAATACAAAAATTAGCTGGGCTTGGTGGTACGTGCCTGTAGTCTCAGCTACTCAGGAGGCTAGGCTGAGGCAGGAGAATTGCTTGAACCCAGGAGGCAGAGGTTGTGGTGAGCCGAGTACCGTTGCACTCCAGTCTGGATAACAACAGAATAACTCCGTCTCAAAAATATATATATAAATTAGCTGGGCAAGGTGACACGTGCCTGTAGTCCCAGCTACTCGGGAGGCTGAGGCAGAAGAATCGCATGAACCCAGGAGGCAGAGGTTACAGTGAGCCAAGATCGTACCACTGCACTCCAGCCTGGTGACAAAGTGATGAGACTCTGTCTCAAAAAAAAAAAAAAAAAAAAAAAAAAAGAAAAGGTGAGTTAAGTAAGTTCTAGAAGAAAAAGGTATAAGAAAATGAAACCTTGAAACTCAGAATGGAGACGTGTAGGAGAATAGGAGAAAATAAAAGTGTTTATTGGGTTTAAAAATGTTTTTCTAAATTAGTTTTAGGGTTGGGTATAGTGGCTCATGCGTGTAATCCTAGCACTATGGGAGGCCAAGGCAGGTAAAGAGCTTGAATTCAGGCATTTGAGACCAGCCTGGGTAACATAGTGAGAAACTATCTCTATAAAAAATACAAAAATTGGCCGGGCGCAGTGGCACACACCTATAATCCCAGCACTTTGGTAGGCCAAAGCTGGCGGATCCCAAGGTAAAGAGATCCAGACCATCCTGGCCAACATGGTGAAACCCTGTCTCTACTAAAAAATACAAAAATTAGCTGGGCCTGATGGCGCACACCTATAGTCCCAGCTACTCAGGAGGCTGAATCACTTGAACCCAGGAGGCAGAGGTTGCAGTGAGCCGAGATCGCACCACTGCACTCCTCCTCCTCCAGCCTGGCGCCTGGTGCCTGGCAACAGAGCATGACTGTGTCAAAAGAAAGAAAAAATACAAAAACTAGGACGGGGCATGGTGGCTCATGCCTGTAATCCCAGCACTTTGGGAGGCCAAGGAGGGTGGATCACGAGGTCAGGAGTTCGACACCAGCCTTACCAACATGTTAAAACCCTGTCTCTACTAAAAATATAGAAATTAGCATGGTGGCGGGGGCCTGTAATCCCAGCTACTTGGGAGGCTGAATCGCTTGAACCCAGGAGGCAGAGGTTGCGGTGAGCAGAGTTCGTGCCACTTCACTCCAGCCTGGGCCACAGAGTTAGACTCCATCTCAAAAAAAAAAATTAGCCAGGCATGGTGACATAAGCCTGTAGTCCCAATTACTTGGAAGGCTGAGGTAGGAGGATGGATTAAGCCCAGAAGGTGGAGGGTACAGTGAGCTGAGATTGCACCACTGCACTTCAACGCGGGCAACAGAGTGAGACTCTATCTCTAAAAAAGTAAATTAAATATAGTAAAAACTGGTTTTATTTTATTTAATTTATAAAGTTTAATTTTTACTTTTTATTCTTAATTTTTAATTTTAATATCTTATTATTTTAGTTTTATTTTTAATTAAAATACATTTATTAAAAAGTTTGACTTTTAATTTATAAAATAAAATTAGTTTTAAATAGTCTCAGTAAAGGGGCCGGGCGCGGTGGCTTACGCCTGTAATCCCAGCACTTTGGGAGGCCGAGGCGGGTGGATCATGAGGTCAAGAGATCGAGCCCATCCTGGTCAACATGGTGAAACCCCCGTCTCTACTAAAAATACAAAAAATTAGCTGGGCCTGGTGGCGCGTGCCTGTAATCCCAGCTACTCAGGAGGCTGAGGCAGGAGAATTGCCTGAACCCAGGAGGTGGAGGTTGCAGTGAGCTGAGATCGCGCCATTGCACTCCAGCCTGGGTAACAAGAGCGAAACTCCGTCTCAAAAAAAAAAAATAGTCTCAGTAAAAAAGAAGGTGGGCAGAAACCCTGCTTGTTCTATTTTATAAATAGTAGCTTATCAACCGGCAGCTGGTGAAACGCTAAACCCAAAATTTGCCTCATTGTGTCATGGAGATTATGCTGCAAGGGAGAAACCTGACAAGCCCTTTCCAAGTGGTGCCATGTGCCAGCCCAATCCACAAACTCTGCCAAGCCACAGAGTGCTTTCTAGGCTGGTGACAGGCCCCGAAGCCAGCTAGATGCCCGTATGCTTGGCGTGGAAACAGAAAGGAGCTCATTTCACTGCTCTCAGATAGCTGGAGTGCAGAGGACCTAAGAACTTAAGTGCGCCAGAAGCTTCAAGAATTTAGCAGCGAGGGCACGCCTTTCTCCACCAGATGAAATTCCATGCACAATACATAATGCGTATGGATGCAATATCATACCACAAACGTAGTTATATATTCATACAGTATTTATCCAATGCTTACTAGTGAGTGGGCACCGGTTCTAGGAGTTAGTAGTATAGTCCCTGCTCTCAGGAAGCTCATATTTCAGTGGGTTCTTATCATACTCAGCATCCAGAAAATTCAACCCAAACAGGGATACATCCCAGAACCTGCAATGAAAGTCCCTGATCTAGTCCAGACCTTCTATTTTCCTGAAGTGAAAACTGAGGCCCAGAAAGGTTAGGTGATTTGGCTTAAGGACAAATCTAGTGACAAGCATCAGTGGACCACCAAAAAACACATCAGTGCAAACAACTCAGAATTCTGGAAGAGGAAGGAGCTAGTAACTCAGCCTCTGAGTTCCACACTTTTCTATCTACTGTGCAATAAACTAACAGACACTCAAGACCACTAAATGAAATCATCGTTAGTAGCTTTAAAATACGTTCTACTGCCAGGTGCAATGGCTCACTCCTGTAATCCCATCACTTTGAGAGATCGAAGCGGGTGGATCACCCAAGGTCGGGAGTTCAAGACCAGCCTGATCAACATGGAGAAACCCCATCTCTCCTAAAAATACAAAATTGGCCGGGCATGGTGGTACATGCCTGTAGTCCCAGCTACTCAGCAAGCTGAGAAAGAATTGCTTGAACCCGGGAGGCAGAGGTTGCATTGAGTCAAGATCATGCCATTGCACTCCAGCCTGGGCAACAAGAGCGAAACTCCATCTCAACAAAACAAACAAAAAAAAAACCGCTCTGCTGATCCTAGTGAGAAGGCAGTAAGTGTTTCAGAGTCCAATACATTTTGAAAGGTTTCCATCATGACAGTTAAAATGAAAAGCCATCACATGATGCATTAACCCTGGGGTGGTCACAAAACTGATGCTCTTGGTCGGGTGCAGTGGCTCACGCCTGTAATCCCAGTACTTTGGGAGGACCAGGTGGATGGATCACCTGAGGTCAAGAGTTCAAGACCAGCCTGACCAACATATAGAAACCCCATTTCTACTAAAAACACAAAAAATTTGCTGAGTGTGGTGGAACATGCCTGTAATCCCAGCTACTCAGAAGGCTGAGGCAGTAGAATTGCTTGAACCTGGGAGGCGGAGGTTGCGGTGAGCAGAGATCTTGCCACTGCACTCCAGCCTGGGCAACAGGAGGGAAATTTCATTTCAAAAAAAAAAAATTAGCTGGGCGTGGTGGCACATGCCTGTAATCCCAGCTACTTGGGAGGCTGAGGCAGGAGAATCCCTTGAACTAGGGAGCCAGAGGTTGCAGTTAGCTGAGATCGCTCCACTGCACTCCAGTATGGCGACAGAGCAAGCAAGACTCCATGTCAAAAAAAATAAATAAATAAACCCTGATGCTCTTGAACAGCTACAGGCAGGCTGTGCTATGGTAATGCCCACCCCCATCTACCTCCCTTCTCCCACTTCTGAGAAGAAGACAGCAGACTGAATCACCCTACGTGCAGATTCAACCACTGGCGGCTCTCCCTCGAAACCGCATCACAGAAAGGGCTCACAACTCAAAAGAATATCTCTGACCCCACTCCACAGCCCAGTCACAAGATGTTTTTCTTTCAAGGTGGTTAGTCTGAAAAACTTGCACACTTCACCTTCCTTAGATTCCATAAAATCCTATTCTTTAGGATTCAGTGTCCAGTAAAAGATGATTATTTCAAGCCTAGTATTTTTCACATAAATACATAAATTAGAAAAAGAAAAGTCAGACAACAGGCCTCCAGTTTGGAAAACCACTGCTGTACCTGGATGGCACCAGTGCGCAGAGGCCGGATCGGGGAAGGGGAAAGGGAGGCAGAGGCCCACACTAACCTCTCAGGACTCACGTCCCGCCTACAGGGTCACCCTCACTCCTCTAAACCCACCCCGTGTTCTGGATGCCGGGTGGTGACATGAAAGTCCTGGTTTAACAGCTTTTTCTTGGAGTAACAGCTGCACTGTTTTCCTATAGCTGAGAAAACACTCTGTCTTACAGTTAACTTCAGCCTTCGTCATCCCTCAAACTTCAGGAAGCCTTCCTTCTAGCTCTCCCCTCTTCATTCTTGAAATTAATCTTCTTCTTCCACTTCCAGCTTGAAGCAGAAGGACTGAATAGGTGTGTGCCTTTCCCCCAATAGCCACTATTCACTGCCTTTTCAAGTAAGCACTGCAGACGCACAGTGGGTTTTATCAGCACCCCTACCCACTTCTGAAGCAGGTCCTCATTTCAAAGCAAGCTGGCACAAAGCCCCAGACAGCCTTTGTGAGGATGCCTGCATTGAAGTACCAGCTGCCTTGATGGCACCAACAGGCAGAAAACTGTCATGCAATTACCCCCCTCACCCCTACCTTGAGAAACTCCTGTTAATGCTCTTAAAACACATTTGCAAAAGGAACCAGGGCCAAATCAAGGCACTTCTAAATCATACTTATTTCTTCTATCATCAACAGAAATGAAAATAACCTTACATCACCATCCCCCAACTTTTACCTTTTTTTGGCTACACAAGCAAGTGTGGGAGTTTAGAGATAGAAGCAAGCCACAGGCCAGATGCGGGGCCTCAAGTCTGTAATCCCAGCACTTTGGGAGGCCGAAGACGACAGATCATCTGAGGTGAGGAGTTGAGACCAGCCTGGCCAACATGGCAAAACCCTGTCTCTACTAAAACTATAAAAAATTAGCTGGGCGTGGTGGCATGTGTCTGTAATCTCAGCTACTACGGAGGCTGAGGCAAGAGAATTGCCTGAACTCAGGAGGCAGAGGTTCCACTGAGCCCAGCTGGCACCACTACACTACAGCCTGGGCGACAGAGGGAGACTCCATCTCAAAAAAAAAAAAAAAAAAAGAGAGAGAGAGAGAGAGAAACAAGTCGCTTGCTCATGTTGGCAGCAGTGTTCCCTCTCGTTTTCAAAATTACAGGGCAGAAGTCTTCTAACAACCTTCTAGATTGTGAAGACCAGCACCCCAGCATCAAAATCAAACACAATGGACCTCAAAGCCAGGCTGACTGAACTGTTATTGGGCTGCAAAGTAAACAGACCAAAGGGGGAGGCTGTTCAGGAAACGGATCTTAATTACTGTTATTTGTTCAGGCAAACCTAGCATTTATTTCTCCAGTCAGCTGGGTGGAGTAGATGTTGGATCGGGCAGAGGGCTCCTTTGAAGATTCAGTATCTTTCTCACCCCTCCTTCCTTCCCCTGCAAGGAAATCCAAGGCCTTAACATTCAGGGAGCCCCAAGTGGGGAGCCAGTTTGGGGCTAGGACATGGCTGCTGATGGAGCCTCTGAGGTGGAAGTCACTACCCTCCAGGGAGAGAAAGGTATCTTGAGGGCCCCCAGATAGGAAACTGAGGGGTGAAGTGGGGCGCGGGGGCGGGGAGCAATCAAGTAGTAACTGGAAAGAAAGGACTCTGATGTGGTGGTGGAGTGGTGGCGGTAGGAGGGGTGGCCCGGGGAGATGGAGGAGCCTGCTGGAATGACAGGAGCAGAGGTTTGGGAGGAGTGTGGATGTGTGCATGAGATAGCAGGGAAGAAATGGGGTCCTGAGCAGCGTGGATGAGGGAAAAGAGCCAGAAAGTGGAGGAAGCCCCCCAAACAGGTCAGCCCCGAGCAGAACAAAAGCAGAGACTGCCTTACTGCAAGAGCAGAGAGCACTCGGCCATGCTAGAGGAACTTGGCTCAATGGCACTCCAAAGGGGGCTCACCAACAGCTGCATGAGCATCAAGGGGAGTTTCAGGCTCCCCTTAACTGGAGGTTAAAAAAAAATTCCCCAGGGGATCATCTGATATCAGCCTGCAGCAGGCATAGTCTGTGTTCAAACAGCACCTTTAACAATCCCATGTTCAAGTGATGATGACACGCCACACACTCAACAGCCAGCTGCCCTAGCTCTTCATTCAGAAGGGGCCTTTGGTGACGGCAAATAACAAAAGCAAGTTTCCAGCGAGACCACACATGACTCCAATATAACAGATAAGGGAATCATGAGACTAGTATGCAGTCTCTGAAAAAGTTATCTGTAATTCAAGATGGGAAAAATGCTAATGGACACATCCTTGGGAAAGACGAATGCACCAGAATATTAACCAAGATTATGGGATGTTAGATGGCCTTTGTTTTCTTTATTCTGTCTGTTTTCAAGGTTTAACATTAAGCATGAATTTTATAAGTCTTTTAAATGAAGAGAAAACAGAAGTAATTTAATAGGTAAAGAATCAAAGAGTAGAAAAAAGTAAAAATTAGTTCATTTAATTTGCTACCCATCATAAAGGATATATTTTGTTGTCTGTAAAATGCATTCCAATGGTCTACATTAAAAAGCAAGACAACTTTTGCCAAAAAAAAAAAAAAAATTAATGAACATCAAAAGAAAATAAAAATACTATATAAAATGAGTTTCAAGGATAGTTTTCCTGGCCGGATATGGTGGTTCACATCTATCCCGGCACTTAGGGAGGCCAAGGTAGGAGGACCTCTTGAGCCCAGGAGTTCAAGACCACCCTAGGTAACATAGGGAGACATCAGCTCTACAAAAAAGTTTTTTTAAACTAGGCATAGTGGTGCCATCTGCAGTCCCAGCTACTTGAGAGGCTGAGGCAAGGACAATCACTTAAACCTAGGAGACTGAAGTGAGGCGTGAACGCACCACTGCACTCTGGCCTAGGTGACAAAGTGAGACTGTCTCAAATAATAATAATAATAATAATAGCTTTAACAAAAATGGTCCCAAGCTCACTCTCTGGGGTAAGCCCTTTCCAGATGAGGAACAAACATGAATAGAGGAACATCAGCTGCACTGTGCGCCCTGAAGAACAATCACCCCCACTTTGTAACTGTGGATGGGCCACTGTTTCAAGGTAATTTCTCAGTGGCGGGACAAAACTTTGCTGAATCTCCAGTTATTGCCTCACATCATCACGGACAAGTTAGGTGTCTACAAGGAGACTTGAGAATTTGTGATACGGTGGTTTTAAACAGAGATTTACTCCATAAGAACAAAACTGGACCACATAGGGACCAACTCCAAAATTGCAGCCTCACCACATCCAATCCAGAACTTTTGGGATGTGTATGTGTGTGTGTGTATGATGAAGTTTCACTTTTTTTGCCTAGGCTGGAGTGCAATGGAGTGATCTCAGCACACTGCAACCTCTACCTCCTGAGTTCAAGTGATTCTCCTGCCTCAGCCTCCTGAGTAGCTGAGATTACAGGGGTGTGCCACCATATCCCGCTAACTTTTGTATTTTTAGTAGAGACCGGGTTTCACCATGTTGCCCAGGCTGGTCTTGAACTCCCAACCTCAGGTGATCCATGTGCCTCAGCCTCCCAAAGTGCTGGGATTACAGGCGTAAGCCACCACACCCGTCCCAAACACAACTTTTTGAGTACCTGTTATGTGCAATATATACTTCACTAGGTTCTACATATATGTTACAGAATTTGTTTATCACAGCCCCGTGCTGTTATCATCCACCTCTATTACAATGAGAAAACGGATCGAACGACACAGACACACCTAGTAGACAGAACTGGAATTTCTGCCTTAGTCGGGTGACTCCTACGTCTTTACTATTCCTCTCCAAAGCCCTGACACACACACGTTAATATGCCTTTAGCAGCATACTCGCTTTACTGACACTACTAATAACCTCAAAATGTGTATCACTAATAACCTCTATCACTACTAATAACCTCAAAAATAATAACAGTTATTATTGCCTAGGCCGGCACCTTCCCTGTCTCTCACACCATCCTTGGCTATCCTCTCCCTGTTCCTCAGATTCTCCTCCTAGCCTCCTTCATGCTTACTCATACCCGGCCCTACAAATGTCAGTAGCAGACTATTTGTTGATACTATGCGCTTCCTCATACATTATGAAAATCAAACCACCCCCACTACACAGTTACCCCAACAATCTCCCTTTCAACCTCTAACGGCTGCTCTCCTTGCTGGATCTTTAGGAATTTGGGTATCTGACTCCCCTTTCAAGGATTCCTCCCATCTTTTCACCCTGCATTTTCAATTCTGCCTTGCCTCAGGCCTCTTCTTATTCGGCTGTTCCACCTGTATGTGTCTACCCACTAACTGGACAGGCACCTGTGCCTTAGTCTTCCTTATTCCTAGAATCCAATTCGCCAGTGGTAATGAACCACTGCCTGTCACCCTAATGACACCTACTCAGCAAAAAAAAAAGAGACATCCAGCTAATTCCATTTCTTATAGGAATAGGGCTTGCAGCCTGTGGGCCTTGGAACTGGCATAGCGGGGGTCACCACCTCTGTCACAACATTCCACAGTCTGTCTACTGATTTCTCTGCTAGTATTACAGACATTACAATACCTTGTCCGTCCTGCAAGCTCAAATCGACTCTTTAGCTGTGGTTGTCCTTCAAAACCGTCGTGGCCTCAACTCAATGCAGATAAGTGAGGACTGTATATTTCTAAATAAGGAATGCTGCTTTTACTTAAATCAGTCCAGCCTAGTTTATGATACTATCAGAAGGCTCAAAGACAAGGCCCCACAATTTACTCATCAGGCAAATGACTATGCCAAACCCGCCTGGCCATTTTCTAGCTGGATATCATGGCTCTTTCCAATCCTAACTCCCTTAGTATGGGTCTTCCTTCTTCTCTTGTTCGGACCTTGCATTTTCCTATTAATCTCTTGATTCCAACAAAATCATAGCCAGGCCATCACTAATCACTCTATACGGCAAATGCTACTTTTAACAACCCCACAGCATCACCCCCTATCCCAGGATCTCTTGGCCGCTTAAGACAAGATGCCTTGGCAACCCTCCCCATTCATTTGCCTGTCTTATCCCCAGCCCTATTTCATAGCCTCACCCTTCCAGGATCAACCAGGAACACCAATCCATCACTCATAAATTCCAGGAAATGCTCTGCTAATGTCAAGATGCAGCATGACACTTCTCTTACCCTTTTTCAATCCAAGTCTTCTGGGACCACCCCACTACACTGGACACTATCCCAACCTTGGCCCGAGGCTTCCTCTAAACTACAAGAATCACAGACTTTTCTTTTAGGTATCTGTGCAGTCCCGTCACGCTCAAAGAAGCCATGAGAACCATTGCCCCTACTCCCTTCTCCTCTTTGTTCTTCATACATATATAAGAAGATGGGATGTCAGGCCCCCACGTCCAAACCTGGCCACTATAGCCTTGGTGACCTGCACGTACACCTCGGGATGGTCCCCAGGAGCCAGAAAGTCTGAAGTAACCACAAGTAACCACAGAAAGAAGTGAAACAACAAGTTCCTGCCTCAACTAATTGCTCTTCCCTGCAACTTGCAACCATTGTTCCTGCTCAGCCTTGCAAAAAGTTCCCCCTGGACCTTGGGTTTCTCAAGACCCCCACCCTGGTGACTACGTAATTTACTGCACCCTCCCCTCTGCTTGCAACCAACAACCCCCACCTTTATGATCATGCCTGTTTGTAATAAATAACCCATACCCTTGTGATCATGCATCCCCACCCTTATAATCATGCTTGTTTGTAATAAATGACCCCTACCATCGTGATCATGCATCCCATGACACCCTTCCATGCCCCAGGATAGATTACCACCTTTTACTGACCATTTGCCCCAAGCTATATAACCAGTCCCCTTTCCTACCCCCTTTGCCTAACTCCTTTCTCGGACTTGGCCTGCTTGCACTCAAGCACGAAATCAAACAGCCTTGTTACCCACACAAAGCCTGCCTGGTGGTCTCTCTACACGAGTGACACGCCTGACATTTGTATTTCTTTGCAATACTTTACAATGTTTAATTATTGGTGCAACACTCTTATCACACCTTCACAATCTTTCTCTCATTCTATCTGTATAACCACTCCACAAGGCAGGCAGGGAGAATAGCGTCATTCCCAACATAGAGACAAATGTGAAGCCTGGATAAGTTACATTATTCTCGGAACTCATTCTCCTTCTTTCTAACACAGCATCCTGCTGATGAGCGCAATGAGCAGCAAAGCCTTGATGGTGCTGACAGAGACCAGCAACACCCGAAAAGACAAAGACAGCAGCCATGCTACTTCCACACTGCCTTGGGAAGAACCAGGTTATCTCATGCCCCTGTATAATAGCATTCACACATGCACATATGTGTGTGTGTACCCAAGGACAGAGAACAAAGCCCTAAAGACACAAAGCCCTAGAGCCCCACTTCTACTTCAAAGTGTCAAACTTTGCAGCAAGTTCGACAATTTAAGAAGGCAGAGAAGTATATCCTGTACTTCCATCAAAACACCAAAATTAAAGATGGGAGTGTCTTTGGTAATCAAAGAGATCCCACTGCCCAGCATTCACTGTAAGTAATAGTTACCTACCATTTCTTAAGTACTTCCTATGTATCAAGGCACTACTCTAAGGTACTTTCAAGATCTTTCATTTAATCGCCCCAAAGGAAAAAGAAAACAACCACCCCTCACCACCTCCTTTTTTCTTTGAGACGGAGTCTAGCTCTGCCACCCAGGCCAACCTCAGCTCACTGCAACCTCTGCCTCCTGGGTTCAAGAGATTCTCGTGCCTCAGACTCCCAAGTAGCTGGGGCTATACATAGGTGCACACCATGATGCCTGGCTAATTTTTTGTATTTTTAGTAGAGATAGGGTTTTGCCATGTTGGCCAGGCTGGTTTTGAACTCCTGGTCTCAAATGATCTGCCACCTTGGCCTCCCAAAGGGCTGGGATTACAGGCATAAACCACTGAACCCGGCCAAAAACTGCCCTTTGGTGGAAGTATCACAGTCTCCATTTGAGAGATGAGGAAACCTGAGTCTCGGAGGTTAAGCGACTTTCCAGAGGCTGCTTTGGGATAAACCAAAATCCCGATCTCTGATTCTAAAGCCCAACAGGATTCCAAAACCAGTTTTCTTTCACCAGATCTCAGGATATCTGGAGTATACTGTTTTGACCCCTCCTCCACCTACTCCCCTACAGCAATCACCAGAGACCCTACCTAACGCAGGTGCATGCACTTACGGCTTGAGGCAGTCAGAAGAGCCCTCACCTGCCCCTCCTGAAGGCTAGTCCTGACCCTGAGATGTGCCATTCCCAACACTTTCGGTGAGAACACAGCACAGCCTTGGGCATCCCATCACTGTTCCGAAAGCCATTCTTCATTCTTGTAATTTGTGGCTGTGATACTAATAATAATTTTTTTTAATAATAGGAAATTGGATTGGGTATTTCAGTGCCAGGTAGACTCCTCAGTCCTTAGCATGGATTTATTTCATCCTCACAACAATCCCATGAAGTAAATACTAATATTGCCATTTTCCACAAATAAGAAAGCATTATTATTTAAATTGTTGGCATAATATGCTCCCCCCCTTTTTTTGAGATGGGAGTCTGGCTCTGTCACCCAGGCTGGGGTGCAGTGGCACCCTCTCAGCTCACTGCAACATCCACCTCCCAGGCTCAATTCTCCTGTCTCAGCCTCCTGAGTAGCTGGGGTTACAGGTGTCCACCACCATGCCCAGCTAATTTTTGATTTTTAGTAGGGATGGGGTTTCACCATGTTGGCCAGGCTGGTCTCGAACTCCTGACCTCAGGTGATCCTCTTGCCTCAGTCTCCCAAAGTGCTAAGATTTCAGGCGTGAACCACTGTGCCTGGCCTATATCCTACTTTTATAATCAGAAAAAAATTTTATAAGCTATACAGACTGAAAAATGAGGAAAAGACAAAATAAGTAGAGAAAACATAAAAGAAGAAAAGAGAAAAAGGGAAAAAGAACTCCATTTTTTTCACAAATGACAAAACTGAGATCTCTCCTAAGGTCTAGATATGAACTCGGTGAGCCAGGCCTTAAACTCTTTCCCGTGCTGCTATGGTGCTATCTCTAAAGCGGGGCAGTCTCTAGAGCATCACAGCATATCTCATAATAAAACTGTGTTTACAGCTGGGAGCAATGGTTCACACCTGTAATCCCAGCACTTTGGGAGGCCGAGGCAGATGGATCACTTTGGGAGGCCAAGGCCAGGTGTTTGAAACCAGCCTAGGCAATGTGGCAAAATTGCCTCTACTAAAAATACAAAAAAAAAAAAAAATTAGCATGTATAGATGTTTATTTTTTAAATTGACTATCAAATGTTTGTAGTCAATCATCTGAAAGTTAAAAATACAAAAACTAGCCAGGGTGGTGGTAAACACCTGTGGTCCCAACTACTCAGGAGGCTGAGGCATGAGAATCGCTTGAACCCAGGAAGCAGAGGTTGCAGAGAGTTGAGATTGTGCCACTGCACTCCAGCCCAGATGACAGAATGAGACTCTGACTCAAAAAAAATAAAAAAAGAAAGAAAAAAACTGTGTTTACAGAGTAAGAAGGTTTAAAACTTTCTAGCAATTATTTTGGACTTTAGTTAAAAGTACAGACAATTGGCTGGGCATGGTGGCTCCTATCTGTAATCCCAACACTTTGAGAGGCCAAGGTGGGTGAATCACTTGAACCCAAGAGCTAGAGACCAGCATGGGTAACATGGCAAAACCCCATCTATACATATAATATGAAAAAAAAAAATTAGCCAGGTATGGTGGCATGCACCTGTAGTCTCAAGTTACCCAGGAGACTGAGATGAAAGGATCACCTGAGCCTGTGAGGTCAAGGCTACAATGAGCTTCGACCTCCACACTGCACTCCAGCTTGGGAAACAGAGTGAGAATCTTTCAAAAAAAAAAAAGGTCTGACGTGGTGGGTCACGCTTGTAATCCCGGCACTTTGGGAGGCCAAGGCGGGTGGATCACAAGGTCAGGAGTTTGAGACCAACCTGATCAACATGGTAAAACCCCATCTCTACTAAAAATACAAAAATTAGCTGGGTGTGGTGGTGTGCGCCTGTAATCCCAGCTACTCAGGAGGCGGAGGCAGGAGAATCGCTTGAACCCAGGAGGCAGAGGTTGCAGTGAGATAAAATTGTGCCACTGTAATCCAGCCTGGGTGTCAGAGTGAGATTCCATCAGAAAAGAAAAAAGAACAGAGACAAGACAGGAAAAAGGAAAGGAGGCTAAGTCAGAAAAGGGGAGGGAAGGAGAGGGGAGGGGAGAGAAAAATTTGAATCACAATCCAAATCTTTCATCATTGCCTTCCTCTTTCAACTATTAAGAATTTTTTTTGTTTTGAGAGTCTCATTCTGTTTGCCCACACTGGAGCACAGTGGTGCAATTACAGCTCACTGTAGCCTTGAACTCCTTGCCTCAAAGAGGATTACAGGCACATGCCACCATGCTCTGCGTGTGCGCGTGTGTGTGCGCGCGCGTGTGTATGTGTGTGTGTGTGTGTGTGTATGTGTGTACCAAGTCTTGCTACGCTGCCCAGGCTGATCTTAAACTCCTAGCCTCAATCCCAAAGCACTGGGATTATAGGTGTGAACCACCATGCCCAGCCAAGACAAAAATTTTAAGTTCCCTAAATTCTCATTCACTACCATTCTGCACAAAACGTCCATTTCTAAAATTTCCCACACATTCAGTTTTTCCTGATAACATTAGAAGACCTCACACTCTAATATAAATAAAAAGATCATTCCAAACTCTTCAAAGTTAACTATAACAAGAAACGAGAACAAAACAAAAAGGCAAAAAACAAAAATTATTCTTAGACTTAAAGCAAGTTTAGTGATAAATTTAGAAATTTCCTTTTTCTCAAAATACTACCAGCTTTTGTTTGTTTCTCTGAGACAAGGTCTCACTCTGTCGCCCAGGATGGAGTGCACTGGTGTGATCCTGGCTCGTTGCAACCTTTATCTCCTGGGTTCAAGCAATTCTTGTGCCTCAGCCTCCCCAGTAGCTAGGGTTACAGGCACCTGCCAATACACCTGGCTAATTTTTGGATTTTTAGTAGAGATGGGGTTTCACCATGTTGGCCAGGCTGGTCTCTAACTCCCGACCTCCCAAAGTACTGGGATTGTAGGTCTATAAATATAGACCGACAATCTATATTTATTTATATACTCCCAAAGTACTAGGCAGGGGTGAGCCACCACGCCTAGTACTGTACATACTTACATACAATTTTTTTTTTGCCAATTTAACATCTCAGAATCCTCTTTCCGGAGACTACAAAAAAAAAAAAAATAGTTTTGCAACCAACCTTTAAAGTTATCGAATAACCAAAAGTGATAATATAAACAAACAAGAATTTGAACTCACCTGTGCTCAACATTCATTGTTTAAGTCAACATTAGGAAAGGGTAAAAGTAAACAACAGAACTTGCTCCCTAATGTAGGAAGAAATCTCTTGGCCAGTGAAGCAATACTAAAACAGACAGTCTGCTTACATTAACTGATTAAAAAGAAAAGGAAAAAAAAAAAAGACCTGTTTACCATATAAAGTTATAATGATGAACATCTGTAAAGATTACATTAAACCATCCATGTAAAGTGCTCAGCACATGTGCCTGGTCCACAAGTGTTTAATGTTAGCCTGTATACATGCTCATTTCATTCAATACAAGGCTACATAATTGCTCTGCGCCTCTGCTGCCTCATACAAAACAGAGATGACAGTAGTTCCTAAATCATAGGATTATTGGGACTGAGAATGTTTTCAAGGCACTTAGAGCAACATTAATTGTCAGTATTATTCTTAGTGTCCTCGAAAAGGAAGGTCAGAGGTTTACAGGGCTGGGATCTAAACCTAGTCACTCCAAAACAGTAGCATCTCATTTCCTAGACTGGGAGATTTACCTGGTTGCCAGCTCCCCTCCCACAGCTCAGGAAATTCCCAGGGCAGAAGGAACTCGGTCCCTCTTGGAGGCTCAGCCTGCTCCAGAACTTGCAGCTCTAGGGTCCTAAGCCCCATCACCCAAACCTCACACCTCTCCAAAAAGCTACAGGCAAGGTGCGGTGGCTCACATCTGCAATCCCAGCACTTTGGGAGCTTGAGGCAGGTCAATCACTTGCAGTCAGGAGTTTAAGACCAGCCTGGCCAACATGGTGAAACCCTGTCTCTACTAAAAATACAAACAAATTAGCCAGGAATGGTGGCGCACGCCAGCTACTCAGAAGGCTGAGACAGGAGAATCATTTGAACCCAGGAGGCTGAGGTTGCAGTGAACCAGGATCCACTGCATTCCAGAGCGAGACTGTCTCAAAACAAGAACAAAAAAAAAACGATTGCTCTTTGAATTTGTTTGCCAGCTACTGGTTTGTCTTTTCAAAGGGGGTTTGAAGGAAGTTTTTTAACCATGTAAAACAAATAATAATGCAGCAGCAACAGCAGCAGACTCTCTCATGTAGGAGCACTCCCTTCCAAGTGCTGTCACAAATTCTGTGACACCCGCACAAACTCTCCCAGCCTGTAAGGTCATTACTGTTATTATTGTTTTTCTCCTCTGTAGCAGTTGGGAAACTTGGATTCTAAGAAATAAATTGCCCAAGGTCACAGCTCCTTAGTGGTGAGGATCGGGTCCATACTCAGGTATAATTTCTCTCTTTCTCTCTTCCTTTGTTTTTTTGAGACACTGTCTTGCTCTACTGTCCAGGCTGGATGGAGTACAGTGGCATGACATGCAGCCTCAACCTCTTGGGCTCAAGTGATCCTACTGCCTTAGCTTCCCAAGTAGCTGGAACTACAGGTGCACACTACCAGGCTGGCTAATATTGGTATTTTTTGTAGAAACTGGATTTTGCCCAGGCTGGTCTCGAACTCCTGACTTCAAACAGTCCTCCCACCTCAGCCTCCCAAGTGCTAGGATCACAGATATGAGCCACTGCAACAACCCCAGGTAATTTCAAAGCCAGTATTCTTATCTACCTCACCAAATCGAATGTGGAAAAGAGAAAAAGGGAATAGTACTTTTAAAATACAGTAACTATAGAAAAGCCAATCAAAATTCATTTCCCAATTAAGTTATTGCTTAGTAAATGAAAATATTAAATAAAGAACTGGCTACTGCTCCACATGGCAAGAAGTGTACTTCAGTGCTGACAACCCCATTACTCAGGAGAACAGTTTAACTGTGATATGTGGATGGCTCCAGTGACCACTGCCATTGTATTTATAGTTTGTGATTTGCATAAACAAAATCATTTCTCATGCCTACAGCAGCATCTACTGCAGGCCTTTGTTACTTACAATTAAATCTCTGTAAATATTTAAATCTCATGGTCACAAAAAAGATGAGTCAACCACCTAAGAATGACTGGTCACCAGTTCCCAAAACACAATTTCCAGCGTCATGACCACCAGCCCCATTAGGTCTCACTTCCAGATGAATAATTCTTCCAATGTACAGTCAAATTAAAAAAAAAAAATAGAATCGAGAGCCCAGAAATAAGCCTTAATACTGACAGTCAACTAATTCTGCCAGGATAATTCAACCAGGAAAGAAGAATCTTTTTAACAAATGTTGGTAGAACTGGATATTCAAATGCAAAACAATTAAGTTGGACCCTTTCCCTGTGCCACAAACAAAAATTAACTCATTAAGGATGGCCAGGTGCAGTAATCCCAGCACTTTGGGAGGCCACCCTGGGCAACACAGTGAGATCCCATCTCTACAAAATATCAAAAAGTTAGCCAAGCATGATAGCACACACCTGTGGTCCCACCTACATGGGAGGCCAAGGCAGGAGGATCACTTCAGCCTGAGAGGTTAGGGCTGTAGTGAGCCATGCCTGTGCTACCACACTCCAGCCTGAGAAACAGAGCAAGAGTCTGTTTAAAAAAAGTAAGTAAAGTAACTCAGAATGGATCAAAGGCCTAAATATAAGAACTATGAAAGTCTTAGAAGAAAATAGGGCCAACACAGTAACTCAAGCCTGTAATCTCAGCACTTTGGGAGGCCAAGGAGAGAATCACTTGAGTCTAGGAATTCTAGACGAGCCTGGACAACATGGTGAAACCTCGTCTCCACAAAAAATAGAAAAATTAGCCAAGCATGGTGGCACGCATCTGCAATCTCAGCTACTCCAGGGGCTGAGGTGGGAGGACAGCTTGATCCCAGGAGGTTGACACTGCAGTGAGCCATGATCGCACCACTGCACTACAGCCTGGGTGACGGAGAGAGATCTTGTCTCAAAAAAAGAAAGAAAGAAAGAAAATAGGACTCCATCTTCATAACCTTTGGTTAAACAAAGGTTTCTTAGATATAAGAACAAAAGCACAAGCAACAAAATACAGAGTTCATCAAATTTTATTTTATTTTATTTTATTTTTTTTAGACAGAGTCTCGCTCTGTTGCCAGGTGCCAGGCTGGAGTGCAGTGGCACGATCTCGGCTCACTGCAACCTCCACCTCCCGGGTTCAAGCAATTCTCCTGCCTCAGCCTCCCAAATAGCTGTGACTACAGGCATGCGCCACCACACCTAGCTAATTTTTGTATTTTTAGTAAAGACAGTGTTTCACCATGTTAGCCAGGATGGTCTCGATCTCTTGACCTGGTGATCCGCCTGCCTTTGCCTCCCAAAGTGCTGGGATTACAGGCTTGAGCCACCACACCCGGCCAAATTTTAAAATTTTGTGCTATAAATGATACCATGCAGAAAGTGAAAAGATGAGAGGAAACATTTGCAAATAATTTATCTTATAAGGGACTGGAGTCTAGAACACATGAAGAACTCTTAAAACTCAATAATAATAAGATAAATAACCCAATTTAGAAATGGGCAAAAGATCTGAATTAATGTTTCTCCAAATATGTACAAATGTCCAGTGAACATATAAAATGATGCTCAATATCGTTAGTCATTAGAAAAATTTAAATCAGGCCGGGCACAGTGGCTCAAGCCTGTAATCCCAGCACTTTGGGAGGCCGAGGCGGGTGGATCACGAGGTCAAGAGATTGAGACCATCCTGGTCAACACGGTGAAACCCCGTCTCTACTAAAAATACAAAAAATTAGCTGGGCATGGTGGCGCGTGCCTGTAATCCCGGCTACTCAGGAGGCTGAGGCAGGAGAATTGCCTGAACACAGGAGGCAGAGGTTGCGGTGAGCCGAGATCGCGCCATTGCACTCCAGCCTGAGTAGCAACAGCGAAACTCCGTCTCAAAAAAAAAAAAAGTATTTTATAGATCTTCCAACTTTTACTTTTTTTTTTTTCTCCGAGATGGAGTCTCACTCTGCCACCCAGGCTGGAGTGCAGTGGCGCAATCTCCTTCAAGCGATTCTCTTGCTTCAACCTCCGAGTAGATGCCACCACGCCCGGCTAATTTTTGCACTTTTAGTAGAGATGGCGTTTCACCATATTGGCAAGGCTAGTCTAAACTCCTGAACTTGTGATGTGTCCACCTTGGCCTCCCCAAGTGCTGGGATTATAGGCATAAACCACCACGCTCAATCCCAGCTTTCACTTTTCTTAAGAGAGTGCACATTTGAAATGGCTGAATCTTAGCACCAGAGCAGTCATTTCTCCAGCAATTTTCTTCTTTTGTACCTAAGCAGCCCTTTGAACAATACTTCCTAATAACCCACAGCCAGCTGGAGCACTTGACAAAGATTGATCTGACAGTTTAATCTTAGCACCATTCTTTTAGAAATGGTATACCCTTTTTTCTAGCTCCACTCACCTCACTACACTTCAGTTAAGAAAAATCTACATTTACATATCATTACATTGTGGGCAATGTTGATAAAATAAACTAAAGCACATTTTCATCACTTGTGCAACCAAATTGATGTCTCCTTTGTAATGCAAAAATAGGAAAATCTGGTAACTCTAAACGCACTTCTAAACACATCACACACTACCACCAGCACCACAAAGGGCAGGTATGATATCAAAATGAAAACAGTGCTAGAAATACAATTATAAAACATGATGAATCACACACAAGTTTGCTAAAATAAGCCTTAAAGTTGTCGAATGAAAAACAAATGCCCCCAACAATATCCCCTACCCTCCATCCTATTATTACTCTATTGCAGTAACCACTGGTGGCAATTTCTAGGATATCTTTAAAACTCTCAGAATTCTTAATTGTGTATAGATATATCTACAGACAGGAATACATACGTGCCTTTCAAATTGGAAACAATAACTGAGTTCATCACAGACACAGTGTTCTCTAACCTCCTCTTTTTATAACCCCTACTTAACACTGTTATCTTAGCTACCTGTTCCTCTCTGCACATACATACTTATTCTTTTCTCTTTACTATGGTGAAACATATATAACATTAAACTTATCATCCTAACCTTTGTTTTGTGTATAGTTCAGTAGTGTTAAGTATATTCATGTTGTTGTGCAGCAGATTTCTAGAACTTTTTCACTGTGCAGCACTGAAACACTATACTCACTAAACACAAGTTCTCCCTCCCACCTCCCCTGCGTCCCTGGCAACTGCCTTTCTACTTTGTTTCTATGATTTTGACTACTTTAGACACTTCATCTGAGTAGAATCATACAGTATTTGTCCTTTTGTGATTTTTATTATGTACTTTTATTTCACTTAGCATAATGCCCTTCGGGTGCATATTATGTGACAAGTTTTCCCTCCTTATTAAAGCTGTATAATATTCCATTGTTAATTTCATTCTTTGTAATGGCAACATGATATTTCATTGTATAGAAGGATAGCAACTTTTTTTTTCCTTCAAAGCTACTGCAAATCAGGCTAGTAATTTTATTTTTTTTTTTCTTTTTCTTTTTTTTTGGGGGGGGAGGAAGGCAGGAAGGGAGGGAAGAGGGACGGTAGGGAGGAAGGAAGGGATGAAGGAAGGAAGGAAGGAAGGAAGGAAGGAAGGAAGGAAGGAAGGGAGGAAGCGGGGAGGGAGGGAGGGAGGGAGGGAAGGGAAGGAAGGAAATCAAGCAATGAGAGAGACATTGTCGACCTGGATCTAGAGGTTTACAAGTTGATTTCATCTTTTTTGAGAGAAGGAAAGAAAAAAAAAATAAGTAAAGGAGAGGAAGAAAGAGGAAGAGAAAGAGGGAGAGTAAATGGAAATATTACTTTATTTTGAAAAAAAATTGAGTATTAATAATGGCCAATCAATGTTTCATTTAAACTTATGGGTAGGTGTGATGTGGTATTGACAAGAATGTATATTTTGTGTATTTGAAGTGGAGAGCTCTATGAATATTTATTAAGTTTACTTGCTCTGGATCTGAGTTCGAGTCCTTGATATCCTTATTAACTTTCTGTCTCATTGAATCTAAGTCTCGTATCTGGGTGTTAGGATCGTTAGCTCTTGTTGTTGCATTGATCCTTTTACCACTATATCTTTGGTGCTTTAAAATCTATTTTCTCCGATACGAGAATTGCAACTCCTGCTTTTTATTTATTTATTATTTATTTTTGCTCTCCATTTGGTTGGTAAATCTTTCTCCATCCCTTTGTTTTGAGTCTTTGTGTATCCTTGCATGTGAAACAGGTCTGGATGTAACATGCCATTGGGTTTTGGCTGTGTCTTTTGATTGGGGGATTTAGTCAATTTAAATTTAGGGTTACTGCCATTTGATGTTGACTGGCTGTTTTATCCATTCGTTGGTGTAAATTCTTCTTTATGTTGGTGCTCTTTACTTTTTGGTGTATTTTTAGAAAGGCTAATACTGGTTGTTTCTTTCTGTGTGTAATGCTTCTTTCAGAAGCTCTTGTAAAGCAGGCCTGGTGGTAATAAAATCTCTGAGTTCTTGCTTATTCATAAAAGATTTTATTTTTCCTTCAGTTGTGAAGCTTAGTTTGGCTGGATATGAAATTCTGGGCTGAAGGTTCTGTTCTTTGAGAATGTTGAATATTGGCCCCCACTCTCTTCTGGCTTGTAGAGTTTCTGCTGAGAGATCTGCTGTAAGTCTGATAAGCTTGCCTTTGTGGGTAACATGACCTTTCTCTCTGGCTGCCCTTAGTATTTTCTCCTTCGTTTCAACCCTGGTGAATCTAACGATTATGTGCCTTGGGGTTGCTCTTCTTGAGGAATATCTTTGTGGTGTTCTCTGTATTTCCTGGGGTTGAATGTTGACCTGCTTTGCTAGTTTAGGAAAATTTTCCTGAATAATATCCTGAAGGGTATTTTCCAGCTTGGATTCATTCTCTCCGTCGCATTCAGGTACACCTATCAAACGTAAATTTGGTCTTTTCACATAGTCCCACATTTCTTGGAGACTTTGCTCATTCCTTTTTATCCTTTTTTCTCTAATCTTTTCTTCACGTTTTATTTCATTAAGTTGGACTTTGACTTCTGATATCCCTTCTTCTGCTTGAACAATTCGAGTGTTTAAACCTGTGCATACTTCTCGGAGTTCCTGTATTGTATTCTTCAGTTCCATTAATTCACTCATACTCCGCTCTAAGTTGTCTATTCTCAATAGGATTTCATCAAACCTTTTTTCAAAGTTCCTAGTTTCTTTACGTTGGGCTACAACATGGTCTTTTAACTCACCGAAGTTTCTTATTATCCATTCCTTGAAGAGTGATTCTGTCATTGGGATGCGCTCGTTCTCCATCAAGCCTTGTTCCGTTGTTGATGTGGAACTGTGATCATCTTTAGAGGGAGGGGCGTTCTGATTTTGAGTATTCTCAGCTTTTTTACGCTGGTTTCTTCCAGTCATTGTAAAATTTATCCTCCTGTCTCTTTGAAATTACCAACTTTCAGATTAGGTCTCTTGAGTGGGCGTCCAGGTTGTTAGTTCCCAGGGCCAGAGCAGCGGCGTTAAAACTGATGGTGCTTTTCTGCCCAGGATTCTCCTGTCTGGCTTCCTTCTTGTGTCCGTAGTAGGCGACTCTGCCTTCCCGGGGCTCCAAACCTCAGTCAGAAGGGAAACCGGTCCTGTTTACTCTGCGCCGAGCGCTCCCGTGCCGAGGTGCCGTCACAGCTGCTGCCAGGCTCTGGTGTCCTGCTGGGGACCCGGGCCGGTCCTCCGAACCTGTTTACTTTGCTCCAGAGCTGCCGCGCCCAGGTGCCGGCGGAACCGCTGCACCAGCCACGAGGATCGTGCTGGCCACCCGTGTGTTTCCTCCACTGGGGGATCTCCTGCTCCGTGAGCGACCAGAATTTGTCTGAAAGTGTGGCATCCTCTAGTTCTCCGCGCCTTCCCTGAGAGCTGCAATCCCGGGATGTTAGCGATCGGCCATCTTGGATCTCTCAATTTCGTAACTTTTTATTTTAAATTAGTCTTCATTATCAGCACTCAATTAAAATGTTCCACATTTACTTCTGATACAAGAAATAAAAGAATTGCTAGATCCAAGAACATATTTTTGTTGTTGTTGTTAATCAATGAGAGCTTGTAACATTGCTCAGGGTGGCCTTGAACTCCTGGCCACGCCGCCTCAAGCGCCAGGACATCTGGCCGGAGCCACCGCCGCTCTCCCGAGAACATATTTAATTATGATTCAGAGAGTACGCCAAAATAAATTCCCCATAAGTGAACGAACACAAATTTAGAAAAATAGATTTTTCTTTCACCTTTTTTTTTTTTTTTTGAGAGGGAGTTTCGCTGTTGTTACCCAGGCTGGAGTGCAATGGCACAATCTCGGCTCACCACAACCTCCGCCTCCTGGGTTCAAGCAATTCTCCTGCCTCAGCCTCCCGAGTAGCTGGGACTACAGGCGCGCACCACCATGCCCAGCTAATTTTTGTATTTTTAGTAAAGACGAGGTGCTTGTTGACCAGGATGGTCTCGATCTCTTGACCTCGTGATCCACCCGCCTCGGCCTCCCAAAGTGCTGGGATTATAGGCGTGAGCCACCGCGCCTGGCCTCTTTCACCTTTTTTAACTTTGCCAATTAAAACTCATTTTGAATTGTACTTTTCTTTTTTTTGAGACGGAGTCTTGCTCTGTCACTCAGGCTGGACTGCAGTGGTGTGACCTTGGCTCACTGCAACCTCCCCCCACCTTCAGTTCAAGCGATTCTTGTGCTTTAGCCTCCTGAGTAGCTGGGATTACAGTCACGAGCCACCGTGCCTGGCTTAATTGCAGTCCTTAAATTATGAGTAAGACTGAACTTTTTCTCACATTTGTCAGCATTTGCATTTTTCTCCTAAATGATCCTTAACCTTTTACATGTTTCTGTGATGTGCCCTTTCTGTTGATTTATAAGAACACTCTGCAAGTTAGGTCAAGTGGATCTCTGTTCTACAAATCACTGTGTCATCTGACTTGTTTAATTTGGCTAACAGATTTGTGTCATGCTTAGAAAAACCTTGGCCATTCTAAAATTATTTTAAAAGTTCACCCATCATTTCTCAATTCTTTTATTTTATCATGGTTAAATATTGGATCTACACATTACTTATTTTAATGGAAAGGGTGTGAAGCAAACTTCAAATGAAGCTTATTGACAACTTGCAATTTGGATATCAGTATCCCAAGGGAGAGTGACAGCCCTCCCCATAACTACAACATCTAGCTTTTATGAACTCACACTGTGGGTCAGCCACTGTTCCAAGTGCAAAATCCTATGAAGGAGATCCTAGGGATTACCCCATTTTATAGATGTACAGACTAAATGACAGACAGATGATGTAATGATCAAGGGCACACCAGAACTCAGGCTTCCTATCATTAGAATTGGCCCTTAACTTCTCAGCTACACTGCCTCTCAACTATATGAACAAAAAAGCCTAAAAAATGCACATCAAGGGCCGGGCGCAGTGGCTCAAGCCTGTAATCCCAGCACTTTGGGAGGCCGAGGCAGGTGGATCACGAGGTCAAGAGATCGAGACCATCCCGGTCAACATGGTGAAACCCCATCTCTACTAAAAATACAAAAAATTAGCCGGGCATGGTGGCGCGTGCCTGTAATCCCAGCTACTCAGGAGGCTGAGGCAGGAGAATTGCCTGAACCCAGGAGGCAGAGGTTGCGGTGAGCCGAGATCGTGCCATTGCACTCCAGCCTGGGTAACAAGAGCGAAACTCCGTCTCAAAAAAAAAAAAAAAAAATGCCCATCAAAAATATGTTTAAATTAATTCTCAGTAGAAAGCAGGTTTATCTTTCTCCTCCCATCAAATACTTTAACGAGTAGCTTAAGCACTAAATCTTTTTAATGTTTTTTTCTTGAGACAGATTCTCACTCTGTTGCCCAGGCTGGAGTGCAGTGGCATGATCTCAGCTCACTGCAACCTCTGCCTCTCAGGTTCCAGCAATTCTCCTGCTGCTGGGGAAAACGATTTGCATAAAGTAACTCACTGGTTATACTAGCTCTGTCTAAATGGTCTCATAGCCCTTCAACCTGCAACTTCCACCAACCACACTAATGGTAAGATAGTACAGGCTTAAAAACTGCTTTCTGTTAAATTCTGTCATCCATGCATAGAACAGAACTTTCTGGAAAATAAGCAACGGCTTGGGAGTTTAAGAGAAGGAAGGGAACAAAAAATGTAAACTGATTTTATTACAACAAAATACAGCATAAAAACCCAATCCAAAACTGAACATGGTGGCTCACGCCTGTTAATCCCAGTATTCTGGGAGGCCAAGGCAGGTGGACTGACTGAGGTCAGGAGGTGGAGACCAGTCTGGCCAACATGGCAAAACCCCATCTCTACTAAAAATACAAAAATTAGTCAGACATGGAGGCAGGCGTCTGTAATCCGACTACTTGGGAGGCTGAGGTGGGAGAATAGCTTGAACTCTGGATGCAAAGGGCAGCAGATGTCATGAGCTGAGATTGTGCCACTGCACTCCAGCCTATGTAATAGAGAAATACTCTGCCTCAAAAAACTTTAAAAAAAAAAAAAAAAAAAAAAACCACCCAATTTGAAATTCAAATCAAGTCATAAGACTGCGTTTAAAATCCATAGCTATGGATTCTTTGTTGAACTGCTCTGCAAAGATAGCAGATTATCTATCTTTGGGAAAAGCCCAATACCCACTCATTCACATTCTCATCATTTACCAAAGGCCAAATGTGTACTGAGCACTGGAGAATAGCAAAAGCCAGCAGAGTGCAGTGGCAGTACCTGCTATGAGCTGATTAGCTGTGTACCCTGTGCTATAGGATGTTTCCTGGAAATAACTTGAGAGGTGGATATGCCACTGCCTTAAGGATCCTTCTAGCTCCAGAATTAGACCATGACTTTCCAGATTCGCACAACCCCATGGACGGTCCATAAGCCATCTGAGAATGGCAACCCAGGACCTGGAGCAACAGGCATCATGCCCATAAGAAACCTCATCAGCAGCTGTGAGACATTCTCTGGCTAGCTGCCAACCAAAGACTTCCCACTATGGTTCTAATTTCAAACTGCCTGGCCATTTTCCTTAAAACTATTGGAGTGTGCTAAAAGGTCTAATATTTTGGCTTCTGAGTGAAATTTCTCATACCCAGAGGCACAATTCCCCTTTGTCAGCATGTCCCAATTTTCAGTTTATGGTTTGGACGAACACTGGGGATTCTTTTTTTATTTTTTCATGTCAGATGGCTAATGTACCAACAGATTTGAGGGAGGCACATCTCACAGACAAGCATGAAAACCCAATCATCATGCTTATGAACTACAAAAGAAACTGGATTCTTCTAATCAGAAACAGAAACATTGACCCAATTGTGGTCCCCTATCAGCCAGGAGCCAGACCATGCCCACCTTCCATTCTGCCTCTTAACTTTATTAAATAAGGCTGGGCATGGTGGCTCACTCCTGTAATCCCAGCACTTTGGGAGGCCGAGGCGGGTGGATCACAAGGTCAGGAGTTTGAGACCAGCCTGACCAACATGGTAAAACCAGTCTCTACCAAAAATACAAAAATTAGCTGGGTGTGGTGGCACAGGCCTGTAATCCCAGCTACTCAAGAGGCTGAAGCAGGAGAATCACTTGAACCCGATGAGCCGAGATCATGCCACTGCACTCCAGCCTAGGTGACAGAGCACCATTTCAAAAGAGACTCCATTTCAAAAAAAAAAAAACCTGTATTATATAAAAATAGCTGCATCCCTCCCCAGGATACAGGCAAGTCACTGCAGCCTTGGGAAGCCAGCAGGAAGAATTAAACCAGAGCTCCCTGCCTCCAAAGATAGGAAGTTCCTGTCTCAAGTTGTTTATTATGGTATAAGAAATAGAGCACAACTGAAGAGCAGAAGACCCTTCTAGCACCAATTTTCTGGGAGGTGGTCCAAAGGAAGTCAATGGGGCCAGCTCCCTCCCTCACACAGCTAGCAGGAGCAAGGCTTGATCAGCCTTCCTGAAGCTCTGCAAGTCCAAGACTCCTGAGCTATTTATTCTATACTTAACTTTGAAAACACAAAATTGCTCCAACAGGACGGATATGTTAGGGAACAACTGAGCACAATAGTATGTGCAATTCTATCTGCCGACCTTCACACTAGGTGAAGGCAGAAAACCACACCAAGATGCACCAAGCTTCGTGGTAATACACAAAATGCACACAACTCAGCTCAACGAGTCACACCAAACACATCTGATGTTACAACTTTCCGTCCAATTCCAGATAACCCGCCTCCTGGGCTTCTCAACTGCTCAAAAACCTAACTCTCCACACCTATTTCCAGAAGGTAATTTCAAGTCTTTTTCGAATATAATGCCAAATTTACCAAAGTAAGTATGTATTTCTTAACCATTTAACATTTATAAAACTATAAGGCTGGGTGTGGTGGCTCATGCCTATAATCCCAGCACTTTGGGAGGCCGAGGTGGGCAGATCACGAGGTCAGGAATTCAAGACCGGCCTGACCAATATGATGAAACCCTGTCTCTACTAAAAATACAAAAATTAGCCAGATGGGGTGGCACACACCTATAATTCCAGCTACTCGGAAAGCTGAGGCAGGAGAATCGCTTGAACCCAGGAGGCAAAGGTTGCAGTGAGCCAAGATAGCACCACTGCACTCCAGCCTGGGCAACAAAGTGAGACTCCATCTCAAAAAAAAAAACTATAATATCTTTTGCATTCAGTTCCTTTTTACAAATGTGTCACTGACAAAGTTTTAGAATGTTGTGCCCTTAACCAAATTTTCCCCATAAGACCTGTGGTTTTCACTGTGCAGTTCTGCTTAGTATGGCAACTTTTAGAATGCATATGTCATGTTGTATTGTAGCAGAACTATCTCCAGGGCTCTAGTGGAGAGTATAAGGCATTATTTGCAATAGTTTTTAAAAATTACACTAAACGTCCAAAAGGAAAATAACAAAATAAATGTTTATATGATTAGTTAAATCACATAAACAGGTCTCCCTCTGCTGCCCAGACTGGAGTACAATGGCAGGATCATGGCTCACTGCAGTCTCGACCTCCTCAGCCTGCTTCAGGTGATCCTCCCACCTCAGCCGCCACACTGAGCAGGTGGGACTACAGGTGCATGCCACCATGCATGAATAATTTTTTTATGTTTTGTAGAGATGAGGTCTCACTATGTTGCCCAAGCTAGTCTTGAACTCCTGTGCTCAAGTTATCTACCCACCTCAGTCCCCAAAAAGTGCTGGGATTATAGCCATCAGCCACTGTGCTCAGCTGTATTTTCTATAAAGCATAAAATACTGTTTTTAAAATGTTTTCATGTCATGTTACTTTTTTTTTTTTTTTTTGAGACGGAGTTTCGCTCGTTACCCAGGCTGGAGTGCAATGGCGCAATCTCAGCTCACCGCAACCTCCGCCTCATTGATTCAAGTGATTCTCCTGCCTCAGCTTCCCGTGTAGCTGGGACTACAGGCATGTGCCATTATGCCCAGCTAATTTTTTTGTATTTTTAGTAGAGACGGAGTTTCACCATGTTGACCAGGATGGTCTCAATCTCTTGACCTTGTGATCCACCTGCCTCGGCCTCCCAAAGTGCTGGGATTATAGGCGTGAGCCACCGCACCCAGCCTCATGTCATGTTACTTAATTCATCATTTCAAGATTCGATGGGTATCTAGTAAATTGATCTGCCTATCTAGTGATTGGTTTCTATCGCTAATGATAAAATTTTGATGCTTCTCACTCTTTCAAGGTGCTACATACTGTAATCCCTAGAACATCTTAAGAAATCAAAAGGCATATAATGACAGTGAAAAATATTCAATTAGCCCTCTCCTCAAAAAAAGAAAAGAACAAAGAACAGAAGAGGAAGTGAGCCAGGTTCCAGTTACCTAGGAGGCTGAGGCAGGAGGACCACCTGAGCCCAGGAGTTTGAGGCTGCAGTGACCTATGACTGTACCTCTGTACTCTGGCTTGTGTGTTAGGGCAAGACCACATCTCTAAAAAATAAATTGGGGAAAAAAAAAAGAAAAGAAGGGGAAATGAAATGGAAACTGATCAACAATTTATAGCCTTAAACTCAAACGTATGAGTCATTACATTAAATGTAAATGATCTAAGCATGCAATTAAAAGGCAAATATTGGCCAGGTGCAATGGTTCACACCTGTAATCCCAGCACTTTGGAAGTCTGAGGCGGGCAGATCATGAGGTCAGGGGTTCAAGACCAGTTTGACCAACATGGTGAAACCCCGTCTCTACTTAAAAATACAAAAATTAGCCGGGCATGGTGGCGCACACCTGTAATCCCAGCTACTTGGGAGGCTAAGGCAGGAGAATCACTTGAACCCAGGAGGCGGAGGTTGCGGTGAGCTAAGAGCACATCATTGCACTCCAGCCTGGGTGACAGAGCAAAACGCTGTCTCAAAAAAAACATCATCCCGCCGGGCGTGGTGGCTCACGCCTGTAATCCCAGCACTTTGAGAGGCCGAGGTGGGTGGATCACGAGGTCAAGAGATCAAGACCATCCTGGTCAACATGGTGAAACCCCATCTCTACTAAAAATACAAAAAGTTAGCTGGGCATGGTGGTGCGTGCCTGTAACCCCAGCTACTCAGGAGGCTGAGGCAGGAGAATTGCCTGAACCCAGGAGGCGGAGGCTGTGGTGAGCCGAGATCGCGCCATTGCACTCCAGAGCCTGAGTAACAAGAGCGAAACTCCATCTCAAAAAAAAAAAAAAAAATCATGCCTAGTGGTGCATGTCTGTAGTCTCAACTACTTGGGAAACTAAGGTGGGAGGATCACTTGAGTCCAGGGTGTTAAGGGTAGAGTGAGCTTTAATGGTACCACTGCACTCCAGCCTGGGCAACGGAGCAAGATCCCATCTCAAAACAAAACAGCAAAGATTTTCAGATTGGATTAAAAACCAAGAAAGACGTTTCTCTATCAGGTTTATTAAAAACATACTTTTAGGCCAAGCACAGTGGCTCACGCCTGTAATCCCAGCACTTTGGGAGGCTGAGGCAGGCAGATCATGAAGTCAGGAGTTCAATACCAGCCTGGCCAAGATGATGAAACCCTGTCTGTACTAAAAATACAAAAAATGGGTCCAGGCACGGTGGCTCACGCCTGTAATCCCAGCATTTTGGGAGGCCAAGGCGGGTGGATCACGAGGTCAAGAGATCGAGACCATCCTGGTCAACATGGTGAAACCCCGTCTCTACTAAAAATACAAAAAGTTAGCTGGACATGGTGGCGCGTGCCTGTAATCCCAGCTACTCAGGAGGCTGAGGCAGGAGAATTGCCTGAACCCAGGAGGTGGAGGTTGTGGTGAGCCAAGATCACGCCATTGCACTCCAGTCTGGGTAACAAGAGCAAAACTCCATCTTAAAAATAAATAAATAAATAAATAAAAATACAAAAAATTAGCCGGGCATGGTGGCACATGCTTGTAATTCCAGCTACTAGGGAGGCTGAGGCAGAGAATGCTTAAACCCAGGAGGCGGAGGTTGCAGGGAGCCAAGGTCATGCCACTGCACTCCAACCTGGGCAACAGAAGTGAGATTCTATCTCAAAAATAAATAAAACATACTTTTAAATATAAAGACAGATTAGTTGAAAGCCAAAAGGGTTGTATGGCTACATTAATAAATACCAAATACTAAAAAGAAGACCCTGTTAGAAAAATAGGTGAGGCATGGTGGTTCACACCTGTAATCCCACCACTTTGAGTTCAAGACCAGCCTGGTCAACATGGACAAACCCAATCTTTACTAAAAATACAAAAATTAGGCCAGGTGCAATGGCTCATGCCTGTAATCCCAACAACTTAGGAGGCCAAGGCAGGTGGATCACCTGAGGTCAGGAGTTCAAGACCAGCATGGCCAATATGGTGAAACCCCATCTCTACTAAAAATGCAAAAATTAGTTGGGCGTGGTGATGCACATCTGTAATCCCAGCTACTTGGGAGGCTGAGGCAGGAGAATCACTTAAATCCAGGAGGCAGAGGTTTCAGTGAGCTGAGATCATGCCACTGCACTCCAGCCTGCACAATAGAGTAAGACTCCGTCTCAAAAAAAAAACCAGTTAGGCCAGACGTAGTGGTTCATGCCTATAATCCCAGCACTTTGGGAGGCCAAGGCTTGCAGATCACAAGGTCAGGAGTTCAAGACCAGCCTGGCCAATATGGTAAAACCCATTCTCTACTAAAGATACAAAAATTAGCCGGGTGTCAAGGCACGCACCTGTAGTCCCAGCTACTCGGGCAACTGAGGCAGAAGAATCACTTGAACCAGGGAGGCAGAGGCTGCAGTGAGCAGAGACGGTGCCACTGCACTCCAGACTGGGCGATAGAGCAAGATGCTGTGTCAAAAAAAAAAAAAAGATTTAGAATAATGATCTGGCCGGGCATGGTGGCTCATGCCTGTAATCCAAGCACTTTGGAGGCCAAGGCAGGCGAATAACCTGAAATCGGGAGTTCAAGACCAGCCTGACCAACATGGTGAAACCCCCGTCTTTAAAAAAATAACAATAAAATAAAATATAAATAAATAAATAAAATAGAATAATGATCTAAGCTTCCACCTCAAAAAAAAAAAAAGTGAAAAGCACAAATTAAAGTAAAAAGAGGGAAATAATAAAGAGCAGAAATCAATAAAACAGAAAACTGATCATGGGAAAAAACCTAGTCTTTCACAAGATGAATAAAATTGATGCGCTTCCTAGCGAGATCCATCAAGAAAGAAGAAAGGAAGAGGAGAGAGACACAAATGACCAACATTGGGAATACCTGAGGAGACATCACTGCATACATGATTAAGCAAATTGTTATTTAGAATAGGTTTTCTTGATACAAACCGTAACAGATTCCTACAAAGGACTTGCATCTAGAAAATCCATTACATTAACCCCATAAGGGTTGTAAAATCAAGCAGAGAGATTGTAATTAGAACTATAGTTTAGCTGGGCGTGGTGGCTCACTCCTGTAATCCAAGCACTTTGAAGGCCAAGGCGGGTGGATCACCTGAGGTTTGGAGTTCAAGAACAGACTGAACAACATGGTGAAACCCTGTCTTTAAAAAAAAAAAAAAGAACTATACTTTAGTAGAAGGATCAATTTGCTGGCAGTATGGAAAAAACAATCAGCCAGTGAAAGAACTAGGGAGAGGAAACCCAATAAGGAGCCACTCCCTTTGTCCAGCTGATAAATGAAATGTCTATACAATATACACCCCAGCTTCCTACTTCCAGATCTGATCCTCTCAATACTTCTGGCCTTACTTCTGCAGTTGTCATTTCCCTCTGGTCAAGCCATCATGAGCAGGAAGTACAGTGCCAACAGTGGGTAGAATTTATCACGCTAATTCCCTCTTTTTTTTTTATTATTGTCCTACTTTTTTCTAAAGAAGAAATACACTAATTCTCATGGCTTGTGCTTGATACGTATCAGTTGTCTCACTCTGCCTCTATTCCCACATTCTTCTGCATGTCTTCCAGTATTGAAGAATGTGGAAAATTAATACCATCCTTGTCAGATTCCCTTACTGTTAGGATCCTGATAAATAGCAGCTCTCACAATAATTATTAGGTGAAAACAAGATGGAAGCCACCCTCCTGCTGTGTGTGGTGTCTGCTGCAAGGCAAGGTCCTGGGAAAGGACGGACAGTAGCAGCCACTAGGCTCCTGTGTGAAGCCACTAAACTGAGAGGTGTCCGGGCAGAGTTATAGTGGTGGCAGCAGCTTCTACTTGAAACCAACTCAATAGTCCCACAGACTAATCTTTTTCTTTTTTTTTTTTTTTTTGAGACAGTTTCACTCTTGTTGCCCAGGCTAGAGTGCAGTGGCACGATCTTGGCTCACTGCAACCTCTGCCTCCTAGGTTCAAGCCATTGTCCTGCCTCAGCCTCCCAAGTAGCTGGGATTATAGGTGCCTGCCACCACACCTGGCTTAATTTTTGTATTTTTAGTAGAGACGGGTTTTTCATCATGTTGGTCAGGCTGGGCTCAAACTCCTGACCTCAGGTGATCCATCCGCCTCAGACTCCTAAAGTGCTGGCATTACAGATGTAGCCACTACACCCAGCCTAGGCTGATCTTTTTGATAAACATATCTGACCCTTCTGGTCTTAAAGCCTGAAAATGATCCTTATAGTCTTAAAGCTTGAAACTTGTATTTGTTTTATCTGAGTTCCTTCCTCAGGATAGGACTTTCAGGCCTCTCAAAGAGTCTCAAAGAACTGAAACTCACCAGATCACCATATCAGATGCCTGACACCTTATTCATCATGATTGCTTCCCTGCCCCTCCCAGGTTCTTGTTTTCTTATGCACTGTTGTATTTCTTCCCTGCTATACCCAAACTTCTAGTTTTAGTAGGCCAGGGAGATGGATTTGAACCCCCGTCTCCCGGCTGTAGCACCAAATTAAAGCCTTCTTCCTTGCAATACTCGTCCATCTCAGTTATTGGCTTTTTGTGTGCTGAGCAGCAGAACCTGGATGGAAACCCTGGTCCTTAGGTAACATTGTTAAGTTCAAGTGTCCCAGGGAGTGGTCCCTTCATGCTTGCTCCTTTAGTTCTACAATCACTTTTTAAACACACCTAATTCCCTACAGTAAATCCTCTTCTGTTTAAACTACCCAGAGTGGTCTTGGTATCTTCACTTGGTATCTTAAACTGAACTCTGAAACATTGCATTACCATTTTACAGATTAAAAAAAAAAACTCTTACATGTAACATCTGATTTTTATTCCTTCTACAATCACTAATATTGTTAAAGGAAATTTATCTCTTTAACAACAGTAGGGAGACAAGACAGGAATTTCCCCCACTTGACAATTTAAGAACTAGGGACAGTAGTGAGCTCCCCAACACTGGTGAGATTCAAACACAGATAGACACAGAAGAGGGGCATTAAAAGGGACATCTAAGCTTCAGATGGGTCATTACAAATGGATCTTCCAAGAGTTTCTGTGGTTCCATGACCTGCCTCAAAAATCAAGCAAGGCTGGGCATGGTGGCTCACACCTGTAATTCTAACACTTCGAGAGGCCAAGGCAGGAGGATTGCTTGAGCCCAGGAGTTTGGGACCAGCCTGGGCAACACAGTGAGAGCCTGTCTCTTAAAAGAAAAAAAAAGAGAGAGAGAGAAGAAAAGTCAAGCAAGCAGCAAAACTTGGATCTCTCCAGAACTAGACTTGCCTCTCCAGAATTTTTCAAAGAGTTGAATTCCAGTTAATGAGAGGTCACAAACTTAGATAGAAAAAGTGGGAGGTGGCAGAGGGCACAGAAAGTAGGAGATTTCTATGAAGAAAAAAGGGGATGGAGAGCTACCCTTGGACTCAATTTTGGCAGAACTTAAAAAAAGTTAATTAAACTTCAGCATCCTGCAATTTGGGGGCAGGAAGCTGTTTTCCTTCCATCCTTTAAGGGCCAGCCCAAACCTCTTCAGTCTCTTAATCTGTTCCTCCTTTTATCTTAAAAGATAATAACCTCCCCTCCCTGGCTTTAGTTCTCAGCTCCCCAGCATTTCTCTATCTTCTGTTTTCTGGAAACTGAGGCTGCCAAAACCTCCAAAACCCCCAAGCACTTTTTCTTTTTTTTTGAGATGGAGTCTTGCTCTGTCACCCAGGCTAGAGGGCAATGGCGTAATCTTGGCTCGCTGCAACCTCCAGCTCCCGGGTTCAAGCGATTCTCCTGCCTCAGCCTCCTGAGTAGCTGGGACTACAGGCATCTACCACCACACTGGGCTAATTTTCGTATTTTTAGTAGAAATGGGTTTTTGCCATGTTGGCCAGGCTAGTCTCAAACTCCTGACCTCAAGTGATCCACTGCACCCAGCCTTACTCTTTTTTTTGAAATATGGTCTCAGCCAGGCTCGGTGGATCACGTCTACAATCCTAGCACTTTGGGAGGCTGAGGCGGACAACAGAGCGAGACTCAATCTCAAAAAAAAAAAAGAAACATTGTCTTGCTCTGTCACCCAGGCTAGAGTGTAGCAGCACAATCACAGCTCACTGCAGCCTCGATCTCCTGGGCTCAAGAGATTCTCCCACCACAGCCTCCAGATAAGCTGGCATTCGCAAAAATCCAAAGGCACTAATCTTCAATCTTCCTCTCTCACCTGGTGACATGGTAATTGCCCCATAAACTGCATACCTCAACCATACCTCGGCTTTCCGTTGAAACTGCTCTCTGTAACCCTAATGTGACAGGCAAGCAGTCCAAACCAACGCCATTTTGGCCCCTGCACCATTTTAAGACTTGTAATAAGTAACTAAGGTCTGCAATTTCCACCCTACCCAGACAATGTGTAAACTAATGCTTATCTTGACTTTGTGAACCACTTAAGTAACAATCGGAATGTCCAAAGTCCCCTGGCCCTCGGAATGTCGGAAGCCCCTCACCTGCACCCACTCAGGAGGTGGTTTACGGAATGTCCAAAGTCCCCTGGCCCCTGGAATGTCAAAAGCCCCTTGCCCCCACCCCCACCCAGGAGGCGGTTTACGGGCATAAAAGGTCTTGACACCCTCCTTTTGGGGCCACGGGTTAGAGACAAGAGTCCTCCGTGGCCACCTGCAATAAAGACCCTGTAATCTGGCCTAGTCTTTGTCTCAGTGGTGATTTGGTTACAACAACTTGACTAGTTGTCTGACCAGGCCAGTAGTTCCATACCTGTCCCCACCCTCCAGGCAGGCTCTACCTTCACTTAATTTTCTTTCTTTCCCTGTTGGCTACAGGGAATGTCTGCTCTTTATTGGAGTTGTTTCTCAAGGTTCCAAGTCTGGGCTTTCCTTCTCACACTACAGCTGCTTTTTCCTGATCCTTGAGAAGCTGAGAAATGGTGCAGACGTTCTTCCTGGAAAAGCATTCAGGACACACACAACAGTGTGTGCAACTGCAGGATGGCATGGATCTCTAGAGCCATTCAGGAAGGAGGACCCACTCTCCACATGCTCCCCTGGGTGGGCTCATCTACTTCTGGGGACAAATGTCCCTGCCAAGGGACCCCCAGCTTCTTCCCCTTTCCCAAAAGTTAAAAAGTGCAAAGCTGAGGCAAACAAACCCTCAATTCAGTGTGTGAAGAAGCACTGCCCCAGGCACAGTCTCATACTGCTAGGACATGCAGCATCTATTCACAAGCCACTCCCAAGCACAAGCAGGCCGAGCTACAGCCTCTGAACTTTATTATTCTAGGTACCCAGTGAATATTTTTTTTTCTTTTTTTTTTTTTTTTTGAGACAGAGGCTCACTCTGTTGCCCAGGCTGTAGTGCAATGGCATGATCTCAGCTCACTGCAACCTCCACCTCCCAGGTTCAAGCGATTCTTGTGCCTCAGCCTCCCGAGTAGCTGGAATTAAGAGGCATGTGCCACCATGCCAGGCCAATTTTTGTATTTTTAGTAGAGATGGTGCTTCACCATGTTGGGCAGGCTGGTCTCAAACTCCCAATCTCAGGTGATATGCCCGCCTCAGCCCCAAAAAGTGCTGGGTTACAGGTGTGAGCCACCACACCCCACCGCAGTGAATATTTATCAACTGACACTTTTCTTTACAGATTGTCAGCTCCTTTAAAAAAAAAAAAGAATAGAACAGTCAAGGTGGCTCACACTTGCAATCCCAGCACTTTGGGAGCTGTGGCAGGTAGATCATGATGTCAGCAGTTCAAGGCCAGCCTGGCCAACAAGGTGAAACAACCATCTCTATTAAAGATACAAAAATTAGCCGCTTGTAATCCCAACTACTTGGAGGCTGAGGCAGGAGAACTGCTTGAACCTGGGAGGCAGAGGTTGCAGTGAGATAGCACCACTGCACTCCAGCCTGGGCAACAAAGCAGAGACTCCATCTCAAAAACAAAAACAAAAACAAAACGAAGAATAACCGTTGATGAAATAAGTCAACAAAGTCCTAGAGTCTTTAGGGATAAGACTAGAAAAGCTAAAGAAAAATTACCACTATAGAATTATTATAGCAAACAGTTTCATTACTATGGAAACAAAATACTGAGTGTCATTGTTTCTGAGAATGGCAAAGGAAGAGATCAGAGAGCATGGAATCAAGAACAAAAGACTAAATTCCTCCCTAGTTTGGGTGAACCACAATCGCCAAGGATCAAAGAATTAGGAGATCAGCCCTCCGTTAAATTACTGACACATAATGTGAGCACAAAAAAGTTGAAAAGGCATTCCACAAAGACTTCATGAATTTTGTTTCAAAAATGCACTTAGCCAGTTTATAAAAATGATACTTAAACAGAAGTCTGATTTTTTCCATCTCCTCTAGTTAACTTTTCATAAATAAGATTTAAGGGGTTATGTCTGTGTTTTTCCTACTTTTGTTTTGACTAGACAGTTTTCATGAGGGAGTAAAAAATGCTGTCTAATCAGTATATACTGTAACCTTACTTCAAAAACCCACAATTTGTTTCAAAATTTACTCTGATAAAAACCCACTAAGTTTTTCCACAACAGCTGCTTTCCTTAAACATCAGCAATTTTAATCTCACAATGCAGACTATGGAAGAAAAGCCAAAAGTAAAATCCTGCTTCCCTTTAAAATTCAAACAGATGTTCTGTGTAATCACACCAACTCACTATCTGAATTTCCTACTGCCCTACACTGACTCTCAGATTAAGTTCTAAAATCATTTGAAACATCATTAATATGTAAGCTAGAAGAATATGGGGATATTCCCACTGAAAATGCTTTAAAATACATTTTTAGGGAGTGCTGCAAAGGTTTACAGTGGGCTACTTGGGACGCCTACTATTTGGGAACAATCACAGCAGTTTAGATTGGTAACATGATTGAAATTGTTCTCAGGATCCAATCATAACCCTAAATTCAAGTGAAAACAGCAATACGTAAAATACACTGGGTCTTTATAATAAGGCAGATATGGCCACTTAAAATACTAAAAACAGCTTGGTCAAAGAATTACATTCAATGGCTAGTTCTGTGGACATATCAGCTTAAATGAAGACCTCCTTTTTAACATCAAGTTATCATAAATGATCTGGCCACAGACTTCTCTGAAATAATAGCAGACAATGCCATAATTACTGCGGTGCCCTTTCTGAGGTTCTAACTGGTGATTACATTAAAACACCTAGAGGCTGGCATGGTGGCTCACACCTGTAATCCCAGCACTTTGGGAGGCTGAGGTGGGTGGCTCACCTGAGGTCAGGAGTTCAAGACCAGCCTGGCCAACATGGTGAAACCCCGTCTCTACAAAAAAAGAAGTTTTTAAAGATATTTAAAAAATTAGCTGGGCACAGTGGTAGATGCCTGTAATCCCAGCTATTCAGGAGGCTGAGGAAGGAGAATCACTTGAACCCAGGGGGCAGAGGTTGCAGTGAGCCAAGACAGTGCCACTGCACTCTAGCCTGGGTGACAGAGCAAGAATCCATCTCAAAAAAAAAAGCCACCTGGAAAACTGAAAAGTAAAGCTCCCTTGTTTCATAGTCACGCCCAGATACTCAGTATCTGTGGGAAATCTAGAGCCCCTATTTATACAGAAAACGGGAAGGGAAGCAAGCAATGGGGAAGGAGGTGTTGTAACCTTTTATTTAATTAGCACAGAGAGATGAGTCAGAGGCTGACTTCCACACCTACAGACCCACCTCTCCTCAACCGTGCCTACAAAGTCAGACTTGCTGCAGCCCAAAGCTATCTGTCAGCTCGCCAGGTGAGCTACAGAGCTGCCCAAGAAAACACATTTGAATGAGCAACCTTCAACGGAACTCTCCAACTAAGAATGCAACCCTCACACTCCGTACTGTTCAAGGTTAAGTGACAGAATTATCTGACAACCTGAACTTAGCTACACTACACAAAGATACCCCTAAGCCACCCTTCCTGTATCCGCTCACCAGTGAGCTATACAGAGTAGTCCCTCCTTACCCCAGGAGGATGTGTTCCAAGACCCCCAGTGGATGCCTGAAACTGTGGATAGTACCCAATCCCATATATGCTGTCTTTTTTTCTTGTATATACATACCTATGATAAAGTTTTATTGTTTTTGAGACAGAGTCTTAGTCTGTCACCCAGGCTGGAGTGTAGTGACACAACCATGGCTCACTACAGCCTCGATCTCCCTGGGCTCAAGTGATCCTCCCACCTCAGCCTCCCAAGTAGCTGGGACTACAGGCACACACACCACCATGCCCTAGCTAATTTTTGTGCTTTTGTAGAGACAGGGTTTCTCCATGTTGCCCAGGCTGGTCTCTAACTCCTGGGTTCAAGTGATACACCCACCTCAGCCTCCCAAAGTGCTGGGATTGCAGGCATGAGCCACCTTGCCCGGCATTATAATAAAGTTTAATTTCTAAATTAGGCACAGTAAGAGATTAACAACAATAACAAATAATAAAACCAAAACTTATGACACTATGCCAGCATCACTACTCTTGCTCTTTGAGGCTACTAAGTCAAATAAGGGTGACTTGAATGACTCAAACACCAGGACTGCAATTCTGCGACAGTGGATCTGAAACTGAGAGGACTCCCAAGTGACGAAGGGGTGAGGAGCATAGGTGGACAGCTAGACAGCATGGATACACTGGCCAGAAGTGATTCACATCCCAGTGGGATGGAGCCAGGTTTCAACACACTATTCAGAATAGGGCATACTTTAAACTTGTGAATTGTTTATTTCTGTAATTTTCCACTTAATATTTTCATACCCCGATAGACTTCAGGTAACTGAAACCACAAAAAGCAAAACTGCAGGTAAAGGGAAACTACCACATTTAGCCAACAGTAACCAAACCATTACCTTGACAGAACAGTTATAGGGCATTTTACTACAATTTGCCTACATCTTTATAAAGACGAATAGGAAAATAAAAGTGCCAGTGCTATCGATAAGAAACACAGGACTCATTGTTAGTGCAGCTGAAGCAAAGATGGCCACCATCATACAGCAGGAAAACAGTGACTCACCACCGTTTGGAAGATGCTACCTGTGAAAGTAACTGCAAAAAAAAGGTCAAAGTTAAAGAAAATGTTAAGGCTGCGCATGGTGGCTCACGCCTGTAATCCCAGCACTTTGGGAAGCCAAGGTGGGCAGATCACAGGGTCAGGAGATCCAGACCATCCTGGCTAACACGGTGAAACCCACCTCTACTAAAAATACAAAAATTAGCTGGGCGTGGTGGTGTATACCTGTAGTCCCAGCTACTAGGGAGGCTGAGGCAGGAGAATCGCTGGAACTCAGGAAGTGGAGGTTGCAGTGAGACGAGATTGTGCCACTGCACTCCAGCCTGGCAACAGAGCAAGACTCTCTCTCAAAAAAAAAAAAAAATGTTGAGCCGGGCGCAGTGGTTCAAGCCTGTAATCCCAGCACTTTGGGAGGCCGAGGTGGGTGGATCACGAGGTCAAGAGATCGATACCATCCTGGTCAACATGGTGAAACCCCGTCTCTACTAAAAATACAAAAAAATTAGCTGGGCATGGTGGTGCATGCCTGTAATCCCAGCTACTCAGGAGGCTGAGGCAGGAGAATTGCCTGAACCCAAAAGGCAGAGGTTGCAGTGAGCCAAGATCGCGCCATTGCACTCCAGCCTGGGTAACAAGAGCGAAACTCCGTTTCAAAAAAAAAAAAATGTTGAAAATGACAAATATATTATCAATGATGACACCTAACAGAGATGAAATTAGGGATTTTTTTTTTCATTACTTTTGGCCTTTTGGGAATAGAAACACTCACAAACCTCAACTCTTAAATTCTTTAAGAGAGGTTCACATATTCAACATTAACACCTCTAAAGAAACCATCAAGTTTGAAGGTAGAAGACGATCTACATACAAATGTAAGCCCAGTAAACATTAACAGTTATAAATTAGTGGCTGAGGCACGTTAAAAAAAAAAACTTACTTGGTCACCCCATAATTCTGCAAAAAGAATAGGATCAAATACAGCACTTCCAACATAATCCCAACTTTGCAAAGTAAAATAATAAATACTGGCCAGGTGCTCACAGCTGTAAACCCAGCACTTTCAGAGGCTGAGGCAAGCGGATCACCTGAGGTCAGGAGTTCAAGACCGGCCTGGTCAACATGGTGAAACCCCATCTCTACTAAAAACACAAAATTAGCTGGGGGTGGTGGTGGGTGCCTGTAATCCTAGCTACTCAGGAGGATGAGGCAGGAGAACTGCTTGAACCAGAGAGGCAGGAGAACTGCTTGAACCAGGAAGGCAGAGGTTGCAGTGAGCCAAGATTGCGCCATTGCACTCCAGCCTGGACAACAAGAGTTAAAACTCTTGTCTCAAAAAAATATATAAAACAAAATAATATTTAATATAAATAACTGAATATAAACCATCAAAATGTGGTTCTCTCTGGGTAATAATATTTGTGATTTCCTTCTGTTACACAAATACTCTCCACATTGTTCAAAAAAGTATCATCATGGAAAGAATGAATTTTTGTAACTGAATCCCTTCCAAGGGTGAAAGCACCATGTAATATAATGAAGACCTAACATCTCCAATCACTATAAACAAAGAGCAACAGGGAACAAGAGTTCTGTAACCATAAGAGCTCAACAGGGGGTTCAGCTAGGTCATAGTAAGTGCTCTGCCTATGAGAAGAGAGGAAACATCCTTGCAGTAGCCAGGATTTAATTCCAGTGCATCAGATGACCAAGTACTAAGTGATACGATGGAGTCTACTAAGCACTAATTCTGTGAGTAATCTCAAAAAGAGAAAGCACATTACTGAGGAAACACTGAGCTGGGACCTCAAATCAGAGATTTGGGTTTTACAGTGAAGAAGGAAGGACATTTTGGGGGAATCATTTTTTTTTTCTTTTTGAGATGGAGTTTCCCTCTTGTTACCCAGGCTGGAGTGCAATGGCGAGATCTTGGCTCACCGCAACCTCCACCTCCCGGGTTCAAGCGATTTTCCTGCCTCAGCCTCCTAAGTAGCTGGGATTACAGGCATGTGCCACCACGCTCAGCTAATTTTGTATTTTTAGTAGAGATGGGGTTTCTCCATGTTGGTCAGGCTGGTCTTGAACTCCCAACCTCAGGTGATCCACGTGCCTCAGCCTCCTTATTTATTTTTTTGCTACAGTTTCCTGATGTCTTGCCCAAGCTGGAGTACAGTGGCGCAATTTTGGCTCACTGCAACCTCTGCCTACTGGGTTCAAGCGATTCTCCTGCCTCAGCCTCCAGAGTAGCTGGGATTACAGGCATGTGCCATCATGCCAGTTAATTTTTGTATTTTTAGTAAAGACAGCGTTTTGCCATGTTGGCCAGGCTGGCCTCAAACTCCTGATCTCAGGTGATCTGCCCACGTTGGCCTCCCAAAGTGCTGGGATTACAGGCGAGAGCCACCGTGCCCAGCCTGGAATCATCATTATTATATGTGGTATTGTGACACGGTAAAAGCCCCACAAAGCTGCATACCTCAACCATACCTCAGCTTTCTATTGAAACTGCTCTCTATAACCCAAATGTGAATAAGTAATTAAGGACTGTAATTTCCACCCTACCCAGACAATGTGTAAACAAATGCTAATCTTGACTTTTTGTGAACCACTTAAGTAACAATCAGAATGTCAAAAGTCCCCTGGCCCTCGAGTGTGTGTGGGGGGGGGGGCGGCCCTCACCCTCATCTCCGCCCAGGTAATTTACAGAATCCACTAGCCCTCAGAATGTCTGACGCCCCTCATCCCCATCCCTGCCCCTCACCCACCCTCACTCCCGAGGTTGTTTTATGGGTATAAAAGGTCTTGATACCCTCCTTTCAGGCCACCGGTTGGAGAGACGCGAGTCCTCTGTGGCCGCCAGCAATAAAGACCCTGCAATTTGGCATACTTTTGTCTTGGTGTTGACTTTCTATGCTCAGGCCACTACAACAGTATGTTATTTATTTTTTAAATAAGTCTTCATGGAGAGAGAAAGAGAGAGAGAGAGAGTGTGTGTGTGTGTGTGTGTGTGTGTGTGTGTTTTAAGCTGCATTCAGGGGCATCAGTTGTCCTGGTCAAGACCTATTCCAGCAAACATTTAATCAAAGGCCAAACAGCAGGCAGACACAGCTGGCCTAATCACATTTACACAGACCAACCCTTTATAACTATTCACTTTCCTGACTACTTGAGCCACACTCACTCCCCTCCTTACTCCCTTATGAATCCCTTTAAAAGGCCCAGTCACCTCTGCACAAAACCGAATGAAGCTCAGCTCTTTCCCCTACAGTCAATAGTTACTGAATAAAACTGTTTTTACTGCTTGAACTAATGTCAGGCTTTGTTTATCTTTGACAATGGATAGTCCCTGGCGACATTCAAGGCTTTGTTAGTTAACATAACAGACACTAGAAATGAGTTTTACCAGCCTGGGCAGCAAGGCCAGACCCACTCTCTACAAAAATTTTTTTTAAACTGGACGGGCATGGTAGAGAGTACCTGTAGTCCCAGCTACCTGGGAGGCGGAAACAGCCAGATCGCTTGAGCCCAGGAGTTCAAGGCTGTAGTGAGCTATGACTGAGTCACTGCACTGCAGCCTGGGAAACAACCAGATCCCATCTTTAAATAAATAAATAAATGGGTTTTTATTGCAGAAAATCTTGATGATCTAGAAATAGGATCTGCCTGGAAAAATACCTGGGCCTGGGCCTGGGCATTCCTGCCTTGCATGAACTGGCTGTAAAGATAGAATGAGTAGGCTGGGTGTGATGGCTCAGGTCTGTAATCCCAGCACTTTGGGAGGCCGAGGCAGACGGATCATCTGAGGTCAGGAGTTCGAGACCAGCCTGGCCAACATAGTGAAACCCCGTCTACTAAAAATACAAAAATTAGCTAAGTGTGGTGGTGGGCACCTCTAGTCCCAGCTACTCGGGAGGCTGAGGCAGGAGAATTGCTTGAACCCAGGAGGCGGAGGTTGCAGTGAGCCGAGATCGCGCCATTGCACTCCAGCCTGGGTAACAAGAGCGAAACTCTGTCTCAAAAAAAAAAAATTTATTTCTCTATACTTTAGTTGACTCACCTGTAAACGGAGGCCAAGCAGGGGTTTTGTGAGGATGAATGAATTATATAATGTATGTAAAAACAAAGCACATGCTGTGGAATGAAACAAACTTCAGCTATTATGATTGTCATTCATGCCTATACTGGCCTGCAGTAAGCCCTCCCAATCCCTATTATCAAACTGCCTTGGAAAAGTTGTCTAGATTTTGCAGGCACACACCTCACTTCTGCTCTGACAGTGTGCACTGTCATTTTCTTTTTTTTTTTTTTTTTAAGACAGCGTCTTGCTCTGTTACTCAGGCTGGAGTGCAGTGGCTCACTATCAGCTCACTGCAACCTGCACCTCCCGAGTTCAAGAAATTCTGGTGCCTCAGCCTCACAAAGTAGCTGGGACTTCAGGTCGTGTCCTGAAAAACCACACCTGGTTAACTTTTGTTTTAGTAAAGACAGGGTTTCACTATGTTGCCCAGGCTGGTCTCAAACTCCTGGCCTGAAGCAATCCACCCACCTGGGCATCCCTAAATCCTGGGATTACAGGCGTGAACCACCATGCTCAGCCTGCACTGTCATTTTCTGTAGCTCACTTCCCCCATACTCCCATCTCCACGTAGCCCTTAAGTTAAAGGAGAACAAGGAAGCCCTGTGTTCTTTACCTCATCCCTAGGGGCCTAGCACAGAACTTTGAACCCATAAAAGTGTTGAGTGACCACTCCCCTGTAATCTCTGCCTTCTTAGTGTCCATTAGCCAATACCCTAAACAAAATCTAGGTGAATATCAGAGTAGATACAAAAATAAAATAAGATGATCTGGAGATTATCCTGATGCAGATAGGTAATGGCCACTAGTTCAGATTTGGGGGGTTCCTCATACTCTGCCAAATCCTGTATTACAGACTTTACACTTATCATCACATGTAATTTTCACAGTAACCTTAAGAAGCACTCATTCAACACTTGAGGTATAATGAGGTAATAGAGTAAGTAACTCAGCCAGTCACAGCGGCCCTCATTGTCCAGATTTCCCAGTTGAAACCCAGGCCTGAGTCCAAAGCCCAGGCTCTTTTATGGGTTTATGAGTTATTGTTCATCATGGTCCTCAGTTAAAAGTCCTCAAAATGTCCATCTCCAACCTCAACTTCTCCCGCTTTAAATGGTAACTTGCCATTTCCATTTAATTTATAATATGCATCTCTAATGCAACAAAACCAAGAAACTTGGGTTTTGCTCACTAAATGTCTTCTTCCTATCAGCCTCATACTTCACCTCAGTCAACGCGATCATCATCTACCCAGTGGCACAGGCCAGAAACCACAGTCTGTCTCATTCCCACATCCCACTAGTAATTCTTGCTCAAATCCAGTTCTACCTCTGAAATATACCCAGAAGCCAACAATGTCCCAGGGTACTCACTCCTACAGGCATAGCATAAATGAAGGTACCACGCGCTCTCCTCCTGGGACTACAGCAACAGCAGATTGCCAGGATTTGAGCTCCATTGTGGGAAAGGATTTATGTTCACTGTTGAAGCCAAGAACACTGCCTGTCCCTAAGAGGCAACTACCCACTGCATGACCAGCTGGAACTGCTTTCCCCACCTCCACTCTAGCCCCTATTACAATCCAGTCTTCACAATACCCCAAGAATCTTTTAACTGCAAATAAAACCACAGCTCGCCCCTGCTCAAAATCCTCCCACAGCCTCTCACTGCAACCAGAATTAAATCCAAAGTCCAAAGGCAGCTGACAGGCTCTGGCCATGTTTGGTCCTGCCCTTCTCTCTGACCTCATCTAGGTCACCAGCCACCCTAGACTCCCCTCACCTCTTCTCCCTGAGCAGTCTCAACTCTACGGGCATCTTCTCAGATTCCCTTACAACCCTCCTCAAGGCTGCTTACCACGCAGCCTCTGACAGTACCAGTACCATATTCATCGTTTCATTGTTCACATGTTTATGAATGATCTCCCTTGCTCAGACAGACCATTGAGAGCAGAGATGTTTGTCTGACTTATAACTATCTACCCAGTTCCTGGCACAAGGTAGGTGCCCAAACAAACAAAGAATTGGTAACTTCTGATAGTGCTGTGAGATTTTGTTTGTTTGCTTTTTTTTTTTTTTTTTTTTTGAGACGGAGTCTAGCTCTATCACCCAGGCTGGAGTGCAATGGTACAATCTCGGCTCACGGCAACCTCCACCTCTGGCGTTCAAGCGATTCTCCTACCTCAGCTTCCTGAGTAAGTGGGATTACAAGCATGCACCACAACGCCCAACTAATTTTCTGTATTTAATAGAGACAGGTTTCTCCATGTTTGTCACGCTGGTCTAGAACTCCCGACCTCAGGTGATCAGACCGCCTCGGCCTCCCAAAGTGCTAGGATTACAGGCATGAGCCACCGTGCAGCCTGTTTGCTTTCTTTTAACTACCTACAGTCCTATCTACAGGAAATCGCAACGTGATCACCATCACACTGCAATGAGGCCCACCACAGTGATGCCTCTAGCAGGCCTGGGAAAGCAGGGATTAACTTTGATTTAGTTCTTTCCAAAGTCCTGAGAGGGGAGACTTTAGAAACCTGCCGAAACATCAATATCAAAATAATTCTTTTACAAAACCCACTGAACACTGGTAATAATTTACAGAGCCCTAAATTAGGTACTTGGGAATGACAGAGGCTCAAGGGGATTTCAAGGGACCAGGACAGATGCCCCTGAAGAGCTATAATAGAATTACTGCGTAATAAAAAGTGTTGCATCATACTGAAGAGAAAGTATTTCAAAACGAGAATAAAAGATTTTCAGAGCTTTCTGAAAACAGCCTTTGCTGGTCCACCTTGTTCTCAAATCCCGGTGGTGACCAATCTCTCTCTCTCTCTCTCTCTCTCTCTCTCTCTCTCTCTCTCTCTCTCTCTCTCTCTCTCTGCCTGACTCAGAGTAAAAAAAAAAATCATTTCACCTCAGTCGTCAAAAACCTCAATTTCCTCAACTCTGGAAAGGCCAGCTTTAATGCATGCCAAGCACAGTATTAAAGCTCAAAAACCAAGAGAGCTCCACGTGGCCACTCCAAACAGGACAGATTATCTGCCAGTATAATCGCCGGTTACAGAAACCCACAGCTTAACCCCTGCCTCACTTACAGCTGGCCTCGATTGTGGAAAGGCTTGAGTGTCAGCAAGAACACCCCGAACCCGGATGCTCCCCGGAGTCTGATTCGTTCGTGAAAACACTCCATTAAAACTCTGTACCGAAACGCTGATGATCCACATGTACAGGGAGAAAGCAGCTCCACATCCAGGAGACTCATCTATTTCGTTTTTTCTAACTCTGCAGCATTAAAGGGCTAAGACGTACTAATTCCACACTGATGCAGTAACTGGTAGAGGACAACATTTTCAGATATCATAGATTTAAACAGGCGAGAGCTAAAAGACAGGTTCAAGAAAGTTTATTTGCAAAGAGAGACAGGAAGGCTCGCGCCCTACCCAGGCAGTCGTGCTAGTACGGAGCCAGAGTTGGGTCGGGAAACTCAGGAAGCAAGGCTGAGTTTTCCCTTCGCCCAGACCTGTGCCTGGCAGTTTGAAAATCAGGCTTCGAGACATTATCAAAGGTACAGAAGAGCCCACGCTCGATTTCCAGATACCAAGCACAACCTGTCTGGGCTGTTTAACCTGAGTTTTATTCAGGGCATGGCAAAGGAGACGGTGCCCAAACCCACTTTTTTTTCCTGGGTTCATCCGACAGGCAGTCGAGAGGGCAACGGAGCTCGGCGCTACCCACCAGTGCCCAATGCAGGAGGCGACACGCCCCTGGAGTAGTGGCGATCCTCCGCCAGAGCCCTGCACGCCCCGCCCCACGCGGAGTCCCGGAGGCCGGGCGGGAAGACCCGGGGATAGCCTCTCGGGCTTCCCCCTGCCCCTTCCCGCGCGCCCAGGGCACAGGATTTCCCAGACCTCTGAGCGCCGCGGACTCAGCCCGAGCGACCCACCCGGGCCCTACGTTCGGCGGCGGAGCTGGGAACGCACCCGGGCAGGTCCTCGACGTCTGGACTCCTGGCCCGGTTCTACGATACAACCACCCCCGCGCGGCGCCCGGCCTCGCTCACCTGGCCCGCACAGCACTGAGCGGACATCGCGGCGGCCAACACCGAGGGCGCACTTGCCGGCTCCTCGCGCCGCACCGACCCTCCAGGATACCTCGCGCCTCGCGCCTCGCGCTTACAAGCCGAGCAGCCTCGGCCGAGCGCCTCAGCGCCGAGGCCTGGGTAAAAACAACCGCCGCCAAGCCCCGCCCCGCCGCCTGCCCCGCCCCTCCTGCCCCCAGCCCCGCCCCGCGCCCGCCCCCTCCCGAGCGCCCGGCGGCGGAGCAGGCTCTCCTCGGCTCGCACTTCCGCTGGCGTCAGGCGAGTGGGCTGCCGCGATCACTTCCCGGTTGGGGTGCCGAGCTCCTGAGTCGTCCGCTAGCCCTCAGGCCCCACGCTCCGAGTCTGATGCGCGGTCTGGCCGCGCTCGGGCCGGCGCCAAGGAGGGCGCAGCGCCCCTCGGCCTTCGGAGCCGGAGAAAGAGCTGACTCCAAAAGCTTGGAGCCTTAGTAAGCGATTCCTGTCTGTTTTGCACCGACCAGACCGCCGGGTGCTGGTCTGCGCTCTGCTGCGCGCCAACTGGGACAGCCCACGCACGATATCCTTGTTTCTGAAATCCCTTTCCCTCTCTCATCTGCCAAGTAAACCTTCAACTTTTGGGCTCTCCGCCCCGCCCAAGCTTCCTCGAATCCTTGGGCCCTTGGCTGTTCTGGTCTGATTCTGCCCTGACGGCACTTTGTGACAGATCCATTGAGAGCCCTTTCCGTGCTTCCCTGAACATCGATGTTTTCCAGCCTCTCCTCCCGCGCTGGCCCAAGGACTCATTTTCCATCCCTGCTTCCTCACTAAAAAGAGGGTGCCCAATAATTGCGTGTTCCGTGCAAAAGGCAGCGGGGACGTCTCTAGGTTTTCTCTCATTCAGATCTGCTGTCCTCACAGCCCCCTCCCCAAGACGAATGAAGGATTTTGAGGGTTTTTTTTTGTTTTGTTTCGTTTCTTTGAGATGGAGTTTCACTCTGTCTCCCAGGCTGGAGTGCAGTGGCTCAATCTTGGCTCACTGCAACCTCCACCTCAGGATCAAGCAATTCCCCTACCTCAGCCTCCCGACTAGCTGGGCTTACAGGAGCCCGCCACCATGCCCGGCTAATTTTTTGTATTTTTGGTAGAAACGGAGTTTCACCATGGTGGCCAGGCTGGCCTTGAACTCCCGATCTCAAACGATACGCTCACCTTGGCCTCCCAAAGTGCTCGGATTACAGGCGTGAGCCACCACGCCCGGCCGGAATGAAGGTAATTCTGTTAATGAGACTTTTGCACCAATCCCTTTGCTCTTTCAAATAAACATTATGCTAGCCATTTTAGCAGTGAGGCAACTGAAGCCCAGACAGATTTAATAA